>NC_037682.1:116149203-116455551 GCF_003255815.1 Theropithecus gelada | reverse complement strand
GAAAGCTTACATGGTTTGTCCAAGGCAGCATTTCTGGAATGTGCTCCATTCTATCCTTAAATCCTCGTCCCCTGCTCTGAACCTCCTATGCCTGCACCCCACTGTGCTGCCTCTCATCAAGCCCCTCTTCTTACTGGTGAGGACACTGGGCCTTCGTTCACAGGGTGAGTCCCATCAATGTTCCTAGGTCAATGCCCCTCTCTGCACTGAGGCTACTTTGTCCCTGGGTTTGAGGCGGGGTGGGGTGCAGGTTATCCCGCACATAGGACAAAGCATCCACGCCTCTTGTAACAGGAAGAGCGACTCTGTATTTCATGCAGACATTCGTAAGTTATAAGCCTTACACAGAGAGAAAGAGGCACATAAATTAAAGTGGCCAACTTGTATGCACACATGCACACTGGCACGGACAGAAGGCTTGCTTTAAATGGAAAAAATTAGCAGCTTGAAACAGTAAAAAACCTCAACTTTGCCTCAGAAAGATGCAGGGCAACTTCACAGAGTTTTATGTGGCCCATAAATTAGAGCCGAGAAAGGGCCTCTGCAGCATTCCTCGGCAGAGGGGGGCTTTCTGCGGCGCAGATACGCTGTGTGGCAGCATTACAAATGTCCCAAGCAGTTTATATACAACAGCACAGCATGAGTTTGCTGGGGGATATTGGAGCTGGTAATTGCTATTCTAAAAGTGGCCTTGTAAGCTTGGAGAAATGTTTTGAGGGGGGAAAAGAGCCAATTTAAGAGCTTTATAAAGCTATAAATGCCTTCTGAGCAAACCAAATGTAATCTATCTAGAGAGACAGGTCGTCCCTCAAACTCAATGGCAGAGCCCGCAATGCTGCACAGCTGACAGAAGTGACCCTGAGGGTCCCACCTAGCAAGTGGTTCACCTGCGTGGAGGCAAGGGACTGTCCCAGATGACCCTAGGACTGCCTTCACGTCACCTCAGGGCAGTCTTCCCCACGCGCAAACAGTCCCTTGCTCACAAAGAATTCACAGCTGGTTTCCCTGCCAGCTTCTTTTGATTTCTTTCCCCCAAACAAGTGAAACCAAGCCCCCTCGACCTGGCTGGCCATGATTTCCTGTGTGCCACCCAGATGTCCTTTCCTCCCTGTGGCCTCTGAAACAGGGAGGCTGAGACTTGGGGGACAAGGCAGACAGTCCTCCCACCTGGCCTGGGTTCCCCATCCAGAAAATGGGTGAACACCTCCCTTCCAGGGCTGCTGAAAGAATTAAGAAAACGTATGTAAGCACCTGCGATCCCACACTCAATAAAGGGCAGCTGTTATTATTTAATTGTTGTTATCACTTGTGGGAGGAACAAGTGTGCTCTAAGCAGAAGGCACTTTTGCGGGTCTCCACCTTCCCCAGACCCAGCTCCTGCCAGGCTCCCCCAGCGTCAGGTTAAAGGACATCATTTATGAATTCCCGCCAGCAGGACACAGGATGGACGCTGGCCCAGCTTTCCCCAGGAAACAATTGCAGTGCCTGTTTCCTGACTTAATTTGCCCTTATCTTCCCAGGCTGCCTTCAGACACATTCTTCAGCCCCAGCGCCTGTGAATGAGTGCGCAGCCCTGCCCTGGCTTTGCACGGCTCTGCCAGGACCCCGGAGCCTTCTGCCAATCCTGGTGATCAACTCAGAGCCTCTTCACATCAGTGAGATGTATGAATTTCCCCACGTTTATGGTGAGAAAAACCGAGACTCAGAGAGACCTGCTGGAATAGAAGCCAGATTCCTGCTCCCTCTACCTCTGCCCTCAGCCCTCCCCCCCCCGCGAGTCCCCAGCCTGCCCCTCACGTCTCTTCACAGTGCCCTGTGCCACAATAATCCCTCTCTCTGCTCAGATGTCGATATTTCATCACGGAAAACAAAAGCCATATAATGCACAATTACCCACTTTCCATTGTGTTTTAACAGCTCTATTGACAGCGCGAAGCACCACACTGGAGCAGTAGAAAGGGATTCGAGATCAAGCTTCCGGTGAAATGTGGTTTTAGTTATATGTATTTTTGTAGTTTTTGCAACACCTTATTAAAGTTGAAAGGGATATATAACAGCATTACCGGTGACGCTTTTCAACGCCATTGCAGCCGGGTTTCATCACAACCCAAGGCAAGTACGTCCCAGCCACCTCTGAAAAGGCATTTCCTATGTCCTCGTCCAGCCCTCCTGAGCTGGCCACCCCCAGTGCACACCCCACCCAAAACACATGCCACACCACAACTTCCCAACAGTGGAGTCTAGTGATGAGATGCTTGCCTGAGGCACTGGCAGGTGACTGCACTGCGACGTCTACTGCTCAATCCCCAAATCATGAGACTGTGGTCTTCCCTGACCCGCCACCCCCACCACTCTCTTAGAGTGAAATTATGGTGACCTAATGGCTGTGGCCTCAGAGTTATGCCACACAAGTTTGCACCTCTGGGACAAACACGCGCAAACAGTCCCTTGCTCACAAAGAATTCACAGCTGGTTTCCCTGCCAGCTTCTTTTGATTTCTTTCCCCCAAACAAGTGAAACCAAGCCCCCTCGACCTGGCTGGCCATGATTTCCTGTGTGCCACCCAGATGTCCTTTCCTCCCTGTGGCCTCTGAAACAGGGAGGCTGAGACTTGGGGGACAAGGCAGACAGTCCTCCCACCTGGCCTGGGTTCCCCATCCAGAAAATGGGTGAACACCTCCCTTCCAGGGCTGCTGAAAGAATTAAGAAAATTCTTTCACTGCTGAGGCTGTGCCACACTCCTGGCTTGCTCGCTTTGGTTTCTTCTGCTTTCTAAGTTCCTACGCACCTTTGAAAATGAATGCAATCCACTCACAAAATAAAATCAACACACAGGCAGTAGCCTGTGGTGACTGGAGAGTGTCCTGGACTTAGAATGACAAGATCTGTGCTTGAATCCTGCCTCTGCCATCTGCATTAGCTGGGTCTCTTTGGCCAAGTCTTTTGACTTCTTGTCTCTTCATGTTTTTGTTGTTGTTTATCTACAAAATAAGAGTTTAAGCTACATTATTATAAAGGTCTTTCCAGTCCCAAGATTCCTAAATGAATACCTCTTAAGATTTTCTGGAAAGTATTTATGTTATACCTACTAGGCACTTGGTGCCATAAGGAATGAAAAGATGAAAAAGATGCAGCTCCTGTCCTCAAGGAACCTGCAGTTTCACTGTGGAGACAGGCACATGAGAACAAAAAGTGAAATTACATCAAATAATTCCAGCCCTAGTTCAAGAAACAATATATGAAAAGTCATGAGGCAGTACATGATTAGATGCCAAATGAATTGTGCAGACAATAATTGCTCTAGGCCAAGGAGTTCAGAGGAGGAGAGAGTGCTGAGGGATGGGCTGGTCACAGAGCGCTGTATTTAAAAAATGGGAATCCCTGCTGGGCTTGAAGGATGCAGGCATGGATTTGCATCTGTGGGAACAGCCAGAGTGAGAGCCCAGGTAAGTGGACCTTTGAGAGCAAATGTTCACAGGTGGCCATCACAGAACAGGGTCAGGGGACAGAGTATCAACCAATTAGAGTGGAAATGAGACTTCATGCTGAGAAACCGAAAGAGGGAGACCAAAGCAGAAGCTGGGCTGTAAAGGGTTTTAAGTGCCAGACTAAGATGTTTGATTCGTATCCCATAAACAATAAGGAACCAAGAGGGTGAGCAGCGGAGTACCGTATTTTGAGAGAATTAATCAGGCCATGATCTGCAGAATGAATCGGAAGTGGCACAAGTATGGACGTCAGAGAAAAGGCACTCTCAGTGAGCCAGCAAGAGGTGACAGCATCTCAGCTAGGCTGGTGGCACTGGGAAGGCAGTGACATGCTGGGCATGGATAGGAGGACAGCCTCAGCCTCTGATAGGTGATAGTTTGGTTCACCATTTAATTTATTGCCCAAATTGACACTTTTGAGAATGAAAAGAGAAGGCCGGGCGCAGTGGCTCACGCCTATAATCCCAGCACTTTGGGAAAGAAAGGCGGGACAATCACCAGGTCAAGAGATAGAAACCATCCTGGCCAACATGATGAAAACTCATCTCTACTAAAAATAAAAAAAATTAGCTGGGCATGGTGGCATGCACCTGTAGCCTCAGCTACTCGGGAGGCTAAGGCAGGAGAATCACTTGAACCCAGGAGGCAGAGGTTGCAGCGAGCTGAGTTCGCGCTACTGCACTCCAGCCTGGCGACAGAGCAAGACTCCATCTCAAAAAAAAAAGAAGAAGAAGAAAAGAGAGCTATTAACAGTTATACTAGGACAACAGATTTAAACCAGAACCATCCAGGGAAAGCAGGGATGTATGGTATTATATAGACCAGGGAAGGAAGGAGAGAGAGTGGAAAGAGGGACTGCAAGATTTCAAACCTAGAAGACAGAAAAAATTTTGGAGTTGACAGGGACAGTTGGGAGGATGGCAGAAGAAAGTGGCACAGAGCGCAGAGAAAGAAGGATGAAAGGAATTTGTTTCTGGAAGGAGTTTGCTCCAGTTGAGTGGCCAAGCAGATGTTTATTTTATCGAAGAGAAGACCTGCATCTTATCTAAATTATTACACAGATATTTGTTAAATTGAATTGAGACAACAAAGACCTTCTGAGTTTAAAGAGAACTGATTGTTAAGGTAATGGGGCTGGGTTACCCCTCTCCCCTTGGTTTTGTTTGTTTATATATATGTACTTAGAATTTCAATAGAAGTATCTCTTGGTGGGCTTGTTCCTATCCCCTGGGCCATCTGCAGCCCAGGAAGTCTCATCATGAACCAATGACTCCAATGTGGGCTGAAAACATAAATGTGGCACCGAATGGCCAGACAGGTAGAGGAAACTCAGTGAACCCTGCTCCAAGCTGGATGGAAGAAGCAGGGAACTTAATTCACCTTCTATCCCTCTTCCCGACCATAGTGCAGCAGATGAGAACAAAAGAAAGAGGAAAGTCAACCCCAAAATATCAAGAGAGCAAAAACTCAGCCTTCCCTTGCCCTAAGTTGATTGGGACTTTTGTGCTTAGGTGTCTTCCAATCAGACCATCGGCCAGCAACTCCTGCTGTGTCCTGTCCACACTGGGAATTAGCACCAGCACAGGACTCAGAAAACCTCAGGACTTTTCTGCAGAGTGCCACATCCTTTCATGGGGACTCTGTTCTGGGCTCATGCTCACACTTAAAAAAAAAAAAAGGTGCATGAGGAGGAATGTACAGGCCACTAGCTGGGTCTCATATCACTGTCCAGAATAGGATCTTACACAGCTCCAGTGACCCAGAAATTTGAGGCAGAAACTAACCATTGGCTATGAATTATCCAAGTACCTGTGGCTGCAGTTACTTGATAAAGCTAATCTCCCTGAGAGTGTTGATTACCAGTGAGTTAACAGCACAGGGGTTTGGGATAGGACAAAAGTTGCTGGGCCAGAAGCTCTCCTTGAGCTGCAAACAATTTGTTCCCAATCCTCAGAAACAGTTACCTCTTGGAACCTTCTGATAGAATCAACTCTACATGTCTCTCAGACTCATCTGTTAACACCAACATCACAAAAGAAAGAAGATGCTATAGTTTGCAGTGACTCACAAGCTTTTTACCATGGCACACTCGTGACAGTTGCAGCAAGCTCTTGTCAGTCACAGTGAATCCTTGCAGCAATGAATTTCTAATGGGAGTGAAAGACTCCAGAAGACATGATCTATCAGAACAGGCTGAGCGGTGCAGTATCTTTGAGAAAGCCTTCCCTAGTTCTCCAACCCACCCCCAGGGAGGTTCTGATTCACTCCACAAAGGCATGCAGTCCTCTCTCCCCTTAAGAATGACTGGATAGAAAACAAGTCCATTTACAAATCAGAAAACTTGCTACATACACCTAACTTCCTATGAACACTTACCAGCTGTATGAATCACCTCACTCTCTTAGCATTCATTTCCTCCCCTCTAAAATGGGGGTGGTAATAATAAAAAGCTTGTCTCCAAGGGCTGTTTTAGAATCAAATGAGGTAATAAAAGTGCCTGCAACATAGTAGGAGCTTAACAAATGTTTGGGCTTCAGTTCAGCTGACATTTTAACAGTGTGATTAGTGCCCCCATGAAATTGGTATTTTCTGATTAGTGGGTATTTGCTCTGAACAAGACTCCAAATATGATTCTCCATCAGGAGAAACCCATTTGTTGGGTAATAAATCAGATAGGTGCCTCCATTCCCACCTGGTCCAGGCCACTAGAGTGACCCATCATCAAAAGGGCAGTAGACAGCTAACATCATACTCAGTGGTGAGAAAGAAAGCTTTCCTCCTAATATCAGAAATAAGACAGGATGCCTCTTTCACCTGCTGTTCAATATTGGCTGGAAGTTCTAGCCAGAGTAATTAGGGAAAAAAAAGAAAAAAGAAATAAAAGGCATCCAAATTGAAAAGGAAAAAGTAAAACTGTTTCTATTCATAGATGACATGACCCTGTATATAGAAAATCCAAAAGAATCCACAAGAAAGTTACTAGAACTAATAAGCATTCAGCAAAGTATACAGTTTGTGTTTCTATATACCAGCAGTGAACAAGCTGAAGAGAAAATTAAAAATACAATTCTATTTAAAATAGCATATTTTTTAAAATCTAGAAATAAATTTAACCAAGATGATGAAAGACTTGTATACTGAAAACTACAAAACATTGCTGAAATTAGATTTAAAGAAAAGACAAGACATACCATGTTCATGGATAGAAAGATTTAATATTGCTTAGATGTCAATACATCTAACAAACAATCTGCAGATTCAAAGAAATCCCTATCAGAATTCCACAGTCTCTTGAAAAAAGTGGAAAAGTTAATCTCAACTTCAAATGGAATTGCAAGGGGCCTTGAATAGCTAAAATAGTCTTGAAAAAGAGGAACAAACTTGGAAATCTCACACTTCCCAACTTTAAATTTTACTGTAAATCTACAGTAATCAAAACAACATGATACTGGTATGGGGATGGATATCTAGACTGGTGGAATTGAGTCAAGAGTCCAGAGATAAAGCCAAACAGCTATGGCCACATTGATCATCGGCAAGGTGGGCAAGTCCATTCAATGGGGAAAGAACAATCTTTTCAATAAATGGTGCTGAGAAAACTGATTTCCATATGCAAAAGAATAAATTTGGACCCCTACCTCACACCCCACACAAAAAATAACTCAAAATGGATCAACAACCTAAATATAAGAGTTAAAGCTACAATACTCTTAGAAGAAAATAAAAGTGATAAATCTTCATGACCTTGGATTTGACAGTGATTCTTAGCTATGTCACCAAAAGCATAAGCAACAAAAGAAAAATATATAAATTAGACTTTATCAAAATTAAAAGCTTTTGTGCATCAAAGGACAATATCTATTTGTTTTTGTTTGTTTGCTGAGACCAGGTCTCTTTCTGCCACTCAGGCTGGAGTGCAGTAGTGCAATCACAGTTCATTGTAGCCTTAAATTCCTGGGCTCAATCTATCCTCCCACCTCAACCTCCTGAGTAGCTGGGACTACAGGCACATGTCACCATGCCCAGCTAATTTTTTATTTTTTTGTGGAGACAGAGTCTCACCATGTTGCCCAGACTAGTCTCAAACTCCTGGGCTCAAGTGATCTGCCCGCCTCAGTCTCCCGAAGTTCTGGGATTACAGGCATGAACCACTGTGCCTGTTCCAAAGGATATTATCATGAAGTAAAAAAGAAACCTCCAGAATGGGAGAAAATATTTGCGTATTTTCCCTGATAAGGGGTTAATATCCAGAATATATAAAGAAGTCCTACAACACAACAACAAAAACATAAACAACCCAATTTAAAAATGGGCATAGAATTTGACTAGATCTTGCTCCAAAAAAGATATACAAATGTCTAATAATGAAAAGACATTCAACATCATTCAACATTAGGAAAATGAAAATCAAAACCACAATGAGATACCACTTCACATTCTATCTTCACAATGAGATACTATAATGGCTACAATTTAAAAAAAAAAAAAAAAAAAAACAGAAAATAACAAATGTTGGTCAGCATGTGAAAAAACTGAGATTCTTGTGCATTGCTGATGGGAATGTAAAATGGTGCAGCTGTTGTGGAAAATAGTTTGGTGGTTCCTCAAAAAGTTAAACTTAGAATTAATTAGAATGTGATCCAGCGATTCCACTACTAGGTATATGTCCAAAAGAACTGAAAACAGGTACTCAAATGATACTTGCATATCAATGTAAGTATTGATATGCAATACTTGCAGCATTGCTTACAATAGCCAGAAAGTGGAAACAACCTACATGTCTATCAACAGATGAATGGATGAACAAAATGTGGCGTCTACATTCAATGGAATATTATTCATCTATAAGGAGGAATGAAATTCTGATACATGTTATGGCACAGATCAATCTTAAAAACATTATGCTAAGTGAAACAACCATACACAAAAGGACAAATATATTATGATTCTGCTTATAGGAAGCATATATAATAGTCAAATTCATAGAGACAGAAAGTTGATGAGAGGTTACCAGGGCAGAATGCAGAGTTATTGCTTATTAGGTACAGAGTTTCTGTCTGAAGTGATAAAATGTTTTGGAAATATATATGGTGGAGTTTGCACAACTGTGTGAATGTAATGTCACTGAATTGCATACTTGAAAATGGTTAAAATGGCAAATTTTATGTTATGCGTATTTTACCACCAAGAAAAGGACAATAGAAAAGGTAGAGTGTAGTTAATTATGTAATTTCTTATGTAAAATGAATTGAACTCAGAGAGCCCAACCAAACAAATGAAACCAGACTTCTTTCAAGCTCAAACTCAGTAACTGTAAATGTACACAGGCTTTGCAACAGCCTTGACTCGTGCTGAAGCATGGAGCCACTGGGCACAGAGCTGCAGGGCTGAGGACAATGAACAAATGCCAGGAGGCAACGGTCAGGGATGCTGCTTGCTTTCTGCAGAGGTGCTGGAATCAGGTACCTGCAAACAGGGTGGGACTCAATGCATGTTTATTGAGCACCTATTATGTGCAAGGTACCATACATGAAATGGTAAACAGTGAGTAACCTGCCAGGGCACTTGTCCTTGGCCTGTCCTCTGAGGTCTGAGCAGAAGTTCCTTGAGCCCTGGACCTTGCCTACCCATCATGATGTCTTTCTTCACGGTTTGTTTCTGGTTTCAAGTGTAAAGACTGTGTAGATGGAAAAGTATTCTACAGATGCGGGATGGTTTTGCTGTCATTCCTATTATCACTGGGGATTTACTAGGTCTTCTTGGGAGACAGATGCCAGCCTAGCCAGCCTCCAACACAAGGCCAGGAAAGCAATCAGAGGCTCCTGGGTGTGAGAAGAGATTCTGAGCAGAGGGCAGGGAATGGCAATCAGCACAGGCAGGTTCCAGAGGCTCCAGCCTCTAACCAGCAAGGATTCCAGTGCTGCGGGCTATGCTCCCCTAGAGCAGGCTGCTTTCTTCTTTCCACCCGGGTGGACTCAGTGCCCCACCACGCAGTAGGGTCTTTGCTCATTATCTTGCTCACACACACTCTTGTTTATGGCTCCCTTCTCTCTATCTATTCAATCCCACCCAACCTTCAAAGCCTGGCTCATGGGAGACAGAGTTTCTAATGGAAAAAGTTTGGATGCAGATGGGTCTGGATTCCAAATCTCAACTTACCAGCTGTGTGGCTTGGGCCTTTGCCATATGTGAAAATGGGGATAGTCATCCCCACATTCCAAGCCTGCTGAAGGGGAATGAGTGTCAAGGGTCTGCCACACCATCCACCTCTTCCAGAAGTCTCCCCTATCCTTGCAGTCCACTTTCTGTCCTTCCTCTGAGAGCATCACTCTTATGAGTGTCGCTCATTTGGGAATGAGTCTTCTCTGTCCTGTAACATCTCTTGTGAGGAACTGCCCTCGGGTATTGTGACGTAACTCCTTCAATATCGTTAAACTTTCCGTGGTTTCCATGCTTCTCTCCCCACTCAAACTGTCTGCTCCTTCATGTAGAGACCAAATCTTGTCATCTTTTATCTCCCTCCGTGGTGGCTAGAACACAGTGGGTGCTAAATAAATTGAAAATGTATTTGAGGCAAATGGAGGGTCCACAGGCAACAGAAGAAACCCCCACAGGAAACAGATCACATTTGCTCAGAGTAATAGCCCATTCATGTTCCCCACTCTGGATGCAAGCGTTCCCTGCCCACACTGGCACTTCACGAACACTCCATTCATTGAGCACATGAAATCTGCTGATGCCCTCAGCTCAGCAAGGTCAGCTGTAGTGGCTAATCCAGAAAAATATTCGCTCTGAAAAAAATCACCTTTTTGTGAATTTTAGAATGTCTTTAGAAATGGTGTTTATCTTCTTAGTTTAGTGTGACCATTTAAAAGAGTCAATTTTTTAAAAAAAGTTAATTAAAAAAACAGTCAGTGTCTTATGAGCATAGCTCACCCTCCATTAGAGAGAGGTGGCTCAGCAAGTAGGCTGAAGTGGCAGAGGGTAGCTGGCCAGGGATTTAATATATGTCACCAATAATCCTCAAAGCAGGCAAGCTACTTTCAGAAAAAGGATTCACTGCATGCTACAGCCACCATGTGCCTTGTCCCTTGGAGCTGAAAGGACTTCCCAAGCCTGTTGAACCAGGAGGTGTCTGGGCTAGGGGCCGGGAAAGCCTGGGTGCTGATCTTGGGATGAGTTACCACCTCCCTGGGCATCAAGGTCCTCATATCGGAGAAGGCCAAATTTAACCAGAGGCTCTCCGCAGTCCCTCTTGCAAGTTTCATTGATTCCCAACAGTAATGAGCCTTCCTATTTTCCAGAAAGTCAAATAAGCCAGGGAAAGGGAAAAAAGACACACTTAAAGCCCCAGGATTCTGGCCCTCAGCCCAGCCTTGAGGGCAGGGACAATGGCAGTTCTCCTATCTTCACCTCTCTCCCCACAAAAAAATCCAAGGGTCCTTCCCCAGGCCCTTCTCTGTAGCTGCTGGCAGGCCAGGACAGTGCTATGAAATGGGCGAGGTGCCATGAATTTGGAGGAGCTGGGGAGGCCTGTTTCACAACCCAGCTTTCCTAAGAGAAAAAGGGTATTTCTTCCCATCCAAACCCAACACTGGGAATAAATGTAATGGCTCAGATGGCTTAGTCTGTTGTATGTAACATCTGTAATATGCCAGGTACTTTATTTGCCTTGGGCCATTCGAGTCCCAAAACAGCACCATGACATAGTTATTGCAGTCCCCACATTTACAAATGAGGACACTGAGGCTCAACTTAAGACATTCGGCCAAAGTCAAGGTGATGGTACACAGCCGATGGGAGATTTGAACTCTGGTCCGTCTGAAGCCAAAGCCTTTTACCTTTCAGTTAGATCTTCCATAGACATCTATCTGCCTGTCTCTGGGAGATTCAGCCACATAGGGGGGCAATGGGACAGCCTTTAGTGGGTGCATGAGCCTTCAGTTCCACGACATTCTCTCCCTCTCTCCTGACTCATAGGGCAACCAACTGCCTGCCCAGGTTACCTGAGACGGGGGGGACCCCACACACAGACTTTCAGTGTGAAAGCCATTACAATTGTGGGCAAACTGGGATGGTTAGCCAACCTCCGAGTGAGACTTCTTTGTGCTTTATGGCTCCAAAACAAAGCAAATGTAGTTTTAGAATGCAAACATAATTGAGGGACATTATCAGTAACTCCACTGAGGAGAGCAGCTTTAGGCCTGTCCCCTAGTGCAGCCCCAAAAAGCCAGGTCACATGATCAAAGAAACCTCACTGTGTCCCACCTCCAAGCTAAGACTGAGGGTAGCCAGTCTGGGCTGAACTGGGGATTGTGGGAGGTGGACAGAGAAAGGAAGTAGTCTGTAACGGAAGGCAAATGGGCCAGATTCCTTAAAAACATTAAGCCATGAAATGCTCATTGCACCCCCATAGCATGGGGTTACTGGCCCATTTTACAGAAGGAGCAGCCATCTTGGCATTTTGGAGACCATTTAGAGGATCTTCTCTGAATCTCCCAAACATTTAAGAAGGCTAGATCCTGAGGGGCTCACCAAGAGACTCCTCTACCAAGCTAGGCAAAGCCCCCATGACACAAGCCCATGGGGAACTATTTCTATGGGAGAGAGAGGCCAGACCAGTGCCAAGTCCTGCTCCCAGCCCTCACTGGGCAGCTGGTAAATGATCTTGTTCAGGTCTGTTGCTCCCAAATGTATACATTAAGGGAGGAGACTCCTCCCTACCACAAGTCCCTCATCAGACACTCCTAACCACAGTTCCCTTCCACCTGAGGATGGAAAACCAGGAGGGCAAAGTCTTTCTCCTGCTATCCAAACCTTCTGCTTCCTTCAGGCAGCACCTCCCCCAGGAAGCCATCCCAGACTACTCCAGCCTGCAGTGTAACCTCCTCCCTTGACCTCACTCTACTGCTTCGTAATGCATCTCGCATTCTTGTCTTGTGCTGTTATTTAACTGAATGTATAAGAGGATAGGTGCTGGTGAGAGACCACCTGGGTTCAAATCCTGGCTTCTCCTCTTACTGGCCGTGTGGCTTTGAACAAGTTGCTAAACCTCTCTGTGCCTCAGTTTACTTAAATGTGAAAGAGGTATGGCAACATCCCCATAGAGTCATAGTGAGAACTGAATAAGTGAATAGGCATGAAGTTTTCAGAACAGTGCCTGGTATGTGGTAAGCACTAGCTAATGTTTGCTAGCATTATTTGAATGTTAGTATCGATGTTAGTAAGCATTGTCTCCCTAGCTAAACTAGAAGTTCCTGAAGTGCAGGACTAGAATCTGATACTTCTTGCATTCTCCACCTTACACAGACTCCACCAAGTCAAAGCTAAATAATCATTTCCTGTAGATTGACCTTGACAGAAAACATTCATTTTACCTCCTGGGAGAGAAGTATGTCTGCCTGTTAGTTGCCAATAGCTGCCTTTACCAACATCCCGCATGGTGGCCCAAGGAGCAGTGCCAGAGATCTTGGAGTGAAATTACAGCCCTTCAGGCCATGTGGCCGCAGAAGCAGAACACCGGGAAGCTGGAGACCACAGAGCAAACCCCCTTTTTCCCCAGGAGCTGTGTCATGCAAAAAAGCCAAAGCTTCGTGAAGAGTCCTGGAGTAAATCCCAGAGGCTTTGGTTCTCATTCTGGCTCCAAGCTCTGTGACCTTTCACAAGCCCCTGAAGTACCTCCCTGGGCCTCTGTTTACTCAGTTGTTAAATGAGAGTTGCTCAAAGACCAATGACTTAGTTCCTTCCAATTCTGACATTCCATGAGTCAATTTCAGAGTAAGGGTAAAAGCGTCTTTGAATGAACCTGACACATCATTTCACGAACAAACAGCTCTCCCCATTCATTCACTCATTCATTCATTCCACAAACATTGCCTGGGCTTTTACTACAGCCAAGTACTATTCCAGATTAGAGCAGAGGGGAAAAAAAAGAGACAGAATCCAACAATCGCTCTAAAGAAAAATAAAGATGGAAAGGGAGAGCCAGGGAGGGGACAAAAGGGATTTCATTTTAGATGGGAAATGAGGAAAGCCTCATTGAGAAGATGATATTGGAGGGGAAACCTGAAAAAGCAAGCAAGCAAGCTATGCAGATATCCAGGGAAAGAGTGCTCCCAGCAGAACGACCAGTACGTGCAGGGGCCCTCAGGCAGGAGCATGCATGGCTGTTTCAGTTACAACAGGGGCGTCTAGAAGGCCTGTGTGCCTGGAGTGAGCAGGACAGTGACAGGACATGAATTGGGGAGGCGGAGATTCAGCCACGGGGAGGACTTTGGCTTTTGTTCAATTACAAACCCAGATCATCTAAGTTTTAACGTCAATGAATTTGATGCCATTCACATATATGCTGAGGGCAAAATACCTAATGCATTTGTTCATTTTTACCTCCACCCCCACCATCATGGATCTGCAATCTATTTATAATTTTTATTGTCATTATGTTCATTTAGGGGCAGAAAAACTGAGGCTTGGAAACATCTGTTTCTCTGTCCAGCACTATAGCCAAATGCTGGCCTGGTCTCCATGTCAGAATCTCAGACTCAGTTTACCCACCTCTCCCTGCAGGTGCAGCCCTGCTTCAGAGTCAGACTCCAGGGGTTCTCCCGCAAGCTCCTCTGAGGCACAGCTCAGTGACGCACACCTGACCCGCCCCTCTGCTGCAGCCCCTCGGCTGCCTGTCAGCCCTTGCAGGCACAGCCCTTCCTCCCTGCCGGGGGCCTTCAACCCTATGTTCCCCCTGCCTGGGACGCGATTTTCCTTCCATCTTTTCTCAGTTTTGCCTTATCTCCCTTCAGGCTCAGCTCAAACATCACTCCCCAGGGAGGCCCTGCCTTGCTCTCTCCAGATAAAATCTTCCTGTTGAAGAACGTTCCCACAGTGTTAGGCTCTTCTCCTCAAAGCTCGTGTGTCACTCATATTCTCACATTTATTCGTGTGATTTTTTAAAAAGTAACGTCTCTGTTTGCCATCTAACTGTGAACCCTATTAGGATAGAAGCCACCTGAGTTTGCTCACCTTTCCATCCCTGGCACCAAGATAATGCTGGGCACATGCTCAGGATACCTAATAAATACTTGAGGAATAAGTGAATGAAAGAATGAATAAATCCCCAGGCCTTCTGTTCATTGAGCCCAGGGGACACACGGTGGGACAAACACAGGGTTCATTGGTTGGTTCTACAGGTGTGGCCAGAGCCATGAAACACATGGGAGAGGGCAAGGCTTGAAGGCAAAGGACCTGTGCCATCTGAGCCCGACACCACACCACGCACTTTACACCGGCTATCTCCTTTCGTTGTCCTGGCTGCCACTTGAGTTGAGAATTACTGTACCATCTTACAGATAAGAGAACTGAGGCTCAGGAGGCAAGTTTTCCTGGGTCATATAGCAAGTGTTTCTGTAGTTAAGCCCAGTCTTTGATTCTAAAGACTATGCTCTGCCCCAACTGCCCTGCCCTAGGCAGTTTCTTTCTCTCTTTCCTTTCTTTTCCTTTCTTCTTTCTTTTTCTTCCTTCCTTCCTTCCTTCCTTTCTCTCTCTCTCTTTCTTACTTTCTTTCTTTCTTTCTTTTTTTCTTGAGACAGAGTTTCGCTCTGTTGCCCAGGCTGGAGTGTAGTGGCACGATCTCGGCTCACTGCATCCTCCACCTCTTGGTTCACCTCCTAAGGCGATTCTCCTGCCTCAGCCTCCCGAGTAGCTGGGATTACAGGCATGCACCACCACGCCCAGCTAATTTTGTATTTTTAGTAGAGACGGGATTTCTCCATGTTGGTGAGGCTGCTCCCAACCTGAGGTGATCCCCCAACTCGGCCTCCCAAAGTGCTGGGATTACAGGCGTAAGCCACCACATGCCCTGGGCAGTTTCTAACACTCTGCCACTGATTTCCTGTGTGACCTTAGGTAAGTTACTGTCCCTCTCTGAGCTTCAGTTTCCCCACATATAAAATACAATGGTTGGAATGGATGGATGGATGGATGGATGGTTTCACGTATCCTTTCTCGTTCTGAAATGTTCTGACTTGAAGATTCTATGCTTCTAAATTTATAAAATAAAAAATATGAGCATTAATGTACCTCGCTCAATGTCAAAACACAGTAGACAATTCACAAATGTTCATTTCCTCCCTCTCTCCCTCCCTTCCTTCCTACTCCCAGTTACAAAGATTCTCTGCTTCACAGCCCTCCTTGAGGCCACCTGTGCTGCCTGGTTCTTCCAGGACACCCAGAGCACTGCTTCTCCTGCTTCTGTGAAGCCTCCCCAGGCTCTGACATTGCTGTCCCAGCCAGCTCAGGATCTTTAGTCAGCCATTCTAGCTGTGTTCCCCAGAGAGGCCCACAGCCCACAGCGTTCCTGCTCGCACGTCCTCCTGCCTCCTGCCTCTGAAGGGGTACCTGGGTCCCGTGCAGCACGGTGGGGAGAGAGAAGGAGGTGACGGGAAAGGAACTCACACATATGAGCACCTTCCGTGGCCAGGACTGGAGCAGGATCTTTACTGTTACCTCACTGAATCCTCTGCACAGGGACATTGTTACTCCAATTTCACAAAATGGAAGAAACTAAGGCTCAGACAGGTTAAGAAGTTGTGCAGGATCACATAGCCAGCAAGCAGCAGAAGCTGGGCTTTAACCCCTGCCTGCCTGAGCCCACAGCAGGTACCTTTTGCTAACTCTGACGATGCCCGAACCCTAGGCAGGAGGCCACTGGCTTTCCTTTTCATATCCATGTAACTGTGGATTTATAGCCCTTGTCACTTAAATCCATCAGTCTCTCTCTAGCCTCCCTCTGCTGCCTCTCCTCACTGCCCCCCTCCAAATTACAAGACTGCAAAAATATTCACAAATTTCCCTCAGTGTTTCCAAAGGGAAGACACAGCCCTGGTCACTGCACCAAGTCCTCAGAAGACACTGTCCCTCTGTGGCTGGTGCTGAGCAAAATGGGCTGAGTCATTTCTCCCCCCATCACAGCTGCTGCCCATGAGGGCTTTCCAGAAATCAGACTTAGGTAAACCATGAACATGAGCATTGCAAGGAAGCCCTAGGGTATCACCAGGGCCCTAACTGGGGCTGTAGGAAGAATGCGGAAGGGATGCCTGAATTTTCTAAAGGCGCCCTGAAAACCATGTCCTCAAGGAGCATAGGATGGCAGACGAGGGGGACAGGGGGTGTGGGAATTGCATCCTGCTCTGTGATGCGACAGGGAAGCTCGGGTGAGAGCAGAATCCCTGGCAGCATTCTCCTGGTGCCCGACTGTCTTCCTCTCACCTTGCTCTGCCCTTGCCTGGGATGGAAAACAAGGCACTGGGGAAGAAGGGGCTGGTCCACACTCTCCCTAGGAAGGGCCCCACAGGAGGGACAAAACTCAGCATGAGGTCAGGCCAGCCCAGCCCGAGGTGACTAGAGTTCCTGTGTCTGCTCTTACCTAGTTCACGGGAAGTCTCCCTTCATGCCTTAGCTTGAAGCTCCCTTCCTCCAGGATGCCCTCCAAAACCCCCCGAACCCCCACAGTAGGTCATGCTCCCTGTTGAGGCCCTCACAGCTTCCTGGACTTCCGGATGGCTCTTGTGGTTTAACTAATTACCCACAGAACTTGAACGTCTTCCTCTCCCATGGTCTGTGAGCCCTCCCGACAGGAACCCATCTGTCTAGTTCATGGTCATATCCCTAGCGCCTCCGCAGGGTCTGACACGTAGAAGGCACTCAGTAAAAATCTATCTAGTGAATGTGACTAGCAAGAAGGGAACCAAGGCCTGCTTCAAGCCAACAGGACCTGGTGGAGACCAATCCCCACCTCACCCCAGGCGCCTGACAGCCTCCCACACTGGATTAGATGGGAAAACCTACTTGAGAACAACCACGGGCACTAAGGAGGCCCCAGTCCCAGCTGGCTGACTCTGAGCTTGAATTGGCAAAACTACTGGGTGCTCAGGGATCCCAGGGGGACTCATGCCTGCCACAGCCACAAGGAAGTCATGGAAAGCCACCCTGCCAGCTTTGAATCACCTAAACATGGTTGTCATCACGCTGTGAGTGAGTACGAGAAGGCGTGTGAATTTGTGTGTATACTCTATTTTAAACTAATAAGAAACATATAGTCTGTGCCACCCAATTTTCTCCCCCACATATTACATGCAAGGCACTGTGTAGGCGCTGTCATTTACGTTTATACAACATGTATAACACATCCACAGACATTCACTCACTTGATCTTCCCCACAGCCCTGACAGTAGGTGTTATTGCCACCAGCTGACTGACGGGGAAAGTGAGGCCAGCTCTGAAGGTCCCATAGTGAGCAGAGGGCTCTATCAAGGCCCACACCCATACCTGTTGCTTGTTCTACACTGGCCTGTCTCACTCATAGCTGGGTGACCTTGGGCAAATTCTCTTACCTTCTCTGAGCCTCACTTTTCTTCTTGGGTCTACATCGATGACTCAACAAAACAGTGGTGACAGCCCCCAGCACAGGCCCGGCACAGAGCCTACCACACAGCAAAGGAGCCTCCACTCGTCTGTGGCCTTCATGCTGGAGGTCTTGCACAGCTACCCAGAAATCACAGAGCTCAGGGAACATCCTTCTCCTGCCTTTACCTGCAAGCTAGCTGTGGCAGCCTCTCTCCCCAGAGCCCAGTTCCACCACAGCCAGGCCAGGGCCACCACAACCAGGACTCTGTGCAGCAGAAATGCTGGGAAGTTCCCATCACCCCTGCCAGCAGCCAATGGTGCTCTGTGGAGGACTGCCTGGGATTGAAGCTCTCCTTCCTTCCTTCCTTCCTTCCTTCCTTCCTTCCTTCCTTCCTTCCTTCCTTTCTTCCCTCCTTCCTTCCTTCCTCCCTCCCTCCCTCCTTCCTTCTTTCCCTTCCTTCTTTCCTCCCTCCCTCCCTCCTTCCTTCCTTCCTCCCTTCCTCCCTCCCTCCCTCCCTCCTTCCTTCCTTCCTCCCTCCCTTCCTTCCTTCTCCTCAAACCCAATGGAAATGACTTTGAAAAGTATTCCAGGAGACCAGATGTCCAGCTTGGAAAGGGGCTTCCCCTACAATCTGGAAGTCAGTAGGAGTTAGCAGTCCTCCATCTTGCTGCCACTAAGAGGCTCTCATGAATGGAGGTGACTTCTCAAGGGATGCTATGCCAGTGCCGGAGACTAAGTCAGGTTCCTTGGAAACAGGCTTCAGGGAAGGCTGGAGGAATCCTTTTGAGCTCCTTGGCTTTCCTCCAGAATCTGTCTCACAAGTCAAGAGGGCCCCAGGGGACCACTGCCCTACTATGAAACCAGTTCTTTCCGCCCAGGGCCGGTGGGTGGGGGGCAGAGTGGGAGAGGGGCAGGGAGAGGAGCTCCCTCCACCACCACTGTGTGGGTCACAGGGGAGCAGCGGTCTTGAGTTCCCACTCTGCCGGGCTCTCCTGCCTGATTTCTGTCCCCATGACCCTCTTGGAAGCTGGGGGACTCCGCAGGGTCCCTCTCAACAAGCACTCTCCCAGCCCCTGCAGACAAATAAATGAAGCCAGCTACCTCTGCAATATATCTTCCCACCCGCTCACCTGCCTGGAGGTAGACAGGCCTTCCCACTGCTGGGCTAAGTGTTCTCTGGTGTGCTGTCACCTTCTACAAACTCATGGTGCCTGATGGACCTCGCATGTACAGCCCATACAGTTGTAGAAGAATAGACTTGAAAGGGGCCTTGAAGATAGTCAAGGGTAACCTGCTTATTGTATAAAATGAGGATTCTGTAATCCAGAGAAGCTAAGAGATGAGTCAAGGTCACAGTTTGTTCTCAATTTCACGTGCGTTTTGTTTGGTCTCCTCATCAAAAATATGTAGCTCCTAGAGGATGAGGCCACCGAGTGTTCCCCACAGCATGGTAATGGGCACTAATTAAAGAGTGGGTTCAGGCCACACCTATTGACAGGTGGATTCCTAGGGAGGAAATGAGAATGAGAGCAAGCACCTGTTGACCCTGGGCCTGGGGCATATACTTGACTCTCTGGGCATCTGTCTCCCTGCCCTGGACCTGGAGATAGAACTGACAATCTCCACAGAGGAAGGTCTCCTGGGAGGAAGGCAGGACAGCTCCTCAGAAGGAGGGGGTCACATCACATTCAGACCTAGCACAGGACTTGGAACAAAGGAGCGTCCATTCCTTAACAATGCACTGTGGACTGAGGACCATGAGGGGAAGCTCTGGGGTGGAGCTCACTTGCCACTACTCCAGCACAGACCCATTGTGCTACCCTGGAACCCAGAGAGACTGTGCCCTCCTCTTACCTAATAGGAATTAGACAGATGCTACCACTAACAGGCTAAACTCCCCTTGGTGTCTGTCGGGCTTGACATCTGTCTGGATTGTGAGCTGATGACCACGGGCATGAGCCCCTGAGGGAATTCTTTCCACCCAGGGGTTCAGCTTACACCTGGGCTGGCAGACCAAGGCAACACTGCAGCTCCACCGCCCCCACTCACAGCCATGAGATACCCCCTGCTCCTAAATCTACCTCTACCTCTTAGTGCGGGCCCTCCCAGCCCCACCTGAGACTGATGGCTTTGTGGAAGTAAAAAATAGATCTTCTAGATTTTGGTTTCCACAACAGTAGCTCTTTCCAGCATTTGCCAAAGATTTGAGTAACGGAGGAGATGAGTTCAGCTGGTTCTTTTATGAAAGATCCCGGAAGAGGAATAGGTAGAGCTCAGGAGTGGCTTGTGTTGTCTCCAGAAGGCTAAAGGAAGAACCATCATCGCAGAAGATAGGCCTGGGCTACCCTAAATGATGTGTTCCATCACTACAAACAGACACATCTGCACCCACTTCCTGCACCTGCCACTTTAGCCACTCCCTGAGCCCCAGTTTCTCCTACTTATAAAATGATACAATGCCCATTTTACCTGCTTCACAAGGCTAAGAGGCTCAAACAAGGGCATACGAGAATGAACTTTATTAGGGGAGAAGACTAATATTTATTCACCATGAGCTTGCCATGTGCCAATCACTTACAGATGTTTTCTTCTAGAGTTTTCACAGCAGCCTTAAATATGCTTGGTAGTATTACTATCCTTACCTATAAGGCCAAGAAAATGGAGGCTCAGAGAGGTTAAGTGATATGCACACTGCTTAGCTGTAGTAGAACCAGGGTCAGAACCCAGAATCTGACTCCAAAGCCCGTATTGCTTCCCCTAGGCCCACACTGTCTCAACAAGAAAAGTAAACGTTGCTTTTATGAAGAAGCTAGTGAGTCTTCAGACTGAAATTGCTGCCTCATGGAGCCAACCCCTATTGCTAGGACACATCCATTTGTCCCAGGCAGGCCATCAGAAGGGTCAGAACCAATCCCCAGCCCCCACACTGCCCTTAAGACTCTATACCACAGAGGCCAAGCCTCTGCAGTCTGTTGAATGTCATCATGATTCTTTGCTTGGATTTGTGGCGGTGGCGGTGGTTTTAATGATTGCCTGGCCACGAAGCAATCCAGTTGGGAGGAAACCCAGAATCCTGGAACTTTGAGTAGAAAGGGACCTCTGGGGGCAAGTTTAAGCTCCTCATTGGATAAGTGAGGACACTGACATACAGAGAAGGTAAGTCCCTTGTTGAAGGTCACATATCAGTCAGCGGCCGAGTCCACAGTGGAATCCACCATCCTTAAACTACCAGTCCCGACCCCATTCTCTCCACCATCCCGATCACCCTGATATCGATCAGCTTCATTGTTCCTGAGACAGAAGAGGGCTGGATGTGGGCTTAGAGTCTCTGCTCTCTCTGCTTAGGGAAAAAGGGGATCTTAGGTAAGAAAGCCATGTTGCAACAAGGAGTGAAGCGAGTTTGTTTGCCTCATGCACCAACTCACTGGTCTAAGTTCTACCCATTGAGAAGTCAACATGGAAAGGCCGGCTCGGAAATCCCTCGGTGTGTAAGGGAAACTGGACCCCAACAAGGAGGCCTACCTGGTGCTCCTGGGGCAGGGACAGCCCACTTCTGGCCGCCTGGGATAGGCAGAGGGGGCTGAGTTCCTCCTTCTAGTCCAGGCTGCTCCTTTGCAGTCCCCAGGACAGCGCAGAGCACCATGACCTAGGAGGCTCATGTTTCACTTCCCCGCTGGCCGGCCGCTCAGCCAGTCCTCCTCTAACACTCTGCAGAGACCCACTTCCCCCCAGAAGTCTGCCCTGTGACTCCACTCTGTCCTGGTCACTCCACATCCTGCCCCACTGTTGCCTCCTGTGGTTAACACCTGGTTGGTGGCTTTTTCCACGTCACCTCTCTGTCCATCATCTCTCATGTCTGTGTGTTGTATGTGCCCCCTCTACCGTTAACCCCAAACACCCCTCATCCGCAAAGTGTCCTCAGGGTCTGTATACCTGTTTTCTACTGCAGCCTCTGCCAGGGCTGTGCACAGCGGGCAGCACCAGGCCACAGCATTGACTGGCTATTTGTGCAACGCTGGTTGAAGGTACCAGTGACCCGGGAAAGGGCCCAAGCCAGGAAGCAAAAGGAAAGGGAAAGGGATAATCCTCCAACTGGATCATCAGCTCCAAAATAACGTGACAGAGGAGAGTAAACCATGATTGAGCCTCTCCTCTGTGCCAGACACCGTGCTAGGACTTAACGGATGCCCTCTCAACGGTCTTACGAGCTATGTGCTTTTACTTCCCAATTTACAAATGGGGTAACTGGATCGAAGATGTTAAGCAACTTGTCTAGATCCATATGATAGGTAAGAGCAGGGCTAGGCTCTAAATGAAGTTTTGCCTGATGCTAAATAAAGCCCATACTCAACACTGCCCCACCACAAGCAAGCTCCTTGAAGACAGACTTTATGGCAATGTGTTTGCTTTGTTTTTGCTGCTGTCTCCTCAATGCCTAGGACTGTGCTGGGGACATAGAAGACACTCTATAAATATTTGCTGAATGGAAGAACAAAGGGAATGGATGAATGCCATGCTGCCCCTCCCCAGCATGGCAGGACACCTGCCCATGATGCCAGATTACTCAGTTCTATTTCCAAGAATCTTCAACAACTATTTGTTCCCTTTCTCCACCTAGAAAAGTATCCTGTCTATTAATGTTCCTCCAAAAGCCATGTTTACTAGGTTTGGGATGGGGGTGTGAGTAGAGGCATAAGTTGAACACAAAAGACTACATCCTAATGAGGTGGAGGATTTACAAGCCTCAGTGCCCTGTGACCTGCTGCTTCTGTGGCCGCTTTCTGGCCCATCTGGATCTGGCTCCTCCTCCACCCCAGCCTTCCCCCTCCCCCACTGGGCACCCCCACTGCCTTGACTGAGCTGTACTCAAATTGGCCAGGTTCCTACTGAGCAGAGAACTAACAGTTACGCCACCCACCCCAGCCCTATCCGAACCCTCCAGAGTCTGCTCTGGGCCCCAGGGCCAGCTGCTTTTCTCCACATTCCAGCCAAAAATAATACAAGAACGAAGCTGTTTGGTGGAGACTTAATCTAATCTTCGTTGCTTCAGTTTTAAAATATCCTGCCTGGTTTAGGGTTTCTTATTACACGCAGGGATGTGTTTTTAGTGAGATAGGTCTTAGCAGAAACGTCCTTCTTGTAATTAGAAACCCAGGCAGGCCGGGCCTGCAGTGAGGCATCCAAGCCAAACAGCAGATCCCCCTGAAGACAACACGTTTGCAGCAAGCTCTTCTCAAGCTCTGCTTGACCACATGAGACGGACTGAGCTGTCCCAGGCTTGCTTTTCCCTCTCTCCTGGGGGTTCTGGATGGGAGGAAAAGCTGGAGTTCAGTTAGAAAGACTGTGCCTCCAACTGTTGCTCCCTCAACCTCCAGCCCTGTCTCCCACCCCCAATCAAAATGGAGCCTGTGACTGGCTGAGAAGGATATGCAGAGGAAAAATTACCCCAAGGAATCCCCACAGACTAGGGAGAATTAAAGACAAGCATTCCACCGGAGCCGCGTCTCCAGGATCAGAGCTAGCTTTTACAAATCAGACACCGGAACAGAAGGAGTCTATGAGCGCGCACACAGTTTTGTGTAAGTGCCGGGTGTAACTTCTTGGGCTTTCTGGCCCAGAATCTGCTTTGATCTGCCAGTAGAGACTGCTAAGAAAGGTTCAGGCCATGGCTAGCTCCAGACCAGTACCCACCCCCCGCCGCAGCCAACCAGATGTCACACACACCAGTCAGGGCTCAAGTCTTGCCTTCCCAGTGGAATAAAGAGAAGGGACTGCATTTTTGATAAGTCAGATTCTGCATTCATCTGATGTGTGAAAGCTATTCCAGGTAACACCATTTGGAAGAAGCAGGCTGGATCCCCCAGCTCAGCCAAAATTGCCCCTCTTGGTAAAATGTAAATGGTTTTTGGAATCACAGCAGGCCTTTCCAATTCTAGGATGTAATGCAAGGCAGGAATCCAGCCGCTTTACTATAGCCTAAGAACTGCTGAGAGTTGTGGGGAAGGTCCTGGAGCCAGGCGAGGAAAGAAAACACACCGAAGAATGTGACTTTGCTGCTGAGAAGCCTCTGTCTCCCATTTTCTTTACTCAGAGCGCAGCCTGCGCTTGATCGAGTCCATCCTCTCACCCTAGTGAGAACTGTGTGTGATACATTCTACTTTACAGATGAAGAAACCAAGGCCCAGAAGCTAGATGACCCCTGGAGTCATGCAGCCCAGGCAATAACAGAGTGAAAAGAGACCAGGCCACTAAATTTCAGCCTAAACACTAGCTCAGCATGCTGACCTGCCAACCTTGATTATCTGCCCACCACTTCCCTCCCTCCTTCCTCCTTTTCCCATCAGGTATTAGATTTAATTAAATTAGCAGATCCCCATCACAACAATCCTGGCCATGCTGCCTGGATAGAACCCAGCCTGTGGAGCTCCTCCCTCTAAATTCTGCTTCTCAATATAATTCAATCTTCAATAAGTCACAGATCTCACGTGAAGTGTTTTATACAAAGCATGGTGTGTTGGCTAGACTCAGGCTAACGTGGTTCATGATGATTTCATTTTCCATTAGAACTTCCTCAGTTTTTCCTCTGCAGCATCATTTTCACCCTCTCCATACTCGGATCTGCGTTTTGTTTGATCCAGACACTTGGCTTCACATGCCGTCACCTCCAGCAATTGCATCACACGTTTATATATATCTTACAGCATCGCAGTCCTTGTGCCACACAGCGTAGGAAAAAGGAAAACTCATAACAGCCTTTCTCACCCTCCTCGAACTAATTTAGAAAATGTGCTCCAGATTAAATAAATCGGGAACAAAAGTCTGAGATTAGAGATAGAATTTCAGAAAGTAGGGAGGGGGGAACTAAATAAATAGCAAGGAAGTCTTGCAACATGTTGGAAGCCTATAAATTTTATTGGTTGTTTCTTTAATAAAAACAAATTCAAATGCTAACAACGCAGTATTATTAAGACTCTAACATTTAGACATCTAATTTTGTCCTGCTCCGCTGCTGTTTACGTTGCACGTTGGATTCGCGGAAGGTAAGGAAGTCAGGTCGATCGGTCTGGTTTGGTTCCTAAACCAGGCTAATAGAGACCCCTTTAAAATCCAGCCGTTTTGCTTTCTAGGCATGCCTTGGTCTCTAATGAGTTACAGCCCAGGTTGAAGATGGACATGGCAGAAAGAAATTTAACACACACTCTGGTGCACCCATAAACTTCAAGGCCAAGGGAGAGGAGGTATGTTTCCAGTTAAGCTAGAACTCCATGAATTCAGGATTCTCCACTCACAAGACAGTAATTCTCCTTATTTCATCACTAACTTACTTCAAATGTGTTTATACAATTTATTGCTACTGAACTTCCAGGCAACTGGTGTAGAGTTAATGAAACCCAGCTTGGAGAAGCTTTGAGCTTTGAACAACTAACCACAGTTTAAATGGTTATGACATGCGGTCAAAGCCACAGCCTGAGCCCACTGCAGTTTCTGTGTTAGGACCTAGTCAAAAACCTTGTCATCTCACCTTTTGTGCCAAACAGATTGAAAAAGCAAAAAGCACTGAAAACCAGCCTACCTTGTTCCTTCTCAAGGTTCCCAGCCATTTAAACACGTTTATCTTACTAAACGCGAGGCGAGCCCCTCCTCCAGCCCCGAGTAAATATTTTAGTTGCAGTTGGAATTGGCAGCTGGGCTGAAATCCTGAAATCCAGTTTGGGTTTAATTGAACAGGGTCAGGCCTACCTAAAGCAATGCTGGGAGAGGCTGCTGAGGAGGCACCAAGCAACATTTAAAGGCAGACTCAGTGACAGCCCAAAGGCAACACAAAAATGAACAGATGAAACCGGACTGGAAAAGAAGCAAACTCGTCTTACAGAATCACTTGGACATTAACTTTTATTAATTCCATTGTCACATGGCAACCTCCCCCAAGCTGTGTCCATGTGGGAACTCCAGCAAGCTCCCTCTTTTTAAACAGACCCATTTTGGAAGAGTAAAGGGGAGGTACTGGATTTGCCACTGCCGCACAATAAAAGCCCCTTTTGAAAGCAGCACTTTCATTAACTTAAAGCAATCTATAGACTTTAAAGCAGAGAGCAGTAAACTCCCAGAGAGGATCATAAAACAGCCAGTATCAAGTTGGGTATACTTCAGTGCAATTCGCACGAGGCATTTTACTGTGAGCGGTGGTCGGGCCCATCTCCCTCCAGTAACCCCCTGCCCCTCATTCTGAGCAGCCTCTCTTTCTCTTGGCTTTCATGCCTTTCCCGCTCACAAAGGGGAGGCGGTGACCAGGGAGTCTCCGTGGGGTCACAGCCCCCTCCCCCCTCGGGCTCTCAGCGGGAGAGAGCTCTCACGAATTCCAAGCCTGCAAAACAACAGCCTTGGAGCTCCGCGGCGGCAGTCGCCGCGCCCCGGGCCGCCGAGGCCACTCGTGGGTCGTGGGTCGTGCGTCTTCCGTGTCCTGTAAGGGCTGTCTGGCTCTCCCTGCCAAGGGTGCAGGGGGCTGGGAAGGTGGATTTAATATTAAAAGGAGGAAATCTCAAATCTTCCTCCCCTCAATACCCTCCTCCCCCCGCACCCCCCCTCCCCCGACACACACTTTTTCTCTAGATGCCCAGAGAATAACCTACCTCCCTGGTCGGGACCCCTTCCCATCCCACACCCCAGAGCTAGGCCCAAGCTATGGGGATGCAGCCGGAGTGGGAGATTATGAGACCAGAAACGGGACCCTCCCTCCTCGCTTCCACCAAGGTCCTGGGGCCTCAGAAGGCCAGAACGGCAGAGAGAGCAGGAGGGCAGGGGCAGGGGCTTTGGGTAATAGACCGTGTTATGTTTGAACACCATCATTCTCAGATCTGGGGCGGGGAGGATCGTCTAATCTGCCTAAAATGCGAAGCTTTTGGCTTCCACCAGTTATAGAGCATTTGAAACCCGAAAAGCCAATATCCTGAAGTCTCAGGACAGGAGAGATGACAGTAGGGCACCCCAAGCTTCCTTCTCCCCCGGGCGCACCAAAGGCCGGGTTTGTGGGCTTCTCAGCCCGGCGGGGGTAAGCACAGGAAGCGGCTCCAATCAGGGCACTGGAGTTCGAACCAGTCCTACCCTGGGCCACAGCCCAGACTCCCGGCCCACTGCGGCACCTCGCTGCTAGCGCTGCCCCCACCTCCCCGCCTTTATCGCAGGCCGCGGCCCCTGGGGGCCACCGTTCCCGCCCCGCCGCGCTGCCCCCGCAGACCCAAGTGGCTCCTGGAGCACTCCGAGCCGCCTGGGTCGGGTCCTCCGATCCACTTCCAGCCCGGCGAGGCTGCCCTGCCGCTTCGCCCAGAAGGTCTCTTCGATCTGTCCGCTTCCCGGAATCGCTCTCCTAGGACCGGGTCCTGTGTGGCCCAAGTCCTCTCCTCCTAAAGAAACACTTTCGGGGGGAAGCAGCACAAATTCGGGGCTCCCCTGCCACGGCTCAGATCAACTACTTTCGTCGCTTACCTAAACACTTTTTCACACGCAGAGGTCCAGGACCCCCGCGTGCGACCCTCCCCAAATTCCAATAGCCTCGACCACAAGAAAAAGCTGTGATCCTGTTACTGAATCCTAAAAACGCCACCCGTTTCTCCAGCCCCCAACTCCGACCTCCAGCACTCTGCTCTGGCCGGCGTGTAAACTACTTATCGGCCCTTCAATCCCGATTCCGTAAACAGTCTGGATCCTATAAACCAAACTCTAGCCTGGTCCTAAATCCCAGCCCTAATTCACGGCCGATCCACAAAGCCTCTACCCCTCAGTTCCCAACCAGAGTCTACCCACCGCGCGGAAACCCCCGGCTCCCCGGTGAAGAGCCCCGGGAAAGGGCGGCCCATTTCGCTCGTTTCTTCCTGGGGATCGGGAGCCAGGAAAGCCCCGTCACCTAACCCGAAAGAAATGCAAACTTTGCGCGGCAGATTCGGGACCCTGCCCCATCCCCCTCAGCTCTCCGCTCCCGAGCGCTTTCCGTCCCCTCTTTTACGAACTCATCCCCTAGTTCTCGAGCCAGAAGGGCTCCCGATTCCCAAGCCTCGCGCGGGCCCCTACGCCCGCCTCACCAAAGATCCCCAACAATCACGGAAAGCCGGTGACCCTACACATTCTCGCTCCTCCCTGGGTGAGGGTCCCTGCGCGTAGTCCCTCAGATCCTGGCTGCCCGGACCCCGCCGGTGTTCCCCTGTCTGCACCGATCCGCCCGCAAAGCCCCCTTCGCCCTGCCTCTCCAGGCCCGGCCGGCTGCGGCCGCGGCTCCTCCACTCCTCCGGTCACCCGGCCCCAGCCTGGGACCGCTCCCGCTTCCAGCCGCTGGAAAGCAGCTCTAGGCTGGTGGCGCCGAGTAAGCGCCGGCCCCAAGGACGCCCGAAGCCGGGAGAAAGAGAACCTGGAGCCTGCCCGCGGTTCCCAGCCTTGCCCCGCGGAGCGCCCAGCCGGGAGCCTCCGGCACCCGGTCTCCGGCCGGCGTGCCTGTTCCTATTCTGGGGTCCCCTGGCGCTCCCGGCGCACAGCTCCCCGCCCGCCAGCTACGGGGTTGGGCCCGCGGCGATCCGAGTCCGCAGCCAGGCTCCTTGCACCCGCGGACAATGCGCGGCCGGCCACGGGCCCAAGCGCGGCGAGGCGGCGGCGGCAGCGGGTCTGAGCGCTGGCCGGGCAGGGAAGCGGGCGGCCCGCGGGGCTCTCGCAGCCTCCGTGCCTGGCCTCGCCGCCCCTCACGCTGCTCCGCTCCGCGCTCTCCCGGCGCTTCCCCAGCTTCTCTCTGTACGCTCCCGCCGTCCCTCGCTGCTCCCTGCCTCCCTCCTCCCTGCTGCCTCCCTCTCTCTCCTCCCTGCTGCCTCCCTCTCTCCCTCTCTCCTCCTTGCCCTGTCGCAATGAATAATACTCTGGCTTGGGGACTGGAATAAAACACACGCGCTCTGAGGCAGCCGCCCGCAGCAGCAGCCGCCGCCGCGCCGCCGCCGCCGCCTGCAAAAGCGTCTCTGACATGGAAATGAATGACAGCTTACCTGATGCCAATCTTCATCAGACTGACACCGGCGTGACAACACAGCCTATACTTCCCAGCACTGCTCGGGACGTCAGCGGCACAGGGACCCGCCCCCCGAACCCCCCCTTCACACACCTCCCCTCTCCCCACTCCCCCTTTCTCCCCACCCCCCATCACCCCCACCCACTCCCGGCCCGGCCGCTGCCAAGTCGGAGGAGCCGCTGGAGTGTCTCCCTCTACTGGAGGCTCTCGGGCGGCGGGCGCGGGCCTGCTCCTGAGGCGGGGAGGCGGGCGGCCTGGAGAAGCGGCTTCACTCACGAGGAGCCTCGGATGGGGAGCACGGTGGACCCCCAGGAACTCAGGAGCACCCTCCCTCCCCCAAGCCAAGTCCCCCTTAGCGAACAACCGGGGCCGAGTTCCAAGATATCACCGGTGCTGAGGGGACTGAGATGAGGTGAGATTTTCTGTGGACCCCAAGAGAACTCCCCAGAAATGATGAAACTTAAAACGGGCAAGAAATCCTTCCTTCCACCAGCACTCCCCCTCCCCCTTTCCTGCCTGGCTGGCCTCATTTTTATGATTGCATTTGAATAATTCTCATTACCCTGGCCCCAGAAAAGGTGTTCAGATGACACTCTGGTTAGTTATTCCTGGTCTCAAGAGCTTTTTCTGCTGGGGGCTTCCCGGGATGTCTGGTTCAAGGTGGGGCAGAGGGAGAGAGGAAAGAGTGGAGAGGCTTTGTCAGTATAGTACTTCTTTGCAAATGTCAGGCAAGCCTGTTCTAAGCCACTGCTATTTTCATTCTAATAAAAAGTCCTCAAGAAACTCAGTGAGTTCCCAGAGTTCTGGGGGCTGAGGTGCAGTCATATAAAGTGACAGACCAGCTGGGCTGTTTCAGCCTGGGCCTGCTGGGGTGGCTTCATCTACATCAGGGCGGAAATGGGCTCGTGATGTGCTGTCTACAGTGGAAGACAAAAGCAGGCATGTGTAGACCCACAAGTGCCTCCGTTCACTCAACAGAGATCACAGTCCTACTAAGAGCCACACACCAGAGCACGCATGCTTGCTTCCACAACTTAGCACATGGCCCTCCGCATAAAGGGACAAGAGAACCCCTTCTGCCTCTGGAAGGTTGTTTCTTGCTCCCCATAGAGGAGCCCTTTCAGCCAGTCAGGCAGCCATTGATCCTCTGACCCCAGGCCAGGCAGGGGGCCTGGATGAAGCCCAGACAAAGACACCGACATAAGTGGGAAAGCAGAAAGTGAAACCCAGCCACCGGCTTTTCAGTAAAGAAGTCGAAGGCTGACCCTGAGCTCTTCTCAGGCCTCTGGGTCGCTGCTCACCTGCCTCCGTCATGGGCAAGGATGAGAGCTGTTAGCGTTGCCTGGCTCAGGAGAGGCAGCTGAGATCCTGCTTACATCACATCCCAGATACACACACTACTGTTTGTCCAGATCCTCCCACTACCCCCAAATCCACCCTCCACCGCTGCTTGTGGGAGAAACTCTTCAGTGGTAGCCCCCATTATAGACCAAGTAGAATCCTCTCACCTTCACACAGAACCTCCAAAAACTTCACTAGGTGGATTTATGTCACCCTAGCCTCTGATCTGATCAGAGTCTCTGGCTGCTGACAGCATAATCGCTATTATATATTATACATTGTATAATAATATAATAATAATGAATGCACTTGCCCTTTTTATGTGGTACAGAAGCGGCCAGATTCTCCAACCCAGAGGCTGGAGGTCAGGCTGCCATAAACTCTCAGAGGGAAGCCCTCTTCAGATAAGGGAGGGGGAGGGGAGATCCATTTGTCTCTGCCCAGGACCTCTGGAGGGAGGGGTTTCTCTCTTTCCCATGGCTCCCAGTGAGTTGCTACAGCCTGCCGAGTCAGAGGGGAGAATCAGGCTGAATTCACTCCATCAGAGAGGTGTCAGTGAGCCATAAATAGGACCACAGGCAACAGCCTTGCATCACTGATTTACACCTGTCACACCCTCGTTTTCTGAAATCTAGTTCAATGCCCAACACTTTCCTGATATGGGAGCTCCATTGCCATGAGCTATTAAAATTTTTGGAGTCTTTAAATATTATGATTTTCACTAATACCTTTTTGGTGCTTTAAACTGCACATCGTAGTTTTAAGTAAATATATCTTGCTTTGACTATTTTTGTCATTTGCAAGAGCTTAAAAAATGATTATCCAAAATATAACCATCATTTTTATAATCACGGAAGGCAAATATTTTCCCTGCACCCACCAGAAGCTCTGCTGTGTGCTAGCACTAAGAGTAAACAGCAGAAGCAAAGAGGCTCCGGTTATGGCTCCTGTCCTCAAGAAGCATTCATTTGTTGAAGAAGACAAAGCACCAATATGTAAAACATAGAAGCTAGTAAATAATTAATGAACAAATGAGTTGTCAGTATGTCAAATTCCTTGAGTTCCACATCTCAGTTCTGGCTCTGTCAATGAGTAGAGAAGAGATAGAGTAGAAATTAAGAATTCACTACAGATACTCTACAATTTCTTCCCCATCATCCCTCTGAGGATGAAGAAGAGAATGGAGATGAATGTACATGTTGTATTGTATAAACCGTCAACACACTGACATTATAAACAAATAGAAGTTTCTACAAATCCTAGTTATCACTCCTAAATGTTGGAGTTCCTGTTTGGTTCTGGGCCCTCTTCTCACTCTACCCGCACTTTATCTGTGGTATCAGCAGCCCACACCAGCCCATGCTGTCTCCTCCAAGCTTCCAATGTGGGTGATCAACGGCCCAACTGAATTCTGCCAATGTCACACTATGAATAAAAATGTAAGACCTGGCTGTATTGGTTTGCTCAAGCTGCCATAACAAAATGCCACACACTGGATGGATTCAACAAGAGACGTTGATTTTCTTACAGTTGTGGAGGCTGGAAGGTCAAGATCAAGGTGACAGCAGAGTTGTTTCTGGAGAGTCCTCTCCTCCTGGCTTGTGGATGGCCTTCTCACTGTGCCCTCGCGTGGCCTCTTCTCTGTGTACACAGGTAGAGAGACAGCTCTGGTGGTCTCTCCCTCATCTTATAAGGACAGTCCTGTTGGATTGTGGCCTACCCTTATGACCTCGCTTAACCTCCCTAAAGGCCCTGTCTTCATATAGAGTCACCCTTGGGGGTTAGGGTGTCAACATATTAATTTGGGTGGCAGGCACAATTTAGTTCATTATACCCCCAACTACCAGTTCCCTTCACTCTCAACTTAATTATTTTTAATGAATATTGATAGATTGTGAGTTCCCTGAAGATGGGGACAATATCTGATTTCATCTTAGGATCCCTAAAACCTGGTCTGGTGCACAATCCAGAAAACATATTAAAGAAATGCTTGTTGGATTGAACGGAATGAAACGTATTTCTCCATCATCGTTCCAGTCCTAGTTGACAGACTTGTCACCAGCCACCTGGAATATTTTGATTATTTTCTAAATGGTCTAAATGCCTCCAGTATCTCCAATCCCTCCTGTACACTTGCACAAGGATGTTCTTCCTAAAACAAAGGTTGGATCACACCTTGGTTTCCCCTGAAAATCATCAGTAGCTTTCCATTGCTTATAGGATTTCACCTGAAAAGTTACTGGGCCTTATAATAAAAAGAAGAACCTTGAATGCCACACTCCTTAGCATGGCCTTCAAGTTCATCCTCCTCATCTGGCCCTCATTCACTTTCAGGCTAATCTCCTGCATTCCTGCTAACATCTCTCCAACTCTACCTTCTAGTGATTTCCAGTGCTTCCTGCTGCATCAGAACCCCCACCCCAACCCCCTGGGGGAACTTCTTTATAATTCAGGGTTCCGGGTTCCACCCCCTAGAGAAATCAGTCTGGAGAAAGGTCTTGGAGCCCGTATTTTAAAAGCCACTGCAGTTGTGAGGTCTGGGAACTTCCGTTCTACCCAGCACTCCTGCTCCAGCTCATGGGCCCCAGAACACATTCCGGATTCTGGGCCCTTCCTGTACTTGCTCACGCTCTTCCTTCAGCCCTGGGTTTTCATTCCCCCTTTTCCTATCTTCCGAATCCTATCTGCTTTTAAGCTTTCACAGATATATCACCTCTCTTCAAAGGATCCTTGGATCCCCCAAAAGAGAACACCAGCTCTGGAATCACCAGGCCCTGGCTCAGCTCTCCACCCTGTAATGAAATGGCCAGCTATCTGGGACGTTACCGGCGAGTGCCAAGTCTCAGTTTCTGTGTTTGTGAAATGAGGATGATAATAGAATCCAACTCATGAGACCATGGGGATTAAATAAAATCACAAATGTAACGAGCTTAGCACAGTCCCTGGCACATGGGAGGCTCTTCAATAAATGAATGGCAGCATTAGGTTTAATAGCCCTTTACCCAGGGCTGCCCAGTGCTTTGCATTTGCCTTTGCCTTTGCCTTTATTATAGTGCTGATTTAATTGGCCTGAGGAAGGGAGATATTGTTTACGGAGAAGGCTGCCACAGGCCCTGAGGGCTGCAACATGGATAATGGCAGCAAGGAAATGAGGGCAGGGGGACGCTTCTCTCTACCTAAGGCCTCCTTCCTGACCCTGGATCCAGGTGGGGCTGTGGCAGGGAGCGGGAAGCCAAGGCCAAGTGAAGAAGGCTCTGCTCCTGATGAAATAATGCAGGAAGGGCACATCCTTTGGAGAAAGGGGTGGGCAGACAGGGGGGACCTGAGAGGTATAAAAACTCAGATGCTAGAAATCCTCCATAAGGGAGTGGGGGTCCAGGATTTTGCTGTGAGCTGGAAGCTGGGATGTTCAGGCCCCTCGCCCATCTCAGAATTTTTATTTATTTATTTATTTATTTATTTATTTATTTATTTTGGCCCTGGGAAAGCCTCTCGGCTCCCTCATCCCACTCCCACCCTCTGAAGCAGGGGGAAGCAGCAGCCTGTCCTTTGGGCACACGATAGGCAATTAATTGGGTCATGCCTTTAACCAGCTCCTCTAATATAGGCGCAATATAATCCCCAAAGCTTTTTAAAACCCCATCTTCTTTATGGTGCTGATGCACTTTGGGGAAGTTTCTTCAAGCACTGTCTCCTCCCCATCCCTTACTTATCCCAAGCATCTCCCCACCCCACCCCAAGTCCACACGCACATACACACACACACACAGACACACACACACACAGACACACACAAGACACACAGACACACACACACGTGCACACACACACAGACACACACACACACACAGACACACACAGAGATACCAGCTCTCAGGTGGGAGCTGTCCGGGCCTTAGCTCCAGATAAGAGGATCTGTGGGTGGCAGGAAAGGAAAAAGAAGATTTCTGAGTAATTTCAAAGTTCTTTCTAGGTTCTAGCAAGGGGTGGGAAGGATCACAGCCAGCTTGAAAGAACTGAGAAAGAGAGAGATTGGAAGAGAGAATATTTCTACTATATTTAGGAAGACAAGAGAGAATGTTATGACGATTTCCAAAAAGAGTCATTTCTGGGAAATGCCATCTCAAAAGTTTGGCCAAAAACATTTGAGAGAGAAGGATTTAAACCTGTGCTGTCCACTACAGCAGCCACTAGCCACATGCAGGCCCTGAGTGCTTGAAAGGTGGCGAGACCTAACTGTGATGTGCTGTGTGTGTAATAAATTTAGAAAATTTCATCTATAAAAAAGAATGTGAAACATTTCATTAAGAATTATTTTATATGTGTTACATATTAAAATAGTAATATTTTGGATACATGGAGTTAAATAAAAATATAATAGGCCGTTAAAAATATCTTCACCTGTTTCTTTTACTTTTTCAGTGTGGCCACTAGCAAGTTTAAAATTACTATGTGACTTGCATTCCATTTATTGAAGTCTCCCTTCCAGGCTTCGTTATTGTTCTGGTAGAAGCTATGTTTGGATGCTGAAAACTTTATTATTTATCATGTATCACTCCAGCTCTCCAGCTCCTCCATCTCTTCTGCTTCTGCCGACCCCACAGAGGACCAGCATGAAAGGAGATCATTAGGCTATTCAGGGCCTCCGTCAGACTGCAGAGGTGGCTAAGAACTCCCCACCCCCAACCCCTGCCCAGGGTTACATAGAGTTTTGAAAGTGTTATTCTCACCAAACAAAAACCACCTCTCCCATTTGGACTGAAGGATCCATCCCTGAGCCCCTTGTCTCCTGTCTCCTTTTCAGCACCCTCCTAGCCATCACAACTGTCACTCCTGCTGCCATCATACTCTCCTTCAGCCCCATCTCCATTCTCACCACTCGCATCACCACCGCCTCACACAGAACCATCTGCATCCTTCTGCTCACCCAGTGGACCCTCTCCGCCCTGTCCCCAGGAAGGAACCCTATCAGCATTTGCTGCCTTTGATGCTGCATCCAAACTCTAAGCCTCCTGAGCTGAGGATTTTGCATGGCTGGGCTCCCAACTTCATTCTGGCAGCCGGGCCCCATGGCAGCCAGACTGCAGGGCTCAGAGGAGCAACCAACAACCCTGGGAAGAGGTGAAGGCCACATGTCCTGCAGAAGGTGGTCCTGTCTTATCGCATTAGAAGGGGACAGTGAAGAAGAGTGACTGAATGAGGGAACAAGAAACCCCCAGCTTACCTCGCATAGGGACCACGGTTTACTTAGCAAGGAAGAACAAAACAAAACAACAGCAATAATAATAGCTTATATGTGTTGCTTATTTGCTGGGTGCCAGACTCCATGCTGAGTGCCGAACATGCATTGTTTATCAGGTCTCCACAGCACCCTCTAAGGCTTAGGTAAGTGAAGGGACTTATCGCCAGGCATGAACTCAGACAGGCTGCGATCAGAACCCACACTCCAAACCACCATTCTGAATTGCTCCTTCATAAAGCATAAACTTTCACTCCCTTGCCCCCCTCATCCATTCCTTTATTCACTGATTCACTCATTCAGCATGCATACACTGATAGCCTCTAAGAAACTTACCAGCTCATTGGTTCCCATTCAGCATCTAGGCTGTCCAGGCACATAGAAGGCATTGGGCTATGAAGATGAGTAAATCACAATCCCTGAACTCACAGAAATCTTAAAGGTTTTCGGGGGCCATGAGAGATGTGGAAAAGCCTAATTCTGCCTTCAGATCACATCCATATTTTACAGCAGAGAAACTGAGGCCTAGTAGGAGGGACGTGGAAAGGGTGAAGTTCCAATCTCTCCCAATTTAACAGTCAAGTAAGAATCCACTTGGATTCTCAACACAAATCAGGGTTTGTCTTCCAGCCTCACCCATCTTCAGAGGCTCTGGGTATATATTGTGTCACTGCTTGCCTGTGTGGTCCTTTTGACAGACTTGGTACATCCCTTTCTACCTTTATTCCCATTGGCTACTTTCACAATACTCAGTGGTAATGTCCACACCCAAATCAAAACTCAACCACTCCAGAAACTACTTAATTCAAGACACCTATGTCCTATGTCCCCAGAGCTTATGTGATCACATTCCCACCATAGTAGTATACATTTGTATGTTGCTTTGTACATGTTCTTAAATTTCAAATACGTCTTAAAATTCAAGCAGCTTTTGAACTTCATGAAGGCAAGGACTAAGTGTTTCTTTTATATCCTACCTTCTCCTTCCCAATCTCTCATTCTCTCAGCATCTGGTAACAATCTCAGCCTATTCAAATTAACTAATAAATGCAAATTTCTTGACCTGCTATGCAGACATAATCTGTGTGTGCACGAGTGTGTATGTGTCTGCCTGGGCAGTAAATTGAACACGTATGGATAGCAGGGGTGTTTGTGTATACAAAGTGTCAGTGTAAGCATATGTACGTGTGTGTGTGTGGATGAGTTCTACAGCTATTAGAGTTAGGGAAGCTTAGACACACATCAGCACAATCCATCAATTTCCAGACATTATCTCTCATGATAATTTCCTGCCAAATCTTTGAGTTGCAATTAAGAAAGTAGATAATTTGAAACATTTTCCTCTGCATGTTGAGATGGATTATAATCCTAATTTGATAAAGACTCTTAATGACTCATTAGCCACCCTTGGCTTCTCCTCAGGTCAGCCAACTTCCCAGGCGCTGGAGGCAGCTGGCAGCAGAAAGGCGGCAACGCTCAGGTCATTACATGTTATTGCTTCAGCAGCACTAAACGAAAAAGACACAACAAAGACACAACCGCACCACAGCCCTGGAATTCTCTCTTCCTCAGCTCCTGGATTTGGGAATCAATTTTTTTTTCTTGGCTTTGAACAAAGCCTCTAATTTCCTGACAACCAAAACGCTGTCTCCAGGGTATGTGCACCCTGCCAGAGCGGCAGACAATGCATCGCAGCCTTCCCTCTGCACAGGTCGGGGTACACGGACTCTCTGTTCTCACAGCTCTGGGTCCCATCCCCACCACAATTTTTTTTCGTGGGACAGGCTCCCCAAACCAAAGGGTGGGGACTCCTAGAAAGACTGGCAATTTCAAGTTGCTTACAGACAATCACCACATAACGACCTCCTTTCTGCCTTGGGTGAGCAAGGTCAGAAAGCACAGAAGATCATGTACAGGGTCCCGGTTCCCTTCCTCCTGGCTGGGTGGCACCTCTTCAGCCCCAGGCTTAGAGCATTGAATTATTCACAGAACCCAAAGTCATGGCTTCCCTTGGGTCACCCACTCAAGAATGTAAATGCCTGACTCTCAGAAAGGTCTTGTTGCTTGGACTCCTGTGAACCTGTGCACAGCTGCAAACACACGCATGGTATGCACTCATCACATATGGACAGGTAGGCATAGACACACAGTCACACTGACACGTGTTCACACAGAAACACAGTCATGAGTTCACATGGAAACACTGACACATGGTCACACAGATGCACAATCACATAGATACACGGTCTCACAGAAATACAGTCACAGTCACACGGACACATGTTCACACAGAAATACAGTCACAAGTTCACATGGAAACACTGACACATGATCACAGAGTCAACAATCACACAGACATCCAGTCACAATGACACATGGTCATTCAGAAACAGACACAGAGTCACACAAACAGTCACACAGAAATAGTCACAGTCACGAGGTCACATGGAGACACTGACACATGGTCACACAGTCATACAATCACATAGTCACACTGACACACAGTCACACTGACACATGTTCACAATGACACACAGATGCAGTCACACAGACCAACAATCACACAGAAACACAGTCACAAGTTCACATGGAAACACTGACACATGATCACACAGTCACAAAATCACATAGATATACAGTCACACTGACACATGGTCACATAGAAACACAAACACGCAGTCATACAGAAACATTACACAGTGACAAGCTCACATGGAGATGTTGATACATGGTCACATAGACACACAGTCACACTGGCATGCAGTCACACAATCATACTGACACACGTTCACACAGAAACACAGACACAATCACACTGACACAGTCACACAGAAACAGTCACAAGTTCACATGGAAACACTGATACATGATCACATGGTCACACAATCACATAGACACATAGTCACACTGACACATGGTCACATAGAGACACAGACACATAGTCACACAAACACACAGCCATGCAGAAGCATTACACAATCACAAAGTCGCATGGAGACGCTAATACATGGTCACATGGTCACACAGACACACAGTCACACTGACACACATCCACACAGAACACAGACACAGAATGACACACATTCACACAGAACACAGACACACTCATACAGTCACAAGGTCACATGAAAACACTGACACATTATCACACAGACACACAGTCATAAGTTCACACAGAAACACTGACACACAGTCACACAGTCACAAATCACACAGTCACAAAGTCACATGGAAACACTGACACATTATCATACAACCACACAGTCACAGGGACACACAAGCACACAGTCACACAGTGCGTAAGGACTTCTCCGAATGACTCTGATCCCAAGGCCAGGTGACAGATTAAGGGGGAAAGGGGATGTAGTCAGTGAGTGAACACCTATCTGTGTGGCATGCCTGCTGACGCTGGGGACTATGCTGCACAGGGAGGGTGGGGAAGCTCGTGTTGACCCAGGCAGTTGCTGCATTCTGAGCTGGAGCAGGCGTGGGGGCAGCATCCTCAGTGCGGATCAGCTTTTGAGCTCTAATTCTCTTCCTGCACCCACCCCCACCCCCGGGTGTATTCTCACCCGTCCCAGGCTCACTCCATCCCGGCTGTCACAGGGCAGGCTTAGGGTGAAATAAAAAGCCTCCACTGTCCCACCCCACCCCCGCCCTGTGCATTCCATCAATGTGACAAATGCTCTCTGGGCAGGACCCCTGAGGCTGTCTTCTCTGCCACCAACCCCTCCTTGCTTCCCAATGAGTCCAGGGAGACATGAGCAGAGGGGTGATGGATAGCCCTGTCTTATTGTTCCAGACTCAGAATCCAACAGGGGCCTGGGAGAGCTGTATAAATCATAGCCTGGGCTGGGCTCTCACCAGCACAGCTCGACAAGAGGAATGGAGGGCGAGGGACCATAAAACTGTCTCTGGGCTAAGTTGTTTCATTTCAAGCCAGGGCCAGGGAGAGAAAATGTTTGGTTCTTGGGAGACAGACTCATTTGAATAGGATGGATAAGCCAGTGGAGGTCTGCATGTCTGGGTGCTCAGAGAGACCGAGAAAGGCTGGTCTCACAGGAGGACAGTGGATGAGTCGAGTCACCCCTCATCTCTGGTACCTTGTTCCAACAATACAAGAGGGGTGGGGCAGTGCTCATGTCCCAAACTGTGAGAATGTTTGGAAAAATTAGCCTCTAGTGAAGAGTGAAGATTCTCATCCCAGCTGGCTGATAAATTATACTTTTCCCTTCTCTGAAGTGGGAACAGCTGGGCAGGCTCTGCCCATCAGACTGCGATCGGGTAAAGCAGTAGCCGTTCCCATTTCATTTGCTCAGACATTTAGTGAGTAGCTACTATGTGCCAGGGGCTGTGCCAGGTGCTAGGGGCACAGGGCTGAAAAGAACAGAATCATGTGGCCCTGCTCCTGAGGCTCTCATGGTCTAGTGCAGCAGACTCATAAATCCATGCTTGTTATTCATGATTGCTTATTTCATGTTTCTTTATCACCTTTAGCACCTATGACAAATTCTTGTATTTATTGGTTTGTTTACTTTTCTCCCCTCTTCAGACTGGGAACTCCTTAAAGGGAGAAAAGAAAGGGAACCAACATTCAAGTGCCAATTAGGTGCTGTCACTGGGCGCTTTGCAGTCACTTCACCACCACAGCGGTTCATGATAGGTTCCACTATTCTTATTTCACAGCTGAGAAGATTGAGACTCAGAGAGGTTAATTCATTTGCTTATGCCAAAGCTAGCATGTGGGGGAGCTGGGACTCAACCTGAACTGGTGTGGCCCCAAAGCTCACGCTTGTTCTCCACACACTGCTCAAGGGGGACCTTCAGCACCTGGAGCAGTGCCTACCTCAGGAAGCGGCTGATTATACAGTCAGGAAGGAGTACAGGAGAGTGTGGGGTTAATGCTGAGAGGGAAGGGGGTTAGGGAAGACTGCACAAGAAGGGATTATGGAACAGTTTTGAGGAACAAATGGAATTTGCCAAGATGACAAGGAATGGAACGTCCAGTCTACAGCCATCCCACTCTGAATGCACCCGATCTCGTCTGGAACGTCTGTCTAGGTGGAAATGCATGGAGGCATGAAACAGTGTTGTGTGTTCTGGCCACCTACTCAAAAGCTCCCTGCTTCCTCCATGACTTCCCCTACTCCTCCCATTCCTGTCTTAATAAAAAGGAGCTCAAGAATTGGATAAGAACCACATGGGGCCAGGAGCAGTGGCTTATGCCTGTAATCTCAGCACTTTAGGAATGATTGAGGCCAGGAGTTCAAGACCAGCCTGGGCAACTTAGCAAGGCCCCATCTCGATCAAAAAAAGAATTTTTTTTTAATTAACCAAACATGGTGGTGTGCATCTGTAGTCCCAGCTACTCGAAAGGCTGAGACAGGAGGATCACTTGAGCTTGTGAGGTTGAGGTTGCAGTGAGCTATGATCATACTACTGTACTCCAGCCTGGGAGACAGGACAAAACCCTGTCTCAAAAAAAAGAAAAAAAGAAAAAAAAGAAAAAAAACCGCCCGGACACATAGATGGCAGAGTGACCCCAATGAGGCCACTATATGATGGAGTAGAGTGTTTTTGTTTTATTGTTATTATCTTTTCTGAAACTAGATTGTAACTTCCATGAAGGTAAGATCCAGTCTGCTGTGCTCACAAGTATGATTTCAACACCACGAGCAGTGTCTGACTAATTTTGGAATCAGTGAACAGAACCAGACCAAGAAAAGGGGTATTCTCTACCTCTCTGCCCTCCCAGGAGGCTCGTGTAATTGGGCCAAACTGGAAGCCCCTCGTGTTTGGGATCATGGAAACCAAAAGCCAGACAGGCACCAGGTGGGGCCCAAAGGAGGTGAAGCCCTGAGTCCTTGAGCAGCTGGTGCCATCCAGCTCTGCCTCCTCCTGTCTAATTCAGGAGCCAACAACAGGACGTGCACTCAGAGAAAGGGGCCAGGGAGCAGACCTTGGGCCTGTCCCAGGCTTCATCTCATGCAAAAGGTGCAAGAGTCCATATGCGGCTGCAGCCAGAGGAACACCAATACTGAAAGGACAACTCACAGAAGAGGAGCCCACCAGTGGGACTGAGGAACGCCCAGAGTGCTGTAACACGCAGAATGGCGCTGGTCACCCCCCACCTTCTTCTCTGGCATTGTGGCTGTCATCCCAGAGAAGCCTGTGAATCACCAGCCCAACCTCTGGAAACTGCAAAGGTCATCACCAAAGGCAACAGGAACGGGAGAGGAAAGAATAAACATAGAAACAGTGGACGAGAGAGTTCCACCCTTGTTTTTCTGGAAAAAAAAAAAAAAAAAGAAAGAAAGAAGAATGGTAACTGGCTCCACAGAAAGAAGTCACAAGCCCAGAGCCTGTGGTGGGGCTGAGCTACTCTGTAGAACCCTGAGGGGTGGAGGCACCAAGCACAGTGGCCTAGGGTCAGGCTCCTGGCTGGACAGCAGAGGATGGTGGGAAGCCAGTTTTTAAAAGAGGGCTCCATGCACCCCACACAGCCACTCAGCCAGTCTCCTCTGTCTCCAGGAAATGAACTTTTTTCTTTGAAAAAACTGAATAAGAACAATACTGGATTTGGGAACACCAAGTATGGTGGAAAGTGAAAAGAATTAAGGAGAGGTCTGCATGCTCAAGAGGTCAAGTGCCCTTCCATCCTTTCCCCGGCCTCCTAGCACCTCCCCAACACCACCAACCTTAGCCAGTAGATTGGAAGGGTTGTACAGCCCCAGAGGGAACTGCAGTTACTGGTATCGAAGGCATGTCAATAAAAAGGTTGGCTTGTGACCCAATAACCTACAAGAAGCCCACTGGTCAATAAACTGCCCAGTTACATCCCAAGCTCCCAAAAATCAACTTTTAGTGCCTCTTTCTTAAATATGAACAAACAGAGGATCACCAGATATTTAAAGAAATTTGCAAACATGGAAAAGGGAAACTGAAACAAAAAAAAAAAAAAAGGAGGACTGGAGCAATAGAGCTCTTGCAAGGAATAAAAGAAACTTTCAAAAGAGCAGTAATGCTTCAAAAACACTCTCAAAAATAAGAAAAATTGTATTCATAAAACAAGAAGAGATTACAATGAAAAGAGAAATTTTTAATTTTAAAAGCCTCTTTGAAATTAAAAATATAACTAAAATTTTTTCAAAAATTGAATGTAAGGTTTAGAAGATAAAGTTGAAGAAATCTTTCAAAGAGTGAAGCAAAACGGTAACGAGATGGATAATAGGAGAGGGGGAAAAAAGACATTAGTCTCCTAATAAGCCCAGCACGAAGAATAGAAAAGATATATACCAATGCCCACCACTTCATTATCATGACATTTTAGAACATGAAACATTTTAAAAGTTCCTAAAACACAGGTAAAAGAAACAAGAATAAAAACATCAAACTTTTAAAAAGAGCAACCTCAGATGTTAAAAGATATCAGAGAAATGCCTTTTACATTCTGAAAGAAACTGTTCTTTAATCTAAAATCCAATACCCAAATAAATTGTCAGTCACATATCACAGTAGTCTAGAGATATTTTCAGATATTCAATGACTCAAGAAAATGACCTCCTAGGCACCCTATCTTAGGAAGTTATTGGAGGATGGGGTTTAATAAAGTTAGACTATAGGGCAACACAGAATACGTGGAATTCAGGAAATAGGGTATTTACCACAGGAAGACAATAAAGGAAAAATTCAAAATGATAGTAAATTGAAGCCTCTGGATGACAGTTAAACAGCATTCCTATGCAGCTAATCCAGGTTGAAACAGAAAAACACAAGATTCTTGGAGGGATACTATAGGGGGAAAAAATAAAACAAATGAACTTGAATGCACAGAAAGTAAATTCCAGGAAAAACAATAGATTGTACGATAAAGGACAAAGGTCACAGTGTGCTACTTGACTTGGTAGCAAATTATATTTGCATAGTCATTAGCATATAAACACCAAATAGTGATTGAACAAAAAAGTAAGTTTATGTTGAAGAAGTAGGAGGAGGGGAAGAACAAGGATGGAATTGGGAGAGAACACCATGAGAGAATTAAGTTCTCTACATGGCAGTAAATCGATAAATAATTCCTAAAATTGGTCAAGTAAGCAGTAACAATATCAGCATATTATATAGAAACACAGTGATATACACAAAAAAGAAATGAGATGTAAGAGTTGATGGCGACTGCCTTGGGGCAGGACTTGGGAGCGTGGAGAGGTAAGGCAAGGCCACTATTGATTTCCAAACTATATTCTTTGATAAATAAAAATTAAACTTTTATAAAAGAGTCTACATGGCTTGCACACATCTCAGCTCAGTTTTTCAGGGTGTGGGATCAGACGAGGATTTGTGGTCAAAGCTCTGACCAAAATAAACGATGTATCTTTATCCGCGTTTCTGTCGATACCCCTTGGGGACCCAACGCAGTGGTTGGAGGCCAGTAGACTACAAAGATAAAGAAACCTGACCCTGGCCTAGAGCTATGGACGGTACAGCCAATTCTCAAATATGCTGTGATATTTCATGTCTGTGCATGCTGGTCTCTGTGATTAGAGTGCCTCAATAAATCAAGCTCTAATCACCGAGTGTGGTGGACATCTCTTCAACCTTTAAACACCTCCAATCCATCTCCTCTTCTAGAAAAGCCTTTCCTGATCCCTCCTTCCCAAAGAGAGAGTTATTGCCTCTTTTCACCTGTTTTTTGAATCTTCTGTGTACGCATCTAGCAAAGCATCCATCACCCTGTGTTTCGGTTGTAAATACACCGTCTCTCCAACTGATGTGTGATTCTCTCTGTGGCCATCAGCTTATGCTGGTTATGCTGCAGGATAAACAACCATGAAATCTCAGTGGCTCACCATGCAAAGGTTTATCTCTCATTATGTTACACGTCGGCTGTGGCACTGGCATTCCATGTCTTCTCTTCATTGTGGGACCCAGCTGGAGAGGCCTGGCCCTATTCTGGACATGCCACTCTTCTAGAAGATAGAAAAGAGAAAATGCAGTGGGACCACAACACGTCCCTGAAACCTCCTGCTCAGGCTTTGAGTAGAAAGCTTCTGAAAGGTCTGACGTCAGACCTGGTCATGTGACTTGTAAGTCTCTGTAACGTCACAGATAAGTATAAGCCTTTTACAGGGCAAGGCAGCACATAATTGGGCGCACTAACACCATCTATCACAGTCTCCTTGGTAGGTTCCACATCTTATTTTTATATCTCGGCCCTAACACAATGCTTGGCACCAAGTCAAGTACTCAGAGCATCTTCATGGACCTGAACTGATTGTCAGATAATAACTTAGCCTGATACAGAAACCTAAGATCAGAAGGCGATTTGAAGAAGGCAAAGGGCCTGCTGCCGAGCTGGGAAGACATCAACAACAGGCTCACAGCACGGGAAATAGCACCATGCTTGGAATCAAGAGGTCTGGGTTCCAATTCAGCTGTGAAAAGCCATTCCACCACCCTGGGATGACCTCAATAATCCCTGGGGCTCCTTCCAGTTCTCACTTCTTCAGAGCCTGTCATGGAACCCCTCAACCTGGGTTCCTCAGTACTCACTTGCCAATCTGCCAGCTGCCATTAGTCACGGCATCCAGCTCTATGATTAGAAAGAAAATAAGCCCCAAAGTCACTTCATGTGCTAAAATGAATTTCTAAAAACCAAGCATTCACCCATGTCAATAGAAGAAAATACAACTATGCTTCAAAGATGAATATGTTTTCAACAAAAATGTTACATGGCAAATGCTTCTTAAACCATTTTCTATTTCAAGCATGTTGCTCTGACAGAGGGATCTCCAGTTACATGAAAACTACTTATGACATTGCAGAGAGTCGTGATTACACATCTGAATGTATCTGCACTAAGTTCAGGTTCACGGATGGAAACCATCACATCAGTTGAAACTGTCTTGCACTTCGTAGGAGTTTGGTGTTTGTTAAATAAATGAATATCTGTCTTAGTTGTACATCTTGGACACTGAAACTATCATTCCCAATCCAAATTATTCCTGTTTCTCTGCTATTTTTGAAAGCTTTGAGGAAAATGTATTAATCTAAAAGGGTTGAGAAATCCTGTAGCTAATAGGCTGATGTACTAAGAGAATTATTTAGCAGATGCGAAGTCCTGAGCCTTTTGTTCTCAGCACCAGAAGGCAAAGGCTGTGATGACCCTGTTTGATTAGAGAAACTTGTGTCTTTAAGTTTCCACCCATAAATCATGGATGCCAGCGTGGGTATTCGCCACCATCAGATAATAATAGCAACATATATTAATACATAGCATTTCCTTTCTGCCAGGGCCCTTCCAAGTCCTTTACAAGCATTAACTCTCATCACTATCACAGCAACCCTAGGAAATAGGTACTGTTGTCACCTCCATTTTACTGATGGGAGAATCAAGGTACAAGGAAGGCGAGTGAACCCATCTAAGGTGGCACAGGAAGTGGAAGGGCAGCTTTGAACGCAGGCAAGCTGGCTCCAGAGTCTGCGCTGAAGTCACCTCTACATTATATGGCCTGAGCAGCAGCATGCTGCCAAGTGAGTTGGAGTCATTCCTGGATATAGATGTAACCTGGAACCCATAAGCATTTCATCACCTCCTCACCCTTAAAGACGCTTTCCACCCTGTCCTGCAGCAGCCTGGGAGACTGTGATTTCTGCGCTCTAATTGAGGGTGCGAACGGAGAGGTGAGTGTGACTTCAGCTCTCCCAAACACCAGCATGGCTAATGTTTTTAGGTGGATGCCGATGTATTCTTATCCATCTCCAAGTTTCTGGACGCCATGCCATCCTGCCTGGCAGGGGAGGGAGGGGGTACAAGGAAAGTGACTTTCCCTGGCACCACGAGGTCCTGTTTCTTGTGGCCACAGCACTGCAATCACCAGGCAAGCCTCTTTCCTGTAAAGATCAATCAATACTGCCCCCATCCCACCTTCCCACCCTTTCCTGCTCCTCCTACAACTGCTATCGATTACAGCAGAGCAGGGAAGCAAATGCCAAAATATATCAATCAATCACCAAGGTGGCCAAGAGACTTTATTAAAACCACTATGCCTTCTATTTTCCTGCCCACCCCAGCTTCCTCGGCCCAGTGGCCATTTCTTTTGGAAGGTTTCCAAGAACTTTGCAGACATGATCTGATGGCTGGTGGAATTTCCTCTATTTGGGGAAAATTTAGACCCAGAGAAGGAGCAAGAACAAGTCCCACAGTGAGAAGATGGAAACCAGGTGTGTGAAAATATGTGCAAGTGTCTGTGCAGTACACATATGAAAATGTGCAAGTATGTGTGTTTGTTTAAAGAAAAACCTAGAACTTAGTCACATTTCAGAAACATTTGGTAATTATCGCTGAAGTTTTTACAAATCAATTCCTTCTGGTCGCTTAATGTCCTTCACTAAGTGGTTTAATTGTGAAATTTCACTTTATAATTGGGTTCATTTTAATGCAGAAAGAGGTAGATTTGCATAAGCAAATGACAAACAGTTAAGAAAACCCATTAGCAGAGAGGCAGGAATCTAAAGAGCCGAACACCTGGGTAGTCAGCTCAGAATCAAAGCCTGTGGCAAGGAAGTCCCTGCCCTCGCCCAGACCAAATTCCAGGCCTCCAATAAGAGGTGAAGAGGACACACATTTCAAGTGCCTTAACAGATTGCTTAGTCCTACCAGACTAAGTTGCTAGAATAAGATGAGACCCTCAGAGAGACAGTTTCATTTGCTTGTCAATGAAAAACCAAAGACTTTTTTTCTTTCTTTCTTTCTTTCTTTTTTTTAAGCCTGTCACCCAGGCTGGAGTGCAATGGCGCAATCTTGGCTCACTGCAACCTCCGCCTCCTGGGTTCAAGTGATTCTCCTGCCTGAGCATCCCCAGCAGCTGGAATTACAGGCACCCGCCACCACGCCCGGCAAATTTTTTTATTTTTAGTAGAGATGGGGTTTCACCATGTTGGCCAGGCTGGTCTCGAACTCCTGACCTCAGTGATCCACCCGCCTCGGCCTCTCAAAGTGCTGGGATTACAGGCATGAGCCACCATGGCCACCCCAAAGACTTTTTTGTCTAAGGAAACTCTGGACAAGGAATTTTTTTTTTTTTTTTTAAACCAGGAGTTTTATATAGCTGTCTGACAGCTCTTGGTCCAGATGAAAAAAGCATGGACTCAGAGCAGCAGGAGGGACAGAGAATCGGACTGCCAACTCTTGTTCTGCCATGAACTAGCAAGGATCTTCATGCCTCAGTTTCCTCTTCTGTAAAAAGAGAACCTAAAACTAGATTATGAGTTCTTATGTTTCCCAAACTCCTGCTGTCATCACAAGTAATTGACTTATTCATTCATTCACTCAACAGATATTTATTGCACCCTTGCTATGAACAGGTACTGTAGAAATCAGAGAATCACGAGGCGATAGGGTGAAGCCTCAGTGCTTGGGAACACATAGCCATAGACAAGGTTGTACCCTCATGGACTTTATTGTCTAATGGGGTGTTATGGATTGAATTGCATCCCCCACCAAATTCATATGTTGAAACCTGAAGTGCTATTTTTTTTTTTTTTTAGATGGAGTTTCACTCTTGTTGCCCAGGCTGGAGTACAAAGGTGCGATCTCGGCTCACTGCAACCTCTACCTTCCAGGTTCAAGTGACTCTCCTGTCTCAGCCCCCTGAGTAGTTGGGATTACAGGCACCTGCCACCACGCCTGGCTAATTTTGTGTTTTTAGTAGAGACAGGGTTTCACCAAGTTGGCCAGCCTGGTCTTGAACTCCTGACCTCAGGTGATCTGCCTGCCTCGGCCTCCCAAAGTGCTAGGATTACAGGTATGAGCCACTGTGCCCCACAGAGACAGGGTCTTTAAGAAAGTAATTAAGGTTAAAAAAGTCACAAGGGTGGGGCCCTAATCCAATAGGACTGGTGTCCTTATAAAAAGAGAAAAAACAGAGATTCCCTCCTCCTCATTCTCCCAACCTGTGCACAAAGAGGTCATGGGAGGGCACAGGGACAAGGCAGCCACCTACAAGCCAAACAGAGAGGCTTCCCCAGACACCAACCTTGCTAGCACCTTGATCTTGAACATCCAGCCTCCAGAACTGTGAGAAAATAAATGTCTGTGGTTTAAGCCCCACAGTCTGTGGTATTTTGCTACACAGCTGGAGCTGACTGATACAGGGGTAAGCAGGGAAGGGCACAGCGTTATGGGACCACAGATTAGGGCCGCCCCACCCAGGCGACAGCGGGAGGGAAGGTTTTCCAGAGAACCTGCCATTCAAATATAGACCTGAAGGGAGGATTAACAGGTGCAAACAGGAAAGAGTACTCAGGGCAGGACGCCTACACATGTGGAGACCCTGAGTGAGGAGGAGCAAGTTCTATTAGAGGACCTGAACACGTTTCTTCATGGATGGATCGCGGAGGATAAGAGGAAGAAGGGGTGGAATGAGGCTGAGGAGGTCGGGGGGGCGGCAGCATGGGTGACATTTCATAAGCAAACACCCTGAAGATCCCAGAGACCAACAAGCTGCTCTACCTTTCAACACTTCGGACTCACCTCATTGATGCTTCTGATTCTGCTGGAAAAAAATGCCAACTTGGGCTCTGCAGGTTCCAAGAAGTCGTGAGCTTTTCCTTGCCACCGAGTTGGCTGTATCATTCCTCAGCATCACTGCATGTGTTCCCTGTGGAAATGCTTTGCTTGTTCATCCATAAGCTTCCTCCTTTCCTTTCAAAGCCTCTTCTGGGACTGCCTCTTCTGGTGCTTGCCTTCAGTTCTGTGAAATTCCTTTGCTTTTTATTAATAATTGCTAGTGTTTATTGCGTTAGTTAATGCTAACCATGTCCCAGGTGTTGTTTTAGGGGCTTTATGTGTATGAGCTGTTTTAATCCTCACAACAACACTATGAAGTAGATTCTATTAATTTTAGTTTATGGATGAGGAAACTGAAGCACAGAGAGATTAAAAAGTCACTTGCCCACGGCCACTCCGATAACAAATGGAGGAGGCAGGATTAAAACCCAGGCAGTTGGCTGGGTGCGGCGGCGCATGCCTGTGATCCCAGCACTTTGGGAGGCCGAGACTGCCGGATCTCAGAAGTTCGAGACCATCCTGGGCAACGTGGTGAAAGCTCATCTCTACCAAAATACAAAAAATTAGCCAGGCGTGATGGTGGGCGCCTGTAGTCTCAGCTACTTGGGAGGCTGAAGCAGGAGAATCACTTGAACCCAGAAGGTAGAGGTTGCAGTGAGCCAAGATTGCGCCATGGCACTCCAGCCTGGGTGACAGAGGGAGACCTTGTCTCAAAAAAACAAACAAACAAACAAATAAACAAACAAAAAAACCCCGAGCAGTCTAGCTTGGGTGTCTATGCTCTTAACCACTATGCTGTGCTGTCCAAAAACAAACAAACAAACAAACAAACAAAAAGATGGAAACTAAGGCTTGACTAGGTTCCCCTGGCTAGGTTAAGCATGGGTGCCAGGACTAGAACTGAGGTCTTCCTGATGCCATGGTCTCTGCTGTTCACACTTAGCAGGGCTGCCTCTTGAGGGAAAAGAGGAGAAGCAGAAGAGTTTGAGGACCACTCAGGAGGCAGACAAGCTAGGACCATGATGGGGGTAATCGAAGAATAAGGGATACAATAGGAAGCCAAAGGGCAAAGCCAGGTTTCTAGGTCATCTGTGCAGCCACATCTTCATCATCTTCTGGCACTTTATTTTATTTATTTATTTTTTTATTTAGACGGAGTCTCGCTCTGTCACCAGGCTGGAGTACAGTGGTGCAGTCTTGGCTCACTGCAACCTCAGCTTCCCGGGTTCAAGCGATTCTCCTGCCACAGCCTCCCAAGTAGCTGGGACTACAGGTGCATGCCATCACGCCCAACTAATTTTGATTGTTAGTAGAGACAAGATGTCACTACATCAGCCAGGATGGTCTTGATCTCCTGACCTCGTGATCTGCCCGCCTTGGCCTCCCAAAGTGCTGGGATTACAGGCGTGAGCTCGGCCTGCCACTTTACTCTTCATTCATTAATTCTTTCGTTTATTTGACACATACTGTGTTTCAGGCGCTGGCTGGGAAAAGCAGGAACTGGGGAGCAGGTAGATACTGATATTGGCCATGACACTCACCAGGCCTTACTCCTTCCCCTTGTCCATGGAGCTCAAGGACTTTGCATTCTAGGAGATGGAGTTGATAAATAAATTATTACAGTGTGATTACAAGTATATCAATATATCTACATCTATCTGTCTATCTATCTACCTGCCATCTACCTACCTATAAAAGGAGTACAAGGAAGACAGCCCATCTCTGCCTAAAGAAGTCAGGAGAAGCCTCTCCCTAGCAAGGGTACCACTGGAGCCAGTGCTGAAGGGTATGATGGGAATATCCTAGGAGAGTATAGGGGATCCTTGGAGCTTCCTTGCAAAGTCTGTGATTGATGCCTGAGCTCTTGGACCAGAGTCATCAAATTCAGATACTCACTCTGAAAGGAGCCTCAGAGGCCCTGTCTATCCGCAGGTGAGCCAACTGAGCAGGGCCAGGCCTGCGGTGAAGCGGAATTTCAGGAAGCACCCCTTCTCCAGCCACACAGGCGCCACCCGCCAGCACCACCCTTCAAGCAAGGCCTCACGCTGGTCTCAGGCACAGCTCTCTCCAAGGGTCACACAGTAAAGCCAACAGTGCCATGCAAGAACCCCTGCCGCCTGCACTGCGGTCTTTCTTATGCGTTTTGTGATTATGGAGGGCAAGGGAGGGGGAGAAGGAAAAGAAGGGGAAGAGGAGTCAAGAAATGTACCGCGGTCTCTTGTTCCTACAACTGAAAAGACAGCTCTGAATTTCTACAGCCACCCACTTCAAGTTCCCGCCTTCCTTCCTCAAGCCTTACGTTTAGAAATGAGGATCTCTTCCCCACAGAGCTCTTTCCTCCCCTCTCTCTACTACCTGCTCTTCCAATTCCACACCTTTTCAACATTTATTTCAGCTGCAGATTCTCTTTCAAAAGCTGGTGAGGCGAGCCCTGCAGCGCCCACCCCCGCGGCCAGAGGGTTGTAGTTCTAAAGTCAGCCAGCAGGGGGCAGGCCTGCTCCGAGTCTCCGTCCTGCCCCGGCCATCCCAGCCCCCAGCCCAGTCACAACTCCTTAGAGATGCAAATTGAGAGGCAGCCTTCCTAACCCGAGAGGGCTGCTAATTCTCTGACAGTATGCAGATTTCCATCTTGCCTTTGCCTGGGTTTATTTGTTTTACTTTGCAATAAATTTAATACAGACTCCCTGAAGCAGAGAGGCAGATGGACTATAAAGTGCATTTTGAGCAGCCTTAGTTACTAGGTTAGTGTGGGTTTTGATCCCGGCTTAAATTATATCTATGAAATTTGACATGGATTTGGGTCTGGGTTTTGCTGGCTCCTTGGTGCTCTGGAGCGGCTTTTAGAGAATTTACAAGGGTTGATTTGATTATTGGGGCTTTAATTTCTTACAGAGGCTAACGAGGAGGCTGGGAAGCCCGGCTAGGGCCTGGCAGGAAGATGGAAAAGCTGGAATAAGTTGGGTTTCTACCTGCCCGAGTGTTCACGGTATCAAAATCGTTTTCTCATGCCCCTCGAGGGGCCCTAAGTCACTCTCACCAAAGAGCTGCATGTGGAAACCTGTTCTGATTCCCAGGGTAGTCGTGCAGCAAGGAGCTAGCTCAGAGGCTACGAAAAATATCAGATGCACATATGGGGCAGACATAACTAAAACATCTATAAAGAAACATTAACAAGAATGGTACGAATCAGCATTGTATAACAATGTAAATTGGACGTGAGGGGACTTGGCAGAAGGACAAACGTCAACGCACTCCTGTTAACCCCTTTGCCTTGTGCCGGAGTGTGCGGCCTCCCACTTCCCTACTTCCTTCCAGCAGACCCCTGAAGAAGGGAGGCGGAAGGAACTAGGAATGGGATGAGTTGGGTTCTTGTCCTGGCTCCACCGATTACTTCTTTGTTCAGATACTTGGGTAACATATTTAATTTCTGCGAGCTTCAGTTTCCCTCTGCACAGTTGGAATTTCATTATCATGAGGATCGAGTAAGAGATCTTTGGGAAGAATGTGTGTAGGCTGTAAAGGACCGGACCATAAAAAGTGAGTACATGGACAGGTATCATTCCCCAGTTGTGAAATGGTCATTGATGGATTAGGGTAGCAAGGCTTCAAGGCCAGAGGAGAGCTATTAATGGAATTTCCAAAGCCAGTCCGTGAGGCGACATTGGTGGAATGAGTTGGGTTTCACAAACTAGGCAAGGTGTGAGACTGCCAGCTTTCTCACTGGTGGCAAGTTCTGCTCACCTGTGTGTAAAGCCTGCCTGCCAGTAAAGGACACCCTGAGAAGGTTCCAGCAGCAGCAGCAGATGCTGAGGATTGTCCCGTAGAGCCCTGTGGGCTTGGCCACCCTGGCTGTGGGAAACGGGCAGGGGCTGGTGCTGCAGATTCATCTTCTCCCACGTGAACCCGAGTGCAGGTAGAGCCCGGAGACGGAGGAGGAGGGAGGAGATGGAGGGCCCCTTCCTCCTGCCTCCCTCCTCTGCATCTTCACATCTCTTAGGCCAGAGACTGGAGCAGGAAAGGGAGTTTGAGGGGGAACTAAGAGGAATGTGTTTGAAGAGCCAAGAGGAGCAAAGATTTGGGAGCCACCAGAGAAAAGGGGTAGAGAGTAGAAAGAGGCAGGCTGGGGAGAAAGGAAGAAACCATGACACATTGATATTTACCCCTGAAACTTTGAAGAGGATTGTGAACTACTGGGGGAAGGGGAGAGAAATGAGAGAAGAGAAAGGAAATAACCAGCTCCACATGAAGGAGGGGGTGGGGTACAGGGGAGGTGGAGGCTGAGATTAAATGGAAATGAGGGGCTTGGTCACCATGGAGAAAGAAGCTGGAAGCTTTGGCAGCAGTTTGTCTATTAGGAGGAAAGGCGGGGATCAAAGAAGCTGTGGTGTGTCTATACACACAACCGGATTGGAAAATAGCTAGCAGAATTCTGCCCAAAGCAGGAGGGAGGGGGAAGGGAGTGAAAACTGGTTGAATTCTTTCCCAAATAACAATGGCTCTCCACACGCTCGTTTCTCCCTTCTATCTGTTCCTCTGTTGCCTTAAGAACACACTAAACTGAAACTGGTGGGTTGTGAAGATTTCGTTAAATTAAATTTGGTGACTTCCCCTCCACCCCAATGACCTATGTGTTCAAGGGAATGGAAACCCTACGTCCTGTCCCAGATAGAGGAAGGGAGATGGTAGCTGAGGCGGGGAAGGAGGGCGAAAGCAGGGACGCAGCAGTGAGGGTAAACGAGCCGATGCCTTGGTCTTCACGGGAACCTCTGAAGGAGAATGAAGAAATCCAGGAGCAGTGGCCACCGGCCAAAAGAATGGCCACGCAGGCTCTCCAGAACTGCAGCAGGAGCTGCAGCACTGGGACCCACGCTGGGTCTCTGCCTGACCCTGTGCTTTTCAGAGAGCCCACAAAGGCTCTTCTCCAGGAGCGCCCTCCCCATTCCAGACCACATGGCAGCTGCGCAGGCGGGCCAAGGGACAGCTGTCTGGGTGAAGGTGGGGGTGGAGTGTGGAAAGAGCTAAGGCCAAAGCCCACAGGCTCCTCAAACAGAATAACGCTGGGGCCAAGAACTGGAGTGGGGCAGGGGGCCTGAGGCCAGGGCCTCCACATGGACCCTTCCCCTAGCCTGCAAGTATCAGCAGCGGGGTGTGGCGGGGGGCCTGAGGCCAGGGCCTCCATGTGGACCCTTACCCTGGCCTGTAAGCATCACCAGCAGTGCTGAACAGCAGGGAGCCTGGCTTCCCAGCTGGAGGCAAGGGGACTGAAGGAGGAAGGAATCAAGGTTGCTGAAGGTTAGAGGCTTCAAGGGAAAATGGAGCAGGGGGCAAGCCTCCGGCTCTGTGTGTGTGTGCAGAGCAGGGTGGAGAGGAACAGAGCCATACATCTGTCTTTTGTGATCTTCGGGGTACGCTACACTAACATGTTAAAAATCATTCATCATTTATCTGAAATTCAAGTTTGACTGGCTAGCATGTATTTTGTCTGGCACCCCTATTCCTGGGTCCAAGGGATTGGGGTGATGACCACAAAAAAAAAAAAAAAAGGCTTATGTCACAAATTGGGTGAGGCCAGGGCACCCTTATGGACCTCAGAGGTCGGAGTCTTACAGCATACCATGGAGCCTTACCCATGCCCAGGTCCAATCAGTGTGTCCCAGCTGTAGCTGGGGTTAGGAGAGCAGCGTCATTTGCAGGCACCCTGGGCCACGGGGGAGCTTGGCCGAAGCTTCATCTCTGCCAGTGCCTTTAGGAGGGAACCAGAATCTGGCAAGATCAGAGCGACTCCCCCAGAGGGAAAAACTGCCTTTTTTCTACATCCACAGGAGTCTCAGAGGCTAGCGAGGCCTAAACCAAACCAATAAGAATTTTCTCCCCAGGGACAGCAGCTTGCCTCAGTCCTTCTGAGGAGTGTAACTAACACTTTTCTCCAGTCCTTCTCAGTTCACACAACTCCAAACAATCCTTCCCTGACCTAAAACTCTCCTCCTGCAGTGGATGCGCTTTCAAATTCTATTCAGAATCCAGCCTCTAAGATGCTACATTCCAAGCGGAAAGAAAATAAATAAATACATAAATCAATAATAATCCTACATTAATTTCAAACTCAGTTATGAACACAGAAGCAAAAAAATCAATGGTGGCCGAATGAAAAAGGGTAGACTGAAAGGATTTCTTAATTCAGAAAACTTTTATAATGATATGACAAATAACAGAGAACAAACTAAAATTAAAACAATAAAATAAGGTCTACCCAGCAAGCAGTGTCCTGTTAAATAATTGCATGAGATTCATCAGAGTAGCACCTGGCGCTGAGCGTTTTTTAATTTTCTCCCTGCTGGAGCCTCTCCTCTCACAGTATCAACAAATAGATTAACTACTTGTCAGAGACGAGGCCTTCACACAGCCAAATTGAATTCTTCAGTATTTATCTTCCCCCTTTCCACCCCCTGCCCAAAGAGGAACATCTGATCACTTTTTTAAAACGACCCCAAATCTAGAAATGATTAATTCTCTCCCATGATGCAAAGGGTTAATTCCACCATGGTTCATGAAGGAAAGCCAGGTTTAATAAGAATTGCTAATTGCCTTTTCCTTAGGAAGGAATGAACTTTGAAAGGGCAAAAGACAGAGGCAGCTTCACCCCTTCAGTGATGTGTTTGTGGCAAGTGCAGGCCTACCGGTGTCACAGTGTTTTAGAGAAATGAAGGTTCTGCAGGAGTTGGACCAGGGAAGAATGGCGAGCCCACGGAGTCATGGCCTGCAGCAGAGCAGCCGTGGCCACGGGCCCGTCCACAGCAATGCCTTCATTTCAGGAAAACTACGTAATGGTTCAATTTGGACTCATATCATTAACTTAATTTTTTTTTGCTTTAGAATTTTGTTCCCATTCAATTAATTCATAGTTATAATACAGCTACAAACACTGGGAAGTTACCTATTTTTGGTTTGTACTTTTTAGGTTACACTATGATATAAATAATGTAGGTCAATATTAGATATCTGGGGGAATATTCTTCCTTTTTTAAAAACGGTGTGAACATTAATCAAATATGAGAAACAATGGGAGGCTGGAAGAACTCAGCCTAGAAGGTCCGAGTGCTCAGGGACCTAATCCTCACATAATTCACTAGGTAGCGTGGGCAAGGCTGTGACTTACTCAGTGTCAACTTGAAAACAGGGATTATAGGCCTGTCACGGTGGCTCACATCTGTAATCCCAGCACTTTGGGAGGCCGAGGCAGATGGATCGTTTGCGGCCAGGAGTTTGAGACCAGCTTGGCCAACATGACAAAACCCCATCTCTACTAAAATACAAAAATTAGCTAGGTGTGGTGGTGGGCACCTATAGTCCCAGCTACTCGGGAGGCTGAGGCAGGAGAATCACTTGAACCCAGAAGGCAAAGTTTACAGTGAGCTGAGATCATGCCACTGCACTCCAGCTTAGGCGACAGAGCAAGACCCTGTCTCAAAAAAAAAAAAAAAAAAAAAAATTAGTTTTGCACTAGTTATTCCACACCCATTATCTCCAGATCAAACAAGATAATGGGTGTGGAATAACTATGTCAAAAATTTAACCATTTAGAAACCATTAAGAAAAGTGTTTTTCCATCACATCTTAATAAATGGTAAGCAGTCTACTTTGAGGCATATTGTTCTTGGATTTGCATGCTTGAACTCACTGAGATGAAAGAGCTGTCAGTTCCATCATGGTTAACCTAAGAAGACATCAGGGAGGAGAAGGAGAAAGAGGATAGAGGAAGGAACCTGTACTTAGCCCAGTGCTACCTGGCTTAGCTCAGAGACCCTTCTGGGCAGTCTGACCATCCATGCTCCATGAAGGTGTTGGTCATAGGCCTTTCTGTTCTGTCCAGGCCCCCTCTCTGCTTCCTCTGTTCTCTTGCCTCCCAGGACCCCCTTCTGAGTTAGTTGGAGAAACGAGACAGAAATGATATCACTTAATGGGGAAGACACTTGTCAGTTTTTTCCGGCTCTGGCCTGGCCCAACTTTCTAATCAGCAGTTTTGCATTCAAGGTTGGACCTACTTAAGTAAAACGCAGGCAGGCACAATTCAATCAGACATTTCAGGGGCTGAGTTCTCTGAAGGAGAGGAAGCAGAAGTGGAGGGGACTAGGGTGTGCATTGGTGCCAAGCAAGCATGTTTTGAAAAAATAGCATGGAAATATAAATTCGTGACATCTTAGGAGGCAATTCAGACACTTGTTATTCCCAGACTGCAGCAGCAATTTCAGAGTAGTTGGTTTTTCGACATCAAAAGGTAAGAGGCTGCTCAACTATTGGGTTATTTTTGTATTCTACAGCCTAGTGCATGAAATATCAAACTATCTTACCAATAGAGAATGAAATACAATCCTTTTTTACAAGTAAAGACAAATTAAAGATTCAATGTAAAATAGCATATCATTTACAATAGCAACAAAATTGTAAAGCATATGAGAAGTAGTCTAACAAAAAATATATATCACTTTTTATAGAGAAAGATTTTAAACCCCATTAGAGAACATAAAAGAAAACCTGAATAAATGAAAGAATCTTTCATAATTATGAATGGGATGACTTTATACAATGCCAATTCCCCCAAAATAGTCTGTAAATTTAATTCATTCCAATAAGAATCCCGGTAGACTGAGGAGGGGGGGATAAATTTGACAATCATTTAAAATTGGTGATGAAGAATACAAGTCAACTGAAAAAAAAAGAGCAAAAAGGAGAATCAGACTATACCAGACACTAAGAAATATCACAAGAACAGAGTTATTGAAAGAGTGTGGTAGGCACAGAACAGATAAATGGGCTGGTACAATGTGCAAGTCCAGATAGACTTACGTGTGCATGAAAATCTGGCATTTGGTGAATCTGGCATCATAAATCAAAGGGTGAAAAGATGAAGTATTTTATAAGTGATGAAATAAATTCTAATATCTATCTTATTACTGGATATGAAAATAAACCCTATATGGATTCAATACCTAAATATGAAAGGCAAACCCATAAACTAATAGAAGAAAATATATGACAGTATATTGTGACCTTGAAGCAGGAAAAGATTTTTTAAACAAGATCCAAAAGCAAAACCATAAAGAGAAAAATGGATGAATTTTACACCCAAATTAAGGACTTCTGTTCAGTGAAGTACACCATCGACAGAGTTAACAGATGGGTAATGCCTGGAAGAAGACATTTGCAACTAACAATTGTTCAGGGAATCCCAACAAATAAGAAAAAAGAAAAAAAAAAGGATGGGAAACAATAGAAGAATGAGCAAAGTATGTGATTACGTAGTTCATAGAAAGGGAAGTCTTAAAGCCTAATAAGTATTTGAGGTGATGCTTAATTTCACAAGTAATATGAAAAACACAAAACAAAAATAAGATCCCACTTTACATCTAACAAATCAGTAAAAGTTAGAAAGCCTGATAATGCCAAGTGCTAGCAAAGATGTTCACCAGGAACAGCTGATGAAGGTGAACTCTGGAGCAGTTATTTAGGAGCACCGTTTGGTAGAACACAGTGGAAGGAGAAATGCAGATAGCCTATGACCCAGCATTGCCTCGTGGTGGGTTTATATGCCCTAGAGAAACTGGCACAGAAGCACAGAAATGTTCATCCCTTGCCGATGGTGGTAGCAAAGTATTGGTGGCAACCTGGGTGCTCTTCACCAGGGGAATGGAAGGGTGAAATGCAGTAAACACAAACGGTGAAACACTGTGCAGTGGTATGAAGGAACGTGATAGATCCATGTACAGTAACATGGATGAGGCTCCAAATCAGATTTGGGAAGAACGGGGAGTGAGAATAAATTTCTAGCATGATACCAATTATGTAACTTTTTTAAAGACACAAAGCAGCAATATACATATCTCAAGAATAAACTTAAAGAAGGTGGATCAGAAGGACATACATTACAGTGGATGAGGTGGTGCTCACCCGCAGACCCGCTTCAGGCCCATCCACCTGAGTCCTTGGCTGCTGGGAATATTTGCACTGAGGCGCGAGGCAGTGTCCCTCAGGGGAATTGCTCAGCCACAAGGAGCTGCTTCGTCTAAGGTTGTGCGTCTCCTAGGGAAAGGCCCGTGGTCACTGGCTGATTCCAAGATATAAAACACTAGTCCCCCCTTTACTTCAGTTTACAAAAACAATGAAAGGCTCAGCTCAGCTGCAACCACAGGGGGATCCCCTTCCCCTCCAGTGCAATCCGACCTCCCTTATTTCCCAACGAGTGTATCTCTGGAGGGCACTCATGAGTACATCTGCCTGTCACTCCCATCTCAGAACTTGATTCCAGAGAGCCCCGTCTAAAAGACACATTAAATCATCAAGAGTGAGAGCCTTTAGTGGGAAAGGAGAACAGAAACGGGATGGGGAAAATAAGAACTTGGGAAAACAAGAATTCAGTAAATTATCAACAATGATGACAACACACCATCAAATGAGGAGTACAATCAACTCTACCATGTGTCCCCCGAGTCCAAAATGTAAAATAAAAAGATGGGAAACATAACATCTGCCTGTGACCATATGCAAGCTGTCCCTCCCTTGTTCACTTTGTAGCTCAACATCAGTTAATCTTCTGCCCACACGCCAGTGGTGACAAAGTAACAGACTTGGAAACAAGTGATGGTCAAGGACGCATGTTTTTTGTCCTTGTAACTGGGGACATCTTCAAGCATCAGGGGATTGAGGGGTGGGGGGTGGTTCTCCTTTGGCCCTAGTCTATTCTTGCTGCAAGGAGCTGTGAGAGATGGTTCCATCCTGCTCAGTCAGGGAAGGAGGAAGCAAAAGGGTGTGGGGTATGTGTGGTGGGGTAGAGTGGTGTGTGTGTTGACATGTGTGTGTGTAAGAAAGAGAGACAGAGACAGAGAACGTGTCTCCACCTCAGGCAGGGAACAGCCCAAGATTCAGCAGAGACAGAGATCCTGGTCTTGCTATTGGCTGCAGCACCATACGAGCAGGACTGGCACTTTCCGGCACTTGTGGGGACTGGCTCCTCACATCTGGGGTGCAGCTTGTTCTGCCTCACAAAGCTGGACATCAGGCCCTGCCTTCCACCCACCATGCATCCCGCCTCTCCCCTCTGCTCGCTCTCAGGTGTCACGGGTTCCATACTCTTCCGTGGTGGAGACATGTTTGCTTCCTTGGGCCCTGACTCAGCCCATCTCCTCTCCACTCCCCCAACCCCACTTCCAGAGTCCTTTGCCCTTGTCAGCGTTTCCGAGAGTCTTGGTGAGCTCACACACCCAGGCACTGAAGCAGAGAGGCTGCAGAGAGAATTCCTGTGCCTCCAGAGAGGCCAAGTGACCTATGGGAATGGCTCACCACAGGCTGGAGTGCCCAGAATTCTCTCTCTTCTTATTTAAAGAAATATAGAGGAGCATGTTTGAAGGAGCATAAAAAAATTATAATGTGAACTCACTGATTCAGTCTTTCAACAAAAATGTATGGAGCTCCTGCTCTGCAGCACATAAGGCAGGGGCTTCCACAATAAGTAAGACAATCTCTAGTCTCCAGGAGCCTGCAGCCTGCTAGACAGGTAAGGCTTGCACACAGATACCTATGATAAAAGTGTAGCGTGATGACAGCAATAAGAAGGTCACTCCTCAGATGCTTTGGGCGTCAGAGTAAGGAAATTCACTCCAGAGGGAAGAATCAAAGAAAGCTTCCAGGGCTCTACAGCTCTTGAAATGAATTACAACTGAGAGCTAGCATTTGTTGTTGATTTTTTAAAGTTAATTTTAATGTATTTGGGAAATACATTGACCGGCCTAAAAAAATAAAATTATCAACACTTGTACTGCCTTTTGAAAAAATATATAAAGTAAGATATCAGTATTCTCCTTCATCCATCCCATTCCATCCCCCTAAATAACTACTATAACAGTTTGGTATGTATCATCAGCCCTTGTCTTTTGATGGAAATGATTTTAGCAGGAAGAGATTAGGGGGGTATCACAGGAAAAGAACAGGATGTAAACAAAGATGAGAAAAGGCAATTCGTTTGCCTGGAGTGCATGGCAAAAGTAGAAGATGAGTGATGATGTCATAAGAGGAGGTTGGAGTCATATCACAGAGGGCCCTAAATGTAGGAATGTGGTTATTTTGGACATTATCCAATTAGCAATGCCAGATAAAAAATGGCTGAAGGAATTTGGGATTTTTTGCTAGAAGAAGAGAATATCCGGGGAGCACACAGTAGCATTAATTCAATTGTAAAATGTGCTATCATGAGGAAGAGAGAGTCGACTTTTAATTTGAAGATCACAGGTCAAATTTTGGGTCAATAATTAGAAGTTTCAAGAGTGGTATTTCAGTTCCATATAGGAAAGGACCTTCTAACAAACAGACCTGTGCAATAATAGAATGGATGAGCTGGTGAGGAAGTAAGCTCTTCACTAGAAATGTCCAAGCAGAGGCTCCACGACTAGCCACTATGGACAGAGGATTCGTGCCTCAAGCAGTGAGCAGGCACAAGGAAGCTGTACAGCCTTGTCTAATGTTAAGATTCTACTGTCACATGGGGAAGCAGTGGAGGATTTCAACTGAAGATTTATATAATTACAGCTGTGCTTTAGAAAGACTAATCTGGCAGAAATGTAGAGATTGGGTCAAAATAGAATCAACTTTCAAGGAACTGAGCCTGAGCCTGAAGGGACAATTCAGTCAGAAGCAGTGAGGACTCCTGGTTGTTATCTGTACACTCTCAGAAAACCCAACCAAAATGACAATAAGTGAAATAGAAAGACATAAGTCTTCAAAGACCAAGATGATGGGAGAGGAGAAACAGCTGATGAGAGAGGCTGACAAATCTGATTTGGAATTCCCCAGGTGCCTCCAAAGGCCAAAAACCTGGGTGAGGCTTGAGACAGGGAGTCAGGTAACTGCCTTCTCCCCGTCGCCCACCCCCGTCCCCAGCAGATGACAGGACTCCCTGGGGAGACTGAACTAGAGGGACATCCACACACAGAGACATGTGGCAGCTGACAGTGGAGGTGAGGCATCATTCCGAAACCAGGGGATTAAGAAGATTTTATACTGAATTGTGACATCCCATAGTTACCTTTTCTAGCCAGGCTCCCCAGATGCCAGCAGGCAGACTTACGCTTACCTCCTCAGGCAGAGGAGAGCTCCTTTATTGGGAAACATACTAACTCAAGAGAAAACACTGACCAACATTGACATTTAAGGGCCCTCGGCTAGAGGGCCTGATCCCTGTCCAGTCACTCAACTGTAAGGCCCACTAGTCACCAAGACCAAGCCCTATACAAACACGTGCGTGCGCACACACACACACACACACACACACACACACACACAATCCCAGTCTGCTCTTTAGGGCATCATTTTTAAATCCTAATAACAGGTAGTGATCACTAAAAATTTGAGGGAAATCTCTAACATGAAAAACAGGAGTCAAAATAAAAGAACTTTGATGGAACAGACCATTCAGAAAAAAAAACAACTTCAAAAATAGAATGAACAACTGCAATCTCAGGAGAATCAAGAGACAACACTGTGTTCCCCCAAAAGGATGCTATGAAAAAGAACAAAGAACAAGAAAGAGCTTTTTAATATTAAAATAAAATATTAAATAGAAAAGTTGGAAAAGAGTTGAGGAGCTCTCCCAGAAAATAAAAAAAAAAAAGAAGAAGAACGTAAGAGGGATAAGATTTGAGAACCAGTCTAGGAGTTCTGAAATCCAACTTTTAGGGGTTCTAGAAAGGAAGAAGAGAGAAGTGATAGAAAGAAATTATCAAAGAAGCAATATTAGGACACTTCTTAGAACTAAAGGCTACCGTTCCCCAAACCGAGAGGGACTGTTCAGTGCCCAGCTCAACGAATGGAAAAGTGACACCAAGGAATGCCACTGTGGAACTTCAGAAGATCAGGGATTAAAACAAAATCTATTCATGAAAGCATTATTCATAATGGTGAAAAAGTGGGACAAACCAAATGTCCATCACCTAATTAATGGCAAAACAAAAGAATGAAGTACCAAGACAAGCTGTGACATAGACGAGCCTTGACACATTGTGCTAAGTGAAATAAGCCAGTAATAAAAGGGTGCATACTATATGATCCTAGTTATAAGAAATGACTAGAAGAAGCAAATCTATCAAGATGGGATGTGGACTGGTGGTTGCCTGGAGTTGGGGGTTACTGAGGGGAAATGAAGACTGACTGCTTAATGGGTGTGGTATGAGGTTGGTTTCTTTGGGGGGGTAATAAAATGTTTTAAAATTGATTGTCGGGATGGTTGCACAATCTGTGAATATACCAGGAACCATTTGTACACTTTAAATGGGTGAATTAGATGGTATAGGAATTATATCTCAATAAAGCTGACACATTAAGAAGGGAGAGCAAAAGACAGGGGAAGGAAGGAGGGAAGAAAAGGGAAGAAAAAGAGAAGAAAGTCCTAAAAACTCCAGAGAGGTAAAAAGGTCGCATATTAAAGAATAAGAATCAGAATGGCATTGGACTTCTTAAAAACAGGCCTAGATACACAAATAATGAAACAATAACATTTTTAAAAATCTGACGGAAAAGAACTTTTAACTACTATTTCTATACCTTAACAAATTATTAATCAGCTGTAAAGTTGAACAAAGACACTTCCAAAAATGCAAGAACTAAAAAATATTCACCCCAGTGAATCCTTTCTGTGAAGACTTGTAGAAGATATGCTTCCAAAATAAGAGAGTAAACTAAGAAAAAAGAGTCCCAGGATCCGAGAAACAAGAGGCTCACTTAGGAGAGGAAGGAAGGGAATTCCCAAAACGCTGATGCAGAGGAGTGCTACAGGCCTTGAGAAGACTAGTCTAGACTGGAGCAAGAGGATCGATGATCCAGGTGGCGTAGCCACAGACAAAATAAGATGGAACCGAACTGATGGCGAACTGAGAAATTATCTGATGTGCATGACCAAAATGGAGACAAGTCACAGTTCTCCTAGAAAGTCCGGGGCACAAAACGATAGGTACCTATAAAACTAAGCAAATGAACAAAGAACCAGTATTAACTAAAAAAAAAAAGAAAGAAAAGAAAACATACAAGAGAGGAAATGTCATCACAGTATACCACATGACTTAGTTACAAGCAATATTTCCATAGTCACAATACTATGAATACTGAACACCAATTTGACCAAAAATTATAGAGTAACTAAATTAGGAGGATTGAGGGAGAAGTATATATATGGTATTTGTTATATGTGTATATATGTATACATTTTATGTGTATAGATGTATGTGTTATATGTGTATATTTGTATTATATGTGTATATATGTATGTATTATGTATATATATGTATGTATTATATGTGTACATGTGCATGTATTATATGTGTATATGTGTATGTATTAGATGTGTATATATGTATAAGTGTATATATGTGTTATATGCATATCTGTATGTATTATATGCATGTATGTGTGTGCTATGTGTATGTATGTATGAGTATATATGTATGTATTATATATACGTATGTATTACATGTGTCTATATGTGTGTCATGTGTGTATATATGTGTATGTGTTGTGTATGTTATATGTGTCTATATGTGTTATATACATATATTTGTATGTGTTGTATGTGTAGAAATGCACTGCGTGTTATATGCATATATGTATGTTTCTTATATGTGCATATATATGTGTGTGGTATGCATTGTGTGTGTATATATGTGTATGTGTTATATGCGTGTATATATATATGTGTGTGTGTGTGTATGTGTCATATTTGTTAGAAAGTTAAATTATCATCTTCCAGAGGAAGAAGGTAAAGATAATATCAAAGTTGGGGGGGTGGAAATCAAGAATTAGAAGCAGGATTTTTTTAGAAAATATGGAATTAAATGCTGTAAGAAAACAGTAATTTTAAAAGGGTAATAAGGAGTCCTGGGTTTGAATAACGGCTGCTGGAGATGAAAATCAGAAGGTGGAGTTGAGATACACTCTGGAAGCTGGATTTGGGAGTGATTATGTGGACAGCAAGGGAAAGAGAAGCATAAAACACACATAAACAAAGGAAATCACTCTGTGGTTTTCAGCCTGTGTTTGAATAATAACAGTGGTTGGGGAAAAAAGCAAAGAAGAGGCTTGCACAGAAGATCTAGATAAAGGTCACCTCAGCAGTGCCCGGTGGTGGGGGCGCCCCTCTGCCCGCCCCTCTGCTGAGCCTCTGGGGTTCTGAAGTACGGTATTCTGATTGCAGCTGTCTGGCAAACAGAAACCGAGAGGATTTTAAATGTATAGGATTCAGGCACCAAAGGAGGTCTTAGAAATCACTTGCTTAAATTAAATCCTCCAACTTTCAGCTAACCAAATTGAATCCCAGATAAATTAAAATCCTAGGGAAGAAACAGTTTCAACCAAGGGGTGGTCAACAGTGTTAAGAGCTTTAGAGATGGTAAAGAACTGAAGACCAAGAGAAGGCCGCCGGATTGGGCAGTTGGGTGATCATTGAGAAAGTAACAGTGCTGCGCAAGGGTGGAAAGCCAGTTAATGCAGAAGTCAGGATACCATGGGGGCTGAAGCAGCCGCACCTCCCTGATGACACCTGCACATTGTAAGTGCTCCACAAAGACTAGCTGATGCTGATGTCTATTTTTCAGAGAAACATGATGATTAAATGGAGGGAAAAAAGGCTAGTAGCTTAATGAAGATAACTAAAGGTCTTAAAGGTGTTTGGGGAAAAATGTGGAAATGGTGTCTAGACTGAAGTGAAGGCTCAGCAAAGCCAGATGACTAAGAAGCAGAGAAGCACTGTAACTGACAGCGGGAGGCCAGCACGGCTGGGATGGACTTTAATGAAAGATGGACGTGCAGTGATTCATCTTGAAAAAAGAGGGCAATTCTAGACTAAAGGAGAAGAGGAAGGGATGAGTGACTATCTGGAAGAATTTTGAATGGAAGAAAGGGATATTTTTAAAACCTAGATCAGATGACGTCTTTTTAAGGAAAACAGGAGACATAATTATCAACAGAAAGTGGGTTTCTGAAGGTGAGATTGCAAGCTTGAGGAAGATGAAAAATAGTGCATCTCAACCAGGGGTGATTTTGCCCCCTGCCCCCCAGAGATGATTGGCAATGTCTGGAGACATGTCTGGTTGTCATGAAGGGACATGGCATCTGGTAAGCAGAGGCCAGGGATTCTGCTAAACACCCTACAATATAGAATACAGTAGCCTTCCCTTCCCGTGAGTTTTACTTTCCATGGTTTCCGTTACCCATGGTCAACTGTGGTGCAGAAATATTAAAAGAAAAATTCTGGGGGGCGGTTCCAAGATGGCGGAATAGGAACAGCTCCAGGCTACAGCTCCCAGCGTGAGCAACACAGAAGATCAGAAGATGGGTGATTTCTTCATTTCCAACTGAGGTAGGGGATTCATCTCACTAGGGCTTGTTGGACAGTGGGTGTAGAACAGTGCGTGCAGCCCACTGAGCAAGAGCCAAAGCAGGGTGAGGCATCACCTCACCCAGGAAGCACAAGGGGTAAGGGAATTCCCTTTCCTAGCCTAGGGAAACTGTGACATACAGTACCTGGAAAATCAGGTCACTCCCACCCTAATACTTCACTTTTCCAAGGATCTTAGCAAATGACACACCAGGAGATTATATCCTTTGCCTGGCTCGGAGGGTCCTGCACCCACGGGGCCTCCCTCATTGCTAGTACAGCAGTCTGAGATCTAACTGCAAGGTGGCAGCGAGGTTGGGGGAGGGGCGCCCACCATCGCTGAGGCTTAAGTAGGTAAACAAAGCAGTCTGGAAGCTTGAACTGGGTGGAGCCCACCACAGCTCAAGGAGGCCTGCCTGCCTCTGTAGACTCCACCTCTGGGGACAGGCATAGCCAAACAAAAGGCAGCAGAAACCTCTGCAGATTTAAATGTCCCTGTCTGACAGCTTTGAAGAGAGTAGTTGTTCTCCCAGCCTGGAGTTTGAGATCTGAGAACAGACAGACTGCCCCCTCCAGTGGGTCCCTGACCCTCAAGTAGCCTAACCAGGAGGCACCCCCCAAAAGGGGCACACTGACACCTCACACGGCCGGGTACCCCTCTGAGACAAAGCTTCCAGGGGAACGATCAGGCAGCAACATTTGTTGTTCAGCAATATTCACTCTTCTGCAGCTTTTGCTGCTGATACGAAGGCAAACAGGGTCTGGAGAGGACCTCAAGCAAACTCCAATAGACCTGCAGCTGAGGGTCATGACTGTTAGAAGGAAAACTAACAAACAGAAAGGACATCCACACCAAAACCCCATCTGTACATCACCATCATCAAAGGACAAAGGTAGATAAAACCACAAAGATGGGGAAAAAAAACAGAGCAGAAAAGCTGAAAATTCTAAAAATCAGAGCACCTCTCCCCCTCCAAAGGAACACAGCTCCTCGCCAGCAACAGAACAAAGCTGGAAAGAGAATGACTTTGACGAACTGAGAGAAGAAGGCTTCAGACGATCAAACTTCTCTGAGCTAAAGGAGGAAGTTTGAACCCATTGCAAAGAAGCTAAAAACCTTGAAAAAGATTAGACGAATGGCTAACTAAAATAACCAATGTAGAGAAGTCCTTAAATGACCTGATGGAGCTGAAAACCATGGCATGAGAACTACGTGACAAATGCACAAGCTTTAGTAACTGATTCGATCAACTGGAAGAAAGGGTATCAGTGACTGAAGATCAAATGAATGAAATGAAGCAGGAAGAGAAGTTTAAAGGAGAAAGAGTAAAAAGAAATGAAAAAAGCCTCCGAGAAATATGGTACTATGTGAAAAGACCAACTCTACGTCTGATTGGTGTACCTGAAAGTGACAGGGAGAATGGAACCAAGTTGGAAAACACTCTTCAGGATATTATCCAGGAGAACTTCCCCAACCTAGCAAGGCAGGCCAACATTCAAATTCAGGAAATTTGAATGCCACAAAGATACTCCTCGAGAAGAGCAACTCCAAGGCACATAATTGTCAGATTCACCAAAGTTGAAATGAAGGAAAAAATGTCAAGGGCAGCAAGAGAGAAAGGTCGGGTTACCCACAAAGGGAAGCCCATCAGACTAACAGCAGATCTCTCGGCAGAAACTCTACAAGCCAGAAGAGAGTGGGGGCCAATATTCAACATTCTTAAAAGAATTTTCAATCCAGAATTTCCTATCCACCCAAACTAAGTTTCATAAGTGAAGGAGAAATAAATCCTTTACAGACAATTAAATGCTGAGAGATTTTGTCATCACCAGGCCTGCCCCACAAGAGCTCCTGGAGGAAGCACTAAACTTGGAAAGGAACAACCAGTACCAGACACTGCAAAAACATGCCAAAATGTAAAGACCATCAATGATAGGAAGAAACTGCATCAACTAACGTGCAAATAACCAGCTAACATCATAATGATAGAATCAAATTCACACATAACAATATTAACCTTAAATGTAAATGGGCTAAATGGTCCAATTAAAAGACACAGACTGGCAAATTAGATAAACAGTCAAGACCCATCAGTGTGCTGTATTCAGGAGACCCATCTCATGTGCAGAGACACACATAGGCTCAAAATAAAAGGATGGAGGAAGATCTACCAAGCAAATAGAAAACAAAAAAAGGCAGGGGTTGCAATCCTAGTCTCTGATAAAACAGACTTTAAACCAGCAAAGATCAAAAGAGACAAAGAAGGCCATTACATAATGGTAAAGGGATCAATACAACAAGAAGAGCTAACTATCCTAAATATATATGCACCTAATACAGGAGCACCCAGATTCACAAAGCAAGTCCTTAGAGACTTACAAAGAGACTTAGACTCCCATACAATAATAATGGGAGACTTTAACACCCCACTGTCAACGTTAGACAGATCAACGAGCAGAAATTTAACAAGGATATCCAGGAATTGAACTCAGCTCTGCACCAAGCGGACCTAATAGACATCTACAGAACTCTCCACCCCAAATCAACAGAATATACATTCTTCTCAGCACCACATCGCACTTATTCCAAAGTTGACCACATAGTTGGAAGTAAAGCACTCCTCAGCAAATGTAAAAGAACAGATATTATAACAAACTGTCTCTCAGCCCACAGTGCAATCAAACTAGACCTCGGGATTAAGAAACTCACTCAAAACCTCTCAACTACATGGAAACTGAACAACCTGCTCCTGAGTGAGTACTGGGTAAATAACAAAATAAAGGCACAAATAAAGATGTTCTTTGAAACCAATGAGAACAAAGATACAACATACCAGAATCTCTGGGACACATTTAAAGCAGTATGTAGAGGGACATTTATAGCACTAAATGCCCACAAGAGAAAGCAGGAAAGATCTAAAATTGACACCCTAACATCACAATTACAAGAACTAGAGAAGCAAGAGCAAACACGTTCAAAAGCTAGCAGAAGGCAAGAAATAACTAAGATCAGAGCAGAACTGAAGGAGATAGAGACACAAAAAACCCTCCAAAAGATCAATGAATCCAGGAGCTGATTTTTTGAAAAGATCAACAAAATTGATAGACTGCTAGCAAGACTAATAAAGAAGAAAAGAGAGAAGAATCAAACAGATGCAATAAAAAATGATAAAGGGGATATCACCACCAACCCCACAGAAATACAAACTACCATCATAGAGTACTATAAACACCTCTACGCAAATAAAGTAGAAAACCTAGAAGAAATGGATAAATTCCTGGACAGATACACTCTCCCAAGACTAAACCAGGAAGAAGTTGAATCCCTGAATAGACAAATAACAGACTCTGAAATTGAGGCAATAATTAATAGCCTACCAACCAAAACAATTCCAGGACCAGACAGATTCACAGCCGAATTCTACCAGAGATACAAAGAGGAGCTGGTACCATTCCTTCTGAAACTATTCCAATCAATAGAAAAAGAGGGAATCCTCCCAAACTCATTTTATGAGGCCAATATCATCCTGATACCAAAGCCTGGCAGAGACACAACAAAAAAAGAGAATTTTAGACCAATATCCCTGATGAACATCGATGCAAAAATCCTCAATAAAATACTGGCAAACCAAATCCAGCAGCACATCAAAAAGCTTATCCACCATGATCAAGTGGGCTTCATCCCTGGGATGCAAGGCTGGTTGAACATACGCAAATCAATAAACATAATCCAGCATATAAGCAGAACCAAAGACAAAAACCACAGGATTATCTCAATAGATACAGAAAAGGCCTTTGACAAAATTCAACAGCCCTTCATACTAAAAACTCTCAATAAATTCAGTATTGATGGAACGTATCTCAAAATAATAAGAGCTATTTATGACAAACCCACAGCCAATATCATACTGAATGGGCAAAAACTGGAAGCATTCCCTTTGAAAACTGGCACAAGACAGGGATGCCCTCTCTCACCACTCCTGTACAACATAGTGTTGGAAATTCCGGCTAGAGCAATCAGGCAAGAGAAAGAAATAAAGGATATTCATTTAGGAAAAGAGGAAGTCAAATTGTCCCTGTTTGCAGATAACATGATTGTATATTTAGAAAACCCCATCGTCTCAGCCCAAAATCTCCTTAAGCTAATAAGCAACTTCAACAAAGTCTCAGGATACAAAATCAATGTGCAAAAATCACAAGCATTCTTATACACCAATAACAGACAAACAGAGAGCCAAATCATGAGTGAACTCCCATTCACAATAGCTTCAAATAGAATAAAATACCTAGGAATCCAACTTACGAGGGGTGCGAAGGACCTCTTCAAGGAGAACTACAAACCACTGCTCAATGAAATAAAAGAGGGCACAAACAAATAGAAGAACATTTCATGCTCTTGGATAGGAAGAATCAACATCGTGAAAATGGCCATACTGCCCAAGGTAATTTATAGATTCAATGCCATCCCCATTAAGCTACCAATGACTTTCTTCACAGAATTGGGAAAAAAAACTACTTTAAAGTTCATATGGAATCGAAAAAGAGCCTGTATTGCCAAGACAATCCTAAGCCAAAAGAACAAAGCTGGAGGCATTACGCTACCTGACTTCAAACTATACTACAAGGCTACAGTAACCAAAACAGCATGGTACCGGTACCAAAACAGAGATATAGACAAATGGAACAGAACAGAGCCCTCAGAAATAATACCATATATCTATAACCATCTGATCTTTGACAAACCTGACAAAAACAAGAAATGGGGAAAGGATTCCCTATTTAATAAATCATGCTGGGAAAACTGGCTAGCCATACATAGAAAGCTGAAACTGGATCCCTTCCTTACACCTTATACGAAAATTAATTCAAGGTGGATTAGAGACTTAAATGTTAGACCTAAAACCATAAAAACCCTAGAAGAAAACCTAAGCAATACCATTCAGGACATAGGCATGGGCAAGGACTTTGTGTCTAAAACACCAAAAGCAATGGCAACAAAGCCAAAATTGACAAATGGGATCTAATGAAACTAAAGAGCTTCTGCACAGCAAATGAAACTACCATCAGAGTGAACAGGCAACCTACAGAATGGGAGAAAGTTTTTGCAATCTACTCATCTGACAAAGGGCTAATATCCAGAACCTACAAAGAACTCAAACAAATTTACAAGAAAAAAAAAACCATCAAAAAGTGGGCGAAGGATATGAACAAACACTTCTCAAAAGAAGACATTTATGCAGCCAACAGACACATGAAAAAATGCTCATCATCACTGGCCATCAGAGAAATGCAAATCAAAACCAAAATGAGATACCATCTCACAGCATTTAGAATGGCGATCATTAAAAAATCAGGAAACAACAGATGCTGGAGAGGATGTGGAGAAATAGGAACACTTTTACACTGTTGGTGGGAGTGTAAACTAGGTCAACCATTGTGGAAGACAGTGTGGCGATTCCTCAAGGGTCTAGAACTAGAAATACAATTTGACCCAGTCATCCCATTACTGGGTATATACCCAAAGGATTATAAATCATGCTACTATAAAGACACATGCACATGTATGTTTATTGTGGCACTATTCACAATAGCAAAGACTTGGAACCAACCCAAATGTCCATCAATGACAGACTGGATTAAGAAAATGTGGCACATGTACACCACGGAATACTATTCAGCCATAAAAAAGGATGAGTTCATGTCCTTTGTAAGGATATGAATGAAGCTGGAAACCATCATTCTGAGCAAACTGTTGCAAGGATAGAAAACCAAATACCGCATGTTCTCACTCATAGGTGGGAATTGAACAATGAGAACACTTGGACACAGGGTGGAGAACATCACACACTGGGGCCTATTGTGCGGTGGGGGAGGGAGGAGGGATAGCATTAGGAGATATACCTAATGTAAATGATGAGTTAACAGGTGCAGCACAGCAACATGGCACATGTATACATATGTAGCAAACCTGCACGTTGTGCACATGTACCCTAGAACTTAAAGTATAATAAAAAATAAATAAATAAATACAAAAGAAAAATTCCAAAAATAAACAATTCAAAAGTTTTAAATTGCCAGCTGTTCTGAGCAGTACGATGAAATCTTGCACCAACCCACTCCATCCTGCCAGGGACATGAATCATCCTTTTTCTCAGTGTGTCTAGCTGTATCTGCTGCTGGCCCATTAGTCACTTAGTAGCTGTCTTAGTTAACAGATTGAAAAAACATAGTATGTATATAGGGGTTGGTTGGTACTGTCTGTGGCTTCAGGCATCCACTGGGGGTCTTGGACCATATCCTATGCAGCTAAGGGAGGGATCACTGTACACAGAAAAGCCCCCACAAGAAAGAATTATTCTGCCCAACATGTTAATAGTGCCAAGGTTGGGAAACCATGCTCTTTCGATGAACAATTATTAAGGGAATTTCACTAAAAGTCAACAAGAAATAGGTAGAAGAAGTTTCCAGCAGATATATAGCCTGCGCCTCAAGCTTAAATAGTATAAATGTGTAGTCAATCTAATTGGTTTTTTTTTTTTTTAGTTTTTTAGTTACATTAAGGAGAGAGAGCTTATATAAATAGTATGGTTCATTTTGAGGAGCTTTGCAAATATTTGCCATGGGTCAATCACTAAAGGTGTTAATATCTTACATTTACTTTCTTAAACTAACCTTTGAGGTAGGTAACTTTTTTTCTAGTTTTCCAGATGAAGAAACAGAAACACAGAGAGGTAAAGTAAAATCACACAGCCAGTAAGGGGTAGAGCCAGGATTCCAACCGAAGCAGTTGGACAAGAGTACCTGTATTATTATTATTAGGATGCCATGCTGCCTTTAAGGGACCTCTAAAAGTTGCTTCTATTTCTCATTTTGACAGTCTTCAAATGACCTTCCCATTCTGGAGTGTTGTGTCCCAGCAGAGGCTTTTTTTTTTTTTTTTTTTTTTGACAGTCTTGTACTGCACATATCTCCTCCCCTTTACACACAATGTCCAGTCTTGATTTCAATAATCTATATCCTTGATGCTAAGGAGTAGGGAGATGATCAAGCTTTCCTTAAAGAAAAACTAACTACAGTACCCGACCTATGACCTCTGAGACAACTAGTTTTAATGAAGATCAGCAATCTAACCACTTAGAAATTCTGCAGATGGCCAGCCTGTTTTATGAACCAACGTATTACCCATGTACCTTTCTGAGATGGCAGAATAAGTGAATGCCTCTGAGCACTATTCGTTTTATCCATAAAGGCCTTTTTGACTTCTGATCCCTGATTATGTGCTCTGCTCAGCCTAGGTTTGGAATTATCAACCTCCTAGGATTGAGTTTATCAGGACTTTGCAGAGGTGCTGCTAAGGCACTACCTTTCGTGTGCATCAATGCAAGAACTCTGGGAATCCTGATGACTGGGAGTCCTGATGACTGGCCCATGATTCATGCTGTCATGAGAAATGCCTGAGAAACACAGGGGAATTAGACCTTAATTCATCCACAGAACCTGCATGACTTCTGACCCAACTCTGGCACCCGACAGCAAGAGGGCCGTAGGCTAGCGATCTCTTGTCTGTATGGTAGCTGGCCAAGGTAAAGCTGCTAGAATGGGAAATGGAGAAGCAAACCACTGACCTAAAGGACATTAAGATGAGAAGCAACAGGGAGAGTGCCAACGGACCAGGCTGCCCTGCAGAAAGAGCTGGCACCCTTGCTCTGGTCTCCTCGTTCCTCTCTTCAGCCTCTGGCAGCTCTGCCTCTAGGGTCCAGGGACTCACAGAAGTCCCCAGGGCTTTCATCTCCCAGTTCCCTCCTTTCTCTCCAATTATTCTCATAGCTCCTTTATCTGTGGCTCATGTTCCCTGGTCCCCAGTGGCCTTGTGCTCTGCTCCATCTTAGATGCCTTAGGTTCAATCTGCATCCACCAAGTTACCTGTTTCCTTGGATATTCACTCTCGGAAAGTCTTTCTTGATTACATGTGGACACAAGAGAAAGACAGGATCAGGACTGGAGAACATATTTTATTCTAATTATGAAAGTATTTGGTTTTATTTATTTATTTTTTTCCTGATCTTGAGTCTGGTTCTTGTTTAAGTATGTAATTGATAGAGTTTATTCCTCAAATCGCTTTTTATATTCCCCCAGTAATTTGAAGCTAATGATTTCCATCACTTTACAGTAAAATCAAGGTTTTTGACATTAGCAGCTTCGGGAGATGCTCACTGAGTAACAGATACTTGGGATTTTGAGGCTAGAGCACTATGGGGGAATTACATATCATCCAGGGCACATGGTCCAATTTACTGGTCTTACATCCCTTACCATCAGAAGAGTCTTGCTTTGTCTTACTTAAATGCACCATCCTCCTGGGCTGTCCATTCCATGAGGAATACAGATGTTCATCACAGCCCCCTCTGGAGACTCTCTCACAACCCTTTAAAATAGGCCCTATCCCACTCTTCTCATACTGCAGTAAGGGGACCTGGGATGGGGAGTAAAATTTATTATACCTTCTTATAGATGAGAAAACTGATGCCAAAGGGGAGAAGGGGCTGTATTAGAGTTATGAACTTGAGAGAAAGGGCCAAGAATAGAGCCCAGATGCTCTGATCCCCAAACCATTGTAGCTCCTTGTTGGAGAACCTCCATTTTGGAGGCTCCAATGAGAACCTCCATGTTGGTCTCTTGACCATTGTCAAATGTCATTCCCTCTCTGCAACCTACCTGCTCTGGTATCTCCATCAGTGAAGCTGGTGTTAGCTAGCAGGTTTAGTTTGAGTCTTTGATTCCAACTACTTGTTATCAGCCCTGCCTACACCCCTCTCTTAACCAAGAGACCAGCTTTCACTCAGCATCTCACGTTGGTTGATTCTGAGAAGGATGTGGTACTCCTGTCTGAAGCTGTCCTGTATCCTGATTTCCTGCCAGGATGATCAAAATTGATTTCTTGCCAGGAGCTAAAGAAGGATAATCCAGCCAGAGCTCCTCTGGAGCAAAAGACAGAGTTCCCATGAGACCACTATCCTCTTTTTAAAGATTATTTGGGGCCAGGCATGGTGGCTTATGCCTGTAATCCCAGCACTTTGGGAGGCTGAGGTGGGCGGATTGCCTGAGACCAGGAGTTCAAGACCAGCCTGGCTAACATGGCAAAATCCCATCACTACTAAAAATAGAAAAATTAGCTGGGTGTGGTGACACACATCTGTAATCCTAGCTACTCCAGAGGCTGAGGCACGAGAATCACTTGAAACCGGGATGGGGAGGTGCAGTGAGCCAAGATTGTGCCACTGCACTCCAGCCTGGGCGACAGAGGGAGAATCAATCTCAAAAAAAAAAAAAAAAAGATTATTTGGACTTTGGAACTAGTGATCTGCTCAAACAGAGACTCTTAGACTAATGAAGTGATGAAGGGTAGAATGTCTGATGCACTTTGTTCCTTCTATGAGCTCCTTAAGGAGAAGAAAAATACACAGAAGTCTATCTGACTCACTGCTTCAGCGACCTGGAGAAGAGGTGTCATCTGCCATGTCAGTCTCTCATCTGGCTATCACGCTAGGCTTCTTGGAACACTTCTGACCCCAAACAGGACCTAGAACAATGGATGCACATGGAAAGTGCCCAATAAATATCTGTCAAGTTTAATGAAAAGTAATTTTAGCATTCTACAATATCTCTGTGGTATTCAGAGAACTCTAGCTCCGGTGTAGAGGCTAAAAGACACAGAAAAGGAACTGAAATGAGTTTGGCACTGAGACAGAGTAAAGAAGTGTCTATAGCCTGGTGTGGTGGCACACGCCTGTAGTCCCAGCTACCCGGGAGGCTGAGGCAGGAGAATCATTTGAACCTGGGAGGCAGAGGTTGCAGTGAGCCAAGATTGCGCCACTGCACTCTAGCCTGGGCAACAGTGTGCAGTGAGCCAAGATCGCACCACTGCACTCTAGCCTGGGCAACAGTGCAAGACTCCATCTCAAAAATAAATAAATAAATAAATAAGTGTCTAAACATGAGCTAGAGATCATGTCTTCCTGTAAAATCCCAGATTCTCCACATGTAATGACGCAGGAGCTAAAGTTGGCAGACAGAAGAGAATGAAAACTTATTTCTAAGACTCTCAAATCACTGGAAGTGCTCCATCTCTATGATCCAAGGAACACCCAGGCCTATTTCTGATGAAGAGAAAAAAGGAAATAAAAATTTTTGCTCAGGAAACTAAAAAATTTTTGCAGAGCTGAAGAACTTGCTGTTTCATAGCTTTAGCTAAACACGTCTAGGCTTGATTATCAAATATTAGAATTGGGAGAAACAAGCACTGATGCAAGTAAAAGAATATTCTGCTGCTGATTTAAAGACAAGTGAATCGCTAAATATTTTTATTAGCAGCAAATTTGCTGCTTGCTGGAACTAATTTCACGCCCTGTAGATATGGTGCTTAAGTTGGAAATGGCGTTAAATTGCTCTCTCCTTGAGGCGGGTAGGATTTCTGGTGGCAGCAGCCACTAGATGGCACCGACAAGGTAGCTCCTCAAAGATAGGCAGCTTTGGAGCCAATGATAGGAAAGTCCAGAGGAAGTCCTGCCTTACATTTCCCTTTCTCCTTCCGAAGAAATGCCGGTGCTCCAGATATCCAAACCTTTCAGAAAGGAAGTTGCCTAGAAAGGAACAATCCTCCTAAGGGTCTTGAATTTCCCAGTTCAGTCTTTCTCTAAGCTCGTAAAACACTTTTAGTTAGCAAGTTCAGTTTGGCGATCAGTTAGAACTTATACTTTCTTGCATGTTAGCACTATCTCTTCAACCACACCACAGCTTCTAGAAAGGACAGGTTACATTTTATTGCCAGTACTGGAGCCCAGGTGAGTAAACAGTGTGTACAACTTGCAGCCAAGGAGCTAGACTAGAAGAACTGAGGCAGAGACAGCAACACAAAGGATGAGACCAGGTTAGAGCCAAGGCAGGACAGAATGCAGAGGTCACAGCAGAATTGGGCAACTGAAATCAGGTGGGAATTCCAAAGCAGAGGCAAGTCCAGGACTGAGGTCAAGGAATTGCCGTGGCTCTGAATCCTGTAGGTAAGCCAAAGTCAGAGGACACGTTAAATAATAAAGGTCAGAGCAAGCTGTGGGCGGACAAATAAACCAAGGGAATGCAGAACCCAGATGCCTAAGGGAAAAATAAAGCCAAGAGGCCAATAGGTCAAAGTGAAAGTCAGGAAAAACACAATAGCAGGGCAAAACACACACAAAAAAGGTTGACGTACTCATTAATCAGATGTTTAGTGGTCAATTCATGCTAGAACCAAAGTGGGTTCACTAAGAATAAGTTTTGCTATGTTGAACTTATTTCCTTGTGCAATAGAGTTGTGAAGTTGATAAATCTGATCATGTTGCTTACTCTCCTGCTTAAATACTTCTGACTTAGCTAAGCCCTTCACCTACAGGATAAAGTCAAAATTCCTTATCTTAGCATTCAAGACCCTTCACACACTTTCTCATCTCTTGACACACATTTCCCTGAACCTGGTACTTAACTCGTACTAGAATATTTGCTGTTTCTGAACCATACTGAAGACATTCATTCCTCCATGCTTTGCTTCTCCTATTTCTCTACTCTGGAATTTCTTCCTATCTCCATTCTCTACTTATCTCATGAAAACCCTATGTATTTTCTTTTCTTTCCTTTTTTTTTTTTTTTCTGAGACAGGGTCTCACTCTATCACCCAGGCTGGAGTGCAGTGGCGTGATCTCAGCTCACTGCAAACTCTGCCTCCTGGGTTCAAGCGATTAGCATGCCTCAGCCTCCGAGTAGCTAGGATTATAGGAACATGCCACCATACCTGGCTCATTTTTTTGTGTTTCTAGCAGAGACAGGGTTTCACTATGTTGGCCAGACTGGTCTTGAACTCTTGACCTCAAATGATCCACCACCTCCCAAAGTGCTGGGATTACAGTCATGAGCCACAATGCCCAGGCTAAAAAAACTCTGTATTTTCAAGGCTCAGTCAAATGTCACTTTGTGTGTGTGTGTGTGTGTGTGAAGCCCTCCTTTCTCTTTCTTCACCATGAAGAATTAATCTCCTCTTTCTCTAGGTTTTCAATATACTTTGTTTATACTGCTACTGTATAATGTAATACATATGAGATGTTACATTATCTATTATATTGTATATTTATATCTATCATATATATCTATGCCTTTAATGCAAATTAGAGGTAACACATACATTAACTATACCTATATTAATTTGAATCTGGTGTATATATGTCTGTCACCTCTGCTAGATGTCACCTCTTAAAGACAAAACTAGTATCTTTGTCATTTTTGTTTCTACAACACCTAACAAAGAATCTAGAAGATAGGAGGTCAACCAATATATGTTTATTGATGTGAATGAGAGGAAATACCAAATACAGTGTAACTTCATTTAAACAGAATATTTAATAAATCTCTCAGGATTTCAATAGACTGTTTACTAAATCTTCAACATTATGAATAATGTTATACAGTGGGTCATTAGGAAAATTGAAGCTGCCTGAACACATACTCATACTGGAAGGAGGTCTCCAATGCTACCAAGTTCTATCCAAGGCAACATTTTTATTAGTGACTTGGATTAAAACATACAAAGAATTTTTATCAGATGTGAAAGGAGACATACTGATATCATAGGAAAGAAAAATGAGACTTTAAAAATGAATCTAACTGGCTCACATGTTGAGCTCCAACTGACAAGGTAAAACAAGGTAAAATTTAAGTAAGTGTAAAGGCCTATATGTAAATTTTTAAAATAAATTGCACATACCAAGTATGGTGGAGATTTGACACAGCAGCAATTAATGTGCAGAAGAGTTAGAAGTTTTGGTTAATCAAAAGCTTTAAAAGCAGTGAGATGTGACCAGTAACAATCTAAGGACATTGGAATCACTAATGGTCATAGGCGTCCAGTGCAGAAGAAGCATCCTAGTAGCATCACTGCACTTCACGCCTTTCAGGGCTGATTTAAAGGATTATGAGTCATTCTAGCACAAGATTCTAAAAGATACACTGATAAGTCACAGTTCCTCCAGAAAACTGTGAGCAGACTGGTAAAGGAGTCTAGAAACAACGAAATAGACAAAGAATGAGGGAGCTCTGTGGAAACCTGGACACTTGAAAGACTGAAAACTAAGGGAAAGTTTGAGAGACATCTTCAGGTGTTTTTAAATGGCCTTTTATGTGTTGCTACAAATGGTAAAACTAGACAGGATGAGTAGGAATTGTGAGGAGACAGAGTTTGGCTCAGTGTAAGAAAGAACTTTCTAAAATTTCTGGTCATCCAACAGGGAAGTGGGCAGCTTTGGGAGGTTGGGAGCTCCCCAACCTTGAACATGCTCAAGCAGAGGCCAAAGACTAGATAAGAGATTCATGGAAAAATAGTCTTTTTATTGTTTTGTTTTGTTTTATGAAGCATAAATACCTTCCTTTGTAAAATCTTTTAGTGGTTCAACAGAATCTGCAAGATAATGTCTAAATTCCTTACCATGTTATTCAAGCTGTTGTGATCCAGATCCCAATGACCTCCTTCCTGGTCATCTGCCTCTACTGCCTCCTCTGCTTTCAGCTCCAGTATGTCCCATACCAAACACATTCCACACTGCTTGCCCAGCACCTGTTCTGCCATGCTCTCTCACGCCACTCAGTATTGTGCCTGGAACCTTTTCCCGCTCGCTCACTTTGGCTAATCTGCATTCATCCAGAGAGGCTGTGTCACCTTAGAAATGTCACCTTGGAAGCCATCCCCAAGCCCTCTAGTTTCCTCCTGTGTACCTAGGAAGCACCCTCAATTTGCTCCCTCTTGGTTTTTGTTGTTTGCGTCACACAGTGGAATGTGAACAATGTGAAGAAAGGGGCTGTGTCTTATCTCCCTATCCCCCATTTCTAGAATCTGCCTGATGGATGGGAGAATGCTCAGCTTTTGAAGTGAATTGCATCAGGCCTTTATTCCTTAGGTCAAAACATGACCAAGGGGTCACGCAGAATCTGGAGTCTACCCAGTGGGCAATGACCTTCAGAAATAGAGGGTGTGGGAAATCTTGACCAGTTGAAGGCATGGCGATCCCTCTCAACCATGTACCACTTAAAGGACTGCACACTGGGCTTCCTTTTTTCTTTAGGGTCTTTGGCTTCATTCTCTTCATTGCTCAAGTCTCCTGCCCTTTGTCACTCCCCTCCTTTCTTCTCCCTGTCCCTTGCCTACATGTTGGCTAATGCCCTCTGACTGTCTCAACCTGGGGGCTTCACTGGCTATGTAATCAAAGCAGTGAGTCCATGTATCATCATTTATTAATTTAAATCACATCTACTGCCTTCAAGGTCTCTGAGTTTTTGTAGCAAACTCATAATGTCAATATTTTCCATTGAGAATTGTTTGGCATGGTGCCACAGAGGTTAGCAAAACAGGGTTCTGGGGCAGAAAGTCCCAGAACTGAAATCTTCAAGGCTTCTTCTCCTCCTTATGGAGAGTGTCCCCCAGCACCCCCCAAAAAGAAAAGAAAGGGAAAAAAGTGGAATATTTGTGAGACTACACTCCCAAGCTGGGCCACACCTAGGAATTTGTGAGCTTCTGAGAATATTCTATTCCTAATCCTGATTTAGCTCTTAGATTTCCATCCCAATTATTTGGTTTTTCAGTCCTAGAATACAGCACTGATCTGTAAAAAAGCTTTTCAGTTTGAGCAACTGAGAGCTCAAATAAGATTCGTCCCCATATTTTAAAATCTCTCAGTTCTGAGTCTGGCCATGTCCTCTTACTCAGAGCTCAAGAACAGTGGTCACACTGCTCACAGCTTCAGCTTGACCTTGTTCTGAAATACCTTTCTGTCAGACAGAACAGATAGAAAGTGGTCATTGCTGTGAACCCACCTGAACGGGAATACTTTCCAGCTGCACAGTGAACTTCAAACTTCATAAGGAAGTGCGGGCTCAGTCTTGTCATGTGCTGTAACGATGCCTCAAGACATCTGCTGATACAGAAACCCCGTAGTTCTTCTAAGACTCTTACACTTTCCCATAAAGTATCATGAGTTTTCTAACCCCCACGACCAAATGTTTCTCTATAGGCTCCAGCCGAGTTTGCAATATAGATCCTCCTAGCTGTTGCCTGGTATTTTGCCTCTCAAGCACAGGTAATCTCCTTTGCAAGAGCTGAAGGGATCAGAACTCACAGAATCCTCCTCTGGCCAGCCAGTTGATATCTACTCCCTAGAAAAGATGCCAAGATGGCAAACATAGCAGCTGGGCAGGGCCAATGGGGACAGATTCTCTCTCTTGATGTTTGATGGCTTTATATCCTCCTCCTCTTCTATAGAACAAAGGGACATTAACCCCAGATTATCATCACCCTTGGCACTCTCCAGGAAAGGATGTCATTTTACAGATAAGAGAAATCCTGCCCACCCTGCAGAGAAGAACTGAAATGAGCCTTCCCATTCCACATACTAGGGAGGAATCATTCAAGGGTTTGGTATCATGGGAATTAGGCCCCCCTGACCATAGACTGCATTCACTGTTATTGGGCTTTACATTTTCTTTTTGGTTTTTGGTAAGTCAGATCTTGTCACACCATTGCACAAAACTCCTTCAACTTCCCATCTTACTCAGAAGAAAGTTCAAGCTCCCTCAGTGGCCCACAAGGCCCTCTATGGAGATCCTCCCTGAACTTTGCAGTTCTTGGAGTACACCCAGTGCCTGCCTGTCTCAGGGCCTCTTATGCCTGCTCAACCCTTAGCTGTTCCCCAAACAGCTGCCAGCTCACTCACTTCCTTCAGGTCACTGCTAAGATGTCACCTTATCAGAGAGGTTTGCCTTGACCACCTTATATAATATGGTGCCCTCCCACCCTCCATGCCCCTTCATCGCTCTTCGTTCCTTTTCCTCACTTTGCTTCTTCACAGCACTGAAAACCAGCAGATAGCTGATACATTTATTTGTTGATTATCTGGCTTCTCCCACCAGAATATAAGTTCCATGAGAGGAGGACTTGGTTTTGTTCATTCTTTCTCCCCATTATCCAGAACAGTTCAAAGCACACAGTAACACTCAATAAATATTTGTCAAATGAATGGACACACAATGAATGAAGGGCCCTCCTCTTATGCATCCATACTAACGCACATACTGTTACTTGCCTGGTGCCTGGCCAAGAAATATGGCCCACTGCCCTCCATTACGCTGTCAGGAAAGCAGAGGACTTAAAATTGAACCTAAAATTCACATAAAGTAGCTACTCTCCCATTTACCAGAACTCCAGCTTTTCAAATGATGCCCAGCATAGAGTTCAACTCCCTCTCTGTCCATCAGTCTTTTCCTACTCTTTAGCTTAAGAAACAGACCTTAGGGCCGGGTGCAGTGGCTCATGCCTGTAATCCCAGCAGTTTGGGAGGCCGAGGTGGGGGATCACCTGAGGTCAGGAGTTCGAAACCAGCCTGGCCAACTTGGTGAGATCCTGTCTCTACTAAAAATTCAAAAATTAGCCAGGCATGGTGGTGCATGCCTGTAATCTCAGCTACTTGGGAGGCTGAGGTAGGAGAATGTCTTGAACCCGGGAGGCAAAGGTTGCAGTGAGCTGAGATCACACCACTGCACTCCAGCCTGGACGACACAGCAAGACTCCATCTCAAAAAAAAAAAAAAAAAAAAAAAAGAAAAGAAAAAGAGAAAAAAAGAAATAGACCTTAGAACTCTTTCTCAGAGTGAGACACCTTCCCAGCTACCCAATAAGCCAAATGAACCCAATCCTGTGGCCACAGAGTGCCCTAAAACATGTAATTCAGCACTTCATAATGTTAAGGCAAACCAAGCTCCTCGTCTGAAACAGCCCTTTCAGAGAATAGACAAAATATCTGGCATTCAGTTTTTGAGCCAAAAGGTTGAATTTTCTCTGAAAACCATTCTGTTTTGTAAGAACTGGCAAATAATTCAGAAATTAAAAGCCTGTTACTTGTCTCATCCATCTCTGAGTCCCACCAAAGAGAGAATCCTCCCCCTTCTCCAACACCAGAGCGGGGCAAAGGCTTTTCAGAAAGTACAATACTGCATTAAAACTGAAGGAAGCTTTCCAGGTTTGCTTTCCGTTCTATTGTCTTATTCTGTCAGCTCCCACATCTCAAAAAATCCAAGCTTAATAATTTACAGCGGAAAGACATTTAATAAATAAGCGGCAAGATTGGAGCTGTCAGCTCCGCACAATGCGGTTGTTTGCATCTTCCTGCTTGGCATCGGCTCCTGCTCTCCCGCTTGCTTCAATGAAACAATCCCATTTGCTATTTTCATAAAATTAGTTCCTCTGCAGTTTCTATGAATCAGAACCTTCTTTGGAAAGAATTATACTGAGATTTCATCACCATCTGAGTTCAATCATTCTGTGAATTTGATGAATTTTTATCATCTCTATAAGTGGCAGAAAAGGTAAGACTTGGGTGGGCTGATGTAACTGGGCAGAGAGCTCTCCCCTCACATTGGGTGAGGTCTGGCAGTCCTGGGAACCTGGATGGATCTCCACCACCACACATCTGGGCGGCTTTCTCCTCAAAATACATCTCCTTTACATCTATAGTTCCAAATCTTATTTGGGTCATGGACTCTTTTACAAATCTTATGTGACCTATGAATACTCTCCCTGGAAAAGCCCATATATGCCCATGTACACTACACACAAAATTTAGGACACTCCCTCTCCTCTCCATATATATGGCCCATCATGGATTCCAACGTCAAAGCTAGGTGCCCTCTTTTTTTCTAACCATCCTCACTTCCTTTAAGAACTTTAGGCTGGAATAGAAATTCAGTCACCTCCAAAATCCTTTGTAGAAGGAGAAAGAGAAAAGAGAAAGAGAAAACATTTTTTTTAAAGAGAGGAGCATAAAAGTGAGAAAGTTTCTTTATGATGGCCATATACTTTCTGAGAAGTAAGAAAAATGGAAAACAGAAGGCAGTTCAAATGAGCTGAAATAAATAATGAAGGCCCAAGGATTCATAAATTGATGCATGCTGCACTGCAGTTGTGTGAATAAGACATGAGATCAAAACTTGGAAAAATTTTGATGAATTCTCCTTGCTTCCAGCCTATCTAACACCTATCCCATCATAAAATAAACTCTACATGAGGAAAGACGCAGTCTGGAGAAAAAACCCAGGACCAGGGGAACTGGGGTTCTAGTATTAATACCACCTCCATCTACTGACTATGCGATTTTAAGCAAGAGGTAGCATAGCTCTATCAATGTGAGATCTTTAAATTAACACTAAATGATTTCCGAAGTTTGTTTCAATTCCAACAGTTTATCAGACATGATTCATTAGGAATCTCTAAGGTAGTAAGAATTAAAACCTTTACTTAAAGGGCCTAATAGTGAATATTTTAGGCTATGGGCCATATAGTCTTTGTGGTAACTACTCAATTCTGCTGTTATAAAGCAAAAGAAGACATAAACAACACATAAACAAATGAGTATGCCTGGGTTCCAGTCCAATTTTACTTATGGAAATCAAAATTTAAATTTGATATCATTTTCATATATCACAAAGCGCTTTTCTTCTTTTGTTTTTTTTCAAGCATTTAAAAATGTAGATATCATTCTTAGCTTGCAGGTTGTACAAGCTAAGAGTAAGCCCACAGGCCATATAGTTTCCCAACCCTTGATCTATAACATCAGATGAATACTGTGATCCTGAAAATCAAGGTGGTAATTCTGGGTGGCCTTGGAAGGTCAGTAATTTGCCTTCAACTACTTACAATAGCCATTGAGGATATTTTTGTTTACTTGGTTTCTCAATTAGCAAAATTAGTAGTTTTTGAGCCTCAGCCAATAACCAACAATTACTTTAGTTTTTGCTACATTTTCAGACCTGTAGAAATGCTAACGTAATCACACAAGAAATTGTGTACAAAAAATTCAGGGCTCACTGGCAGAAAAAGTTTTGATACCTATAAAATGAGCAAGAAAACTTTACATCTTCTCTTGAAATCATTCCATGCCCTTGCTAACGCTAGTGGCCTCTTTGTACTCTTACCCTCTGCTAGGCAGCATAACGAGTGATTGTACACATTTGAGGAGGAAATGAAACACTGGCTTTTGCCATTATTGCTTTGATATTTTTGTTTAGGAGAGAACAAAATAAGTTAAGAACATGGCTTGCATTCATATATGCCACCTATGGGCATTCTACAAGTATAGTATGAAGAATACATACACAGTAGAGATGTGGAGCAATGTGTAGCGGTGCTGTATAACATGGCATGGGGAAGACTTTTTTTTTTTGAGATGGAGTCTCACTCTGTTGCCCAGGCTAGAGTGCAGTGGCACCATCTTGGCTCACTGCAACCTCCGCTTCTTGGGTTCAAGAGATTCTCCTGCCTTGGCCTCCCCAGTAGCTGGGAATACAGGTGTGCACCACCACGCCCGGCTAATTTTTGTATTTTTAGTAGAGATGGGGTTTCACCATGTTGGCCAGGCTACTCTCAAACACCTGACCTCTGGTGATCCACCCGCCTCGGCCTCCCAAAGTGCTGCGATTATAGGCATGAGCCACCATGCCCATCCAGGGAAGACAATTTTTTAAAAGAGAAAAATTAGATAATCAAATAACCAGTCTTTTTTAGAGTGAGGGACACAGTTTTGATTCTGAGATAGCAAAGATGAAGCACTAAGATGACAGCACTTCTTTCAATCTCATTGAAAGGGTATGATATCATTTAATTAGAAAACTATTAATAACACCCCTCTCCTAGTTAAGGGGTGCAACTGGGAAGTACTTGGGAGGCGGGTCCCCTCTTAAGAGAGAGAAAACCTAATAATGTTATATCCATTCAGGAAGATGTAAAAAACTTTGGAGTATCTCCTCATTCATGTCCATTCTTTTATTTATTTATTTATTTATTTTTGTCATCCAACGACTTCTGAACTTTTTCTTGGTTTCCTGCTCCCCAAAGGGTACCCTGCTTCTGCTGGCTCAGCGCCTCAGAACTTTGGTGTTTTTAGTCTCAGACACCACTTTGCCATCCACTATCCTGGACAATCTTTTGGATGGTTTGCATAGAGTTGCTGCTATGTCCAGGGCATCACTACAACTGAAGTCCTCCCCATCTTCCAGCAGGCTGCAGTAGGTGGCAATCTCAGCCTCCAGCTTGACCTTGATGTTCAGCAGGGCCTCATACTTCTGGGCCTGGCATTGCCCCTCTGCCTGGGCCTGTGCCAGCTCTGAATCCAGGTGCAGCAGGGCCCCACTAAGCTGCTCCATATGCATGGCATAGCAGGCCTCCACCTCCCTCAGGCTGTTCTCCAAGCTGGCCTTCAGATTTCTCGTTGAGTCTAGGTTTATCTCTAAGGACTGAACTATACAGCTCAGCTCCATGAATGTCATCTCAGCAGCTCCTATTTTGGTGGACTGCCTGGTGACCACTGTGGTGTGCTCCTCAGTCTTCTGGGACCAGTACTTGTCCAGCTCTTCTCAGTTCTTCTGAGCCAGCTCATCATACTGGGCCAGGAGGTCTGCATGATCTTGCTGAGGTCCTGAGATTGGGGGGCATTTACCTCCGTGGTCAACCCAGAGCTGGCAATCAGGGCTTGTAGACCTTTTACTTCCTTCTCTTGGTTCTTTTTCATGAAGAGTAGCTCCTTCTTGAGAGCCTCCATCTCTGTCTCCAGCAGTAGCCGACTGACATTGGTGTCATCAATGACCTTGTGGAGCCCATGGACGTTGCTCTCCACAGACTGGCACATGGCCAGCTCTGTCTTATACTTGACTCTAAAGTCATCAGCAGCAAGACGGGCATTGTCAATCTGCAGAACAACACAAGCATTGTCCACAGAATTTCAAAGATATGAGCCCTCGAGTCCTTGATTGTCATGTAGTAATGCCCCCAGACTCTGACCTGGGGTCTCTTCTTCTCCAAGTACTCTCAGATTGTGCTCACCAGCCTCTGATTTTTAGTCACCAGAGTCCTCACTCTGTCCAGGTAGGAAGGCCAGGCAGTCATTCAGGCCTTGCATGGTATCCTTCTCATTTTGGATGTCCCCCATTCCTTCCAGACCCCTGGCCATCCCTGCAGCCAGGTCTCCAGACCCCCAGCCACCCCAGAAGCTTATGGAGAAGGACACTGAGGTTTGGGAGCCCAAGCCCCTGAGGCCTGCATAGACTTTGGCTGCGCTGCTGATGGACCAGACGATATGGCTGTGTGGCTGGATGGAGTGCAGGGACTGGTAGTTGGTGGAGGTGGTAAAGCAAATGGTGAAGCTCATGCTACCTAAGGAGAAAAGCCATATGACAGGACTCAAGTTCTGTTGAGCCAAGCCCATTTTTAATTTATAGCTTAACTGAAGCCAGTATGAACATTAGAAGTGTAAGAAAGTTAACTTTTCCAATCTCAAACTTTGAACTTTTGACCACTTTCCTCCAAAATATTAAGGTCTCAGAGTCAGTTCTGACCAACTAGTCTACACATTACTTTCCATCATTTGTCTCCATATTATTCTCCAGATACTCAGTGCTCATTCTTGCCTTGGCCTCTTTGCTCAAACTACTTTCTCTCCCCGGATTCTGTTCCACCTTTCCTGTTCCTACTCATATGCTACGACCCAGCATTAGTTCTAGCTCTATGATAAAGACATACACGCTAATTCCAGCCATAACAAAATATCCCCCAAATAATACAAGGGAAGAATTGCTCTGGAAACTACAAAATGATCTGCAAATATGAAGTATTATTGTATTTTGGAGAAATTAATTGTACAATAGGGTTGGCCCATTGTTATATCTTGTTTTAAAGTGTTTCCTAGTTGTTTCATGTGTTGTTGACCTAACATTACAAAACCACAGGCTATTAAGACAGGAGTCACATCTCATTTCTGGTATATCTTCACAGTTCCTGACAGAACATAGCTGCAGTCAACACTCAATTCCAGTGAAATGAATTCATCAAAATAATGGATTTCTTAGCCACAGAGCTTCTCACTGGGCCAAGTAATGTTAAGTTGCTAAACACACAAGAAATCATTGGTTACGTTATATGACTGCAAATGAAGCCTTGAAAGTAGAATAAATTTGAGACGTGCAGTTGATGAAATTCAAGCATCTTCTTCTTTTTGGTTCATAAAGCTGTGATTCAGGAGAATTCCTTCAATCAGAGATGCAGTGCTCTAAGATTGAATAGTTTGCTTCATGGTATTTCTGAATTTTGTTTAGGGTCAAAGGTTCAAACGGTGCAACTCTCCAATTTGGTATTGATTTTTGTTTTCCCTTCTTGATTCAGTGGTGGAGCACGTAGCCTGTCTGTCCTACTTCCTTTGGTTGTCCTGATTGATGCATCTTTTGGTCTAACAGGCCATAGCCTCAAAGCAAAGTCATGGCAAGCTTTAGTTGGCAGTAAGGTAACAGCAGTCTGCCAATAGCGTGGGCCAACTCCAGTTCCAGCAGCCTGGCGGCAGAGGGTTTACTTGATGGACCCAGGACCGCTTCCCCAGTCTGTCCCGTGGGTAGAATGATCCTTGCCTTAGTCTGCTTCGCAAGGCTAATGGAAGTATTAAATGCCAAATAAAATAAGGCGAGATAAAGATAAATGAAGCGTGCCATTATTATAACTGGTGCTTCGTCCTCAGTTCCCTCCAGGAGGGTTGTTGGGGCACCTAATGACCGGGCCTAAGCTGACTTGTCCCCCACATCTTGCGCCCCACTCGAGCCAGTGGGTTGGGCAGTGAGATGTTCATCAGACCCCAGAAAACGCACTTATGTCTAGACGACTGTGCAGCTCTCCGGAGTTCGAGATCTGAGCTGCCCAGCCCCGCCGCTTCGCTGCCTGGATGCGCAATCTCTATGGTGACAGCGAGTGAGGCCGGAAGAAACCTCTCTCTTCCGCCCAACAACCCGCCCTCGGGCTAGACTGACCAATGGCCCAACGAGTTACGGAGAGATGATGTGATTGACATGGGGGGGTGTGGCGTGCAGCTCGGACCGCTGCTACCCAACCGAACTGAGGTCGGTCCAAGGGCCGACAGGCACCGACCAATCGGAGGGCGTAACAAAGGGTGACGAGCCAACCCATCGCGCATGGCGTTGCCGGGAGCCGCGCTAGGCGTAAGCTAATAAGGAAGAAGTTGGGCGTTGAGAGAGCGACGCTGATTAGTGAATGTTAAATCACCTGAATGAAAGCCCACTTGTGATTCGCCTTAAGTAAACCGGAGCCCGGTGGGCTGGAACCGGCCGGAATCTGAGGTGTGAGTACTGCCAGGGTGGACAGTGGGATCCAGGTGAGGCGGGCAGAGGTGAGGAAAGCAGGGCGGCTGCGGAGAAGGGAGAAAAGTGGGGGGTCGGGCTGAGGTGGTTGGAAGAAGGCGTGGGCGGACGGCGGTGCACGGACCTCGCAGACCGCCCTTACCGCTGATCTGGCCCCAAGGCCCGGCTAACAAATACTTAATGTGAGGCAGAGAAGGAAGGGCTGTTTTGTGTTTCATACTCTTAAGAAAAGGAAGTGTCAGTGCCTGATTCAGATCTCTTATGATCAAGACCTTAATCCCTCTCCAGCTACTGGGAGGTGGCCAGGTGAACATTCTGAAGACGAGACATGGGGGGTATCGTTTTCCTGTCGCCAGTTTGAATCTGCAACAGAGTTGGGGAGAAGCTTAGAGTTCCAGTAGAGTGTTCCCAGGCTGCAGTGCTGTGAGGTGCAGAGAGCGGAGAGACCCAGGCTCTGCAGCCGTTCCAACCCACAACACCGTCCAGGAGAGAGATGCAAGGACGAGACCTAGGTTTACTGATCCTCCTTTTCTATCAACGTGTTAAGAGCAGATGCTACATCGGTGGCATTTTGGGAGCTTGGCAACTGATTTTTTTCCCAGGCTTGCATTTTATCTCATTACAAAGGTAGAGGCGTTATTCTAATATTTTAAAATTCAAAAGATAGTGAAGTGTTTAAAGTAGAAACATAAAAGTGTGAAAGTAACCGCCCAGTTATTTTTGAAGGGTTGGAAAACAGCTATAAAGCAAAGTGGAAAGAACTGTTCCAGAAGAGCACTTCACTCCTGTAACCCACTGTTTTCTGTTGCTTTCAAGGGCTTGAGTCGGTGTGAAAATCGGGGGATGGGTGAGATATCTCCCACCAGCAGCAGCACTTAGGCCACATTACCCGCTGAGGAATCCACATTTGTCTTAGGTAGTAAGTCATCTTATAGTGGCCGTTAGTATTCTCACTCATGATGATCAGCCTGGTGATGAGTACTGTGTTTTTAATCCATTAGGTTACCTGTGCAGGGATCAGTCAATTTATTCCTATTTTCTCTGACAGCTGGATGAAAGGGTATGTAGAAACAATCATTAAATGAACACACACATCTAAAAGGTTTTGAACAAACTCTTTCCAGAGAAAAACCTCACAGCATTGAGCACAGAAGGAAAACATTGGCCTTGTAGTTGCTCTTGTCAGCTGCTGAACGGTTCAAATTTAAATTACTTTTTTCCACTCCAATCTACCTGCTTTAAATGCCACAGATATTAAGTAAATGGACTTACCCTTGAAATCAGGTTGGCCAAGCCATCACTTCTCAAAGAAGGTTTACTGACGGCATGAACAGTAAATAAAAACACTTCCGTTTTAATATTTTATTGTATTGTACTCAATAACAATAATTTAGCCATTCTAATATGGGAAATTATCACAGATATTATCACATTGAAATAAGATAAAAATGACTAGATGTTCTCTCTTCCCCTATAGCAGCACTCTATACCATACCCAGCTCTTCTTTTCTATGCTTTGTAAGAAAATGTATAGTTTGCTTATAAAATTATGAGCTCCATTCTTAAAAGAGCTTGGGAATATTTATCTTATTTACTTTAAAGCCATACTGTATGTAAACCAATGTCTCATGAACTCTTAAGCTACTAAGGGGGATTGAAGGGCAACATTTCTAATGGTGCCAGCCAGCTTCAACTACCATTTGCCCTCTATTCTAACTGTTAGAGTTGATCCAAGTCTTCTAGGTTATTTGTGTAATATCCAGAATAGCACAAATTAAATTAAATAGTTGTTTTCTTAAGGGCAGTACCGTCAGGTCAGACAACTAAGCTAGAAACTTGTGTCATTTCTAACACCTTCTCCCTTGACACAGCTAAGACTGGAGTTCAGACCCTCTTCTCTTATCTGGAGAATCGCGTTTCCTAACTGATCACCCAATTCACATGCATTCTGCTGCCCGTTACCTTTTTAAAAATCAAAAATTATCACAAAAAATTTAAAAACAGAAAATAGTACATTGGGTAGTATAATATCTATGTTTCACCAATCAGATTAATAAATATTAACATTTTGGCACACCTGTTCAAGTTTTTTATTTTAAAGAGATAAAACATCACAGATTTAGTTCAGATCCCTTTTATTTCCACTCCCAACACCATTCCCTTTCCTGCCTCCCTCTCCAGAGGCAAAGTCTTTTGAAATTGTCCTACATCATTTATGCCCATGTTTTTATACTTTTGCTGTATATATGTACGTCAGAAACAATACATATTACTGTTTAAATTGTATTTAATTTAAAAAATACAAGTAGTATCATACTGTGGGTTCCATTTTGCAACTTGTTTTTGTCACTCAACATTGTTTTTTTGATATATTCACATCAATACATACAGATCAATTTCGTTTTAAATATTCATTATGAATATATAATATTGTATCTGTTCCCTGATTGATAGACATTTAAATTTTTTCCTGATGTTTTGCTATTGTAAACAAAGCTGCAATAAACACCTTGTACATGTCTCTTTATGCAAGAACTTTCTAGAACAGTGGTTCCCCAAAGAGATGTTGCTGCCCGTTTTAGGGTGTTTTGGAATTTGTGAAGATGTATTTTGTTACTCTTTGATTGGAGGCACTACTGGGGTTTACAGATCAGGAATGAGGGATACTGGATGTTCTGTAATGTATGGGACAGTCCTCACAACGAAGAATTGTCCTGTATCCTGTGCAACTTTTGAGTATCCCACAAGATACTCATTTATAATTATCTGAGTCTAGAGCCTAACTCCAGTTTTTGTATAAACATAATGGATTTTTTGGCACAGTGTAATATAGTAAAATTTCCAGGAATGCAGCTCTAATGTAAATCAGAGGAAAATTATACTTATTTGTGGTTTGGAACTTTAACAAGAGTTGTTCATCACTCTAGCAAATCACATAACTGAAGGCAGCACAGCTCGTGGTATTTGAGTTGCCAGAACAACACACCTGCATAGTCTGCATTTGAAGCTTTTGCGTTCGTGGTGATTCTAAGTTTAGGTGCAAGCATCTGACTACTGTACTTCATTACGTATTCTAGTGCAGTCAGCCTGAACATTTGTATATTTAAACATATGCTATTTCATTACGAATTACTTTCCATTTAAAATCGACTTCTGTATATCATACAGAGATCTAGTTTTATTATTTTCCTATTGGAGAATCATTTGTCCCAGCACTATCTATGAAGTTCTTTACCCACTGAATCATAAAGCCAGCTCTGTGGTTATAGGAAGTTCTCACAAATGCACGGATCTGTTTCTGGGTTCTTGATTTTATACCACTGGGCCATGTGTCTTTGTGCCACTATCACACTGTTTTAATTACTTTGGTTTTTTAATGTGTCTTGCGGCAGTTGGTAACAAGAAAGGCAAGTTGCCATCCTAGTTCTCAAAATTGTTTTGGCTATTCTTGGGTTTTTGCTCTTCCATATGAATTTAGGATCTGTTTTCAAGTTCCACAAAAAATTGTTTTTAGACGTTGGTTAGAATTGCATTGAATTTATAGGTTAAGGAAAATTGAGATTTTTAAATTGAACCATCCCATCCAGGAACACAGGTTATTTCTCTGTTCAGGTCTGCTTTATTTCTCTACCCAGGTCTTTACTGTTCAGGTCTGCTTTATTTCTCTAATCAGGTCTCTCTCTCTCTTTTTTTTTTTTTGTCTTTGAATAAAGTTTTATAATTTTAGCTATACAAATCTTACTCATCTTTTGTTATAGTCATATTTATACAGATATACATATACATATCCACATCTTTTTGTTATGAAAGTTTCAAATATATTCAGATGTATAGAAAATTCCAGGATAGCAAACATCTACATACTCATCACCCAGCTTCAACAACTAGCTCATGACCAGTCTTGTTTCATGTCAGCTACTTCACCTCCTCTCACTCAGATAATAGAAAGCTCCTAGAAACCCTTTTCTGTTATCTGTAATGTGCTACGTGTGTGTATGCATATATCTTTATCATACTCTTTTAACAACATAATAATAGCGTATTTTTCAATAATGTTTTTTCACTGAAAATACAAACAGTAATTTCCTAATACTATCAATTATCTGGATATTCTTCAGATTTCCCCAATCATTTCATAGAAGGTTTTTGCAATGCTTTGTTTGAATCAGGACCAAATAAGGGTCCATATACTACACTTGGCTGACACATCTCTTGATATTCTTTCTGTAAAGTAAACATTTTAGTGAAGGGTAATACACATACAGAAAAGTATATAAATCCTAAGTGCATGGTTAGATACAACATCACCATATGAATAAAGCCAGGTGACCAAAACTCAGATCAAGAAACAGAATTTTATCAGCATCTCACTGAACCCCCTACAGTCACTATGTTTCACAAGCCAACCATACCCCTGACCTCTAGCGCCTAAAATTAGTTTGACCTGTTTTTGAACATTATATAAATGGAATCATATACTATGAACTCTTTAGCCTCTAGCTTTTTTTCATTCAATATTTGTGAAATTCATCCACATTGTTGAGTATAGTTGTAGTGTGTTCTTTCTCATTGCTTTATACTATTCTCATTGCTTTATACTACATAATGCTTTATATACTGTATGAATGAATAGATTGTAGAGTACTATATCCACTCTATTGGTAGATATTTGGATTGTTTAATGTTTTAGCTATTTCAGGTAGGGCTGCAATCTTTGTTTTGAACTTAGGTGTGCATTTCTGTTGGGAATACATCTAAGAATAGAAGAGCTGGGTGTAGGGTGCATTTATATTTAGCTTTATTAGATACTTCCAATAGTCTCCAAAGCAGTGGTTAAGAAATTACGGCCCTTGCCAGCCGTATATGAAGGTTCCAGTTACTCCACATCTTTGTCAACACTTGGTGTTGTCTGTCATTTCATGTTAGCCATTCTGGTGGGTATATGAAGCTACTGAATTTGGTTTTCATTTGCAATTTCTGGATGGCTAATGAAGTTGAGCACCTTTTTACATATTTATTCTCATTCAGGTATCCTCTTTCTCAAGTGTTTATTCTTTTTTATCTGCTTGATCTATCAGTTTCTGAGACATATTTAAAATCTCTCACTAAATTAGTGGTTTTATCCATTTATTATAGTACTTCTGTCAGTTTTGGCTTTATATATTTGGAGGTTTTGTTGTTAGGTTCACATTTGTTTCAAGTTGTATCTTTTTACTGAATTGTTCCTTTTGTGACTGTTCTTATTAATATTTTTCAGAGCTTTACATCTATTTTGCTTGGTACTAATATTACTTCAGTAGCTTTTATTTTGTTTCGCTTGTTTTTTTTTCAACTGTGGCTTAAAACAAAAACAAAACCAAAAAAACATAAAATTTCCTGTCTTAACCATTTTTAAGAGTGCACATCAGCAGTGTTAAGTATATTCACGGTGTTGTGAAACAGAGCTCCAGAACGTTTTCATCTTGCAAAACTGAAACTCTATACTCATTGACGATCTCCCTATTCCCTCCTTCCCTGGTTTTTGTCTTGTTAATATTTGCTTTGCATGTCTTTCTCAATCTCTTTATTTTCAGCCTCTCATTATACTTTCTGTAGAACTTTTGTACACAGCTATTTTTAAAAAGAAAAATCTAAGAGAATTTCTTTTAGTAGCCAAATATAATGTTTCCTTGTACTACGATTACTGCTGTATTTGGGTTCATTTTTACAATCTTATTTTGTATTTTCCATTTTCCTTGCTTATTCTTTGTTCTGCCACCCACCTCACTACCACTGACCCTTGCCCCACTTTCTGTTTTCTTTACTTTTTTTTCACTTTACTAGTATAGAAGCTATATTTTCTATTTCTGTTGCTTGCTGTTTACCTATGTTTTTTTTAAACTTGTGTACTTAGCTTAAAAAACAAACACCTCCTCCAAAACAAAATAACTGTAGAATGCTTTAACTTTGAACTATCCTTTTCCATCTACCATATAACTGTTGAGTAATATTTAGTTCTTTCTGATTTTTAAGCCCTCAAAAATTGTCATCATTACAGAAATCTTTACTGTCAATATTTCTTAGTATTTTTCTCACCAATCTTCCTACATCTCATACCTCCTTTCTTGGTTCATTTTCCTTCTTGCTGAAATATGTCTCTGAGTAGCTCTTCCACTGAGGATCCATGAGAGATGAACTACATTTCACCCTTTGTATGTCTGAAAACATCTTTATTTTACACTTACTCTTGAGGGAGTCTTGCATGCCAGCCTGTGGGTTTAGTTTTGTCTCTGCTGGGATCCAGTGGGTTCTCACTTTTAGTCTAGTTTTCATGTTAATCTTTATATTTGGGATTCCCGTATCACACTGGTAGTACTGAATCTCACACATGGATATGACGTGGGGTGGGGAATCAGATTTCTCTTGGGCTGTTGTTTTTTGACCTGTGGCCTGAAGCACTCAGCCAGCTTTCTTCCAGCTAAGTCAGTAGCAAATTTTTTAGACCCTATTTCAAGAACTGGTCAGCCCTGTGAGGGCCCAGCTTTCTGCCTTGTTCCCATTGCTAGTTCTTTGCCATCGTGGGCTTGAGACCTTATCTGCCTTGAAGAGAATCACCCTGAAGGGCTGTGTCAGGCAACAGGACCCCCATAGACTTTTAGGCTCAGCTCAGGCCTTGAGTTACATTTTTTTTATAGCACTTAATTATTTTTCTTTATTGTTTTCGAGCTCTGCTGTGTACTAAATTCTTCTTGTTCCATTTTATTGAACATTTCTGTGTTTGCTGTTGTATGAGGCACTTACCTTGTTAACTTCCGTCCAGCATATTGACCAGAGGTTACAGTCATCTTTCTAAAACTCCGTATGATCCTTTCACTCCCTCACCTGATGTTTGTGGACTTGTTAGCACTGTGTCATTTATTCCTCCCACAGATACTTGTCATGTATAATCTCTGTGCTAAGAACTGGGGTTACCACAGTGAGAAAGATACCAGGTCTCTGCCTTCGTGGAGTTTACTATTCTAGTTGGAGAGACAGAAAATAAACTTGTACACAAATAAATGAAAATATTAACTAGTTCTGTGAAAAGTGCTCTGAAGGAAATAGAGTGATGGAGAGTCAGTGTTTGAGGGTTACTTTAGAGAAGACACTCAGGGAACACCTCACTGAGGAGTGACATTTAAGCAGAAATCAGAAGGCTGAGGAAAGCCAGTCCTACAAATAGTAGCAGGCGTGCTTCGGGTTGAGAGTTAGTTCCAGGCATTGGAAACAGCAAGTACAAAGACCCAGAGATGGGGAAACCCTGGGCGTGTTAGAGTGACTGAGATGGTGCCCATGTGGCCCTAATGGGGGCAGACTGCTCCCCAGAGAAGTTAGGCATGCAGGTGGGCCCCAGGTCCCATCTCCCCTCACTCCGATTCTTTCTTAAACGTGCCTGTGCGGAGTACTTCCTTTGTAAAGCCCCTCTCACTATTGCCGTTCCCACTGCACCTCGCTTTTACCATCACTCAGAATGTAATACGGACACTTCTTTTCAGGACAGTGTTCTCCAATAGACCTTGAGCTTCTGTCAGAAGATACCTTATTCACCTTTGGCATCCCCAGCTTATAGCGCAGTGCTTTACATGGCAGGCACATCGTAAATGTTGATTCAATAAATGTATTTTTTTTTAGCAGTTCATACTTAGACCCTCCTTTCCCATAACTTTATAACTTCTCATAGCTAATGTTTTCGTGGTATTTAAGCCATGAGGGTAAAGAAAACCAGCAACCTAGAGGAGTGTGTTTGCTTAAGACTTGTCTCCGATGCTGAAAAGGAAAATCAGGGGAGGTAGTGCAGTGTGCTGTTCCTCTGCTGTGAGTCGAATGGTGCTCCCCAAAAATATATGTCTACATCCTCACCCCTGGAATCTGTGACTGTGACCTCGTTTGACAAAAGGGTCTTTGCAGATTTAATTAAGTTAAGCATCTCAAGATAATACTAGATTATTTGTACAGACCCTAAATCCAATGACAAGTACCCTTACAGGAGACAGAAAAGGTGAAGACAGACACAGCAGAATGCCATGGGAAGATGGAGGCAGAGACTGGTGTTGTGAGTTAAAAGCCAATGAACGGTGCCTGGAGCTACCAGCAGTTGGAAGAGGCAGGGAAGGATTCTCCCCAAGAGCAGCCATCCCCAGTCTTTTTGGCACCAGGGACTGGTTCCATGGAAGACAGTTTTTCCACAGGCGGATGCAGGGCGATGGTTTCAGGATGAAACTGTTCCACCTCAGATCTTCAGGCATTAGATTCTCCTAAGGAACCTGCAACCTAGATGCTTTGCACATGAAGTTCACAATAGGGTTCGTCCTCCTATGAGAACCTAATGCCGCCACTGATATGACAGGAGGCGAAGCTTAGGCAGTAATGCTGGCTTGCCTGCTGCTCACCTCCTGCTGTGCAGCCCAGTTCCTAAAAGGCCATGGACCAGTGCCAGTCCATGGCCCAGGGGTTGGGGACCCCTGTCCTAGAGCCTTTGGAGGGAGTACAGCCCTGCTGACACCTTTATTTTGGATTGCTGGCCTCTAGAACTGTGAGAAAACAAATTTCTATTTTGAGCCGCTAATTAGGAAACTAATAGGTACCCCATCGCGCTTATATTTCACCCATCTGTAACATGGCTATAGTCATACCTTTCTCAGAAGCTTCACGCTGGGATTGAATGAGATATGTTTGCATGGCACTTAGCACACATAAATGTTCAAATATAGTGATGGCTGTTCCTCTTCTTTAAGGACTGAGAGTTTTCGTCCTCTTGAATAAGAACTCGACAATAGACTGAGAACTTTCTGTCTTGTGATCGATTGCCTGGTGAGTCAAAGCTCACACCATGGATTTAACCTGAGAGCTTCAACTTCCGCTTTGGCCCTGGAGTTCCTTCCCATGCCCCGGTGTCTTCTAACAGTTCTTAGGGTTTTGTATCAAGAGAGGGTTCCGTTTTCTCCCGTGGGCTGGGGGAAGAGGTCAAAGTAGAACTCAGGTACCGAATTTGAAGGGAAACCCTCAGAAAGGCCTTCTGAGTGCAGAGTAGAAAACAGCCTCTCGGCCCCCGCCAAAGAGAAAGGCTTTGGCTTCTACATTTCCAGTTTCCATTAAGGGACTCTGGGCCTGGACATTTCTGAAAATTAACGACCTGTACTGAGTAATCCTCCTAACACACTGATCATCAGAAAATTCCCTGTACTGAGTTTAGGCTTTCTGTATTTGTCTGAATGCCTTCATGGGAGTGTGTGGCAGGAAGGCGGCGCTGGAGCACAGAGGACACTTGATCGTGCGGCGCGCAGGGCGGGGGCCGCCGCTGCCTCCCCGCGGGATGGCTGGCACGGTGCTCGGAGTCGGTGCGGGCGTGTTCATCTTAGCCCTGCTGTGGGTGTCAGTGCTGCTGCTGTGTGTGCTGCTGTCCAGGGCCTCCGGGGCGGCGAGGTAAGGCATTCTTTCCAGCTGGGAGTCCCAGGTAAAGCAATTAGAGGCAAAATCGCTGATGCTCATTAAACATTTAGAATTTAAGAGATCAGTTTTGTAATTACTGGCAGTTTGAATGAGTTGCATTTTAACCTCTTTTTATAAGCACGAACTGTGTTATTTATGCTCGGAAGCCGAGATGGGAGAAGGAAGTGGTGTGGTTGAGTTCTAACTGTGGCAGGAAATTCTGCTTTCACTGCTGATTGAATTTCTGGAGGTCGTACGGGTGTGTGTTTATGAATTGTTCAGATTTATGGCAGAGGCTTGGTCCAGTCCCCGAGGCTGTAGCCCTGGACCCAGGAAAAAACAACATGTGATGAGTTGGGCCTGCTTTCTATATCACGCGTTGCCTTCAGAACAGGGTTAGGCCATAAACCGACTCTGAAAAAACTGTAGAGTTGCACCAAGATAGTGTTAGTATGAAGCAGAGAGTTGTAGAATTTTCTAAAGTATTCTGTTCTAAAAACAACAGAAGTGGAGGTGGAGAGGGGATGCTTTGGTTTTTCTCGATTATGACTTTGGGCAGAAGTAAAAATAAAAACTACACATTTCCGTTCCTAGGAATTGGGAATTACCAAGAATAAACGGGAATGCACCTAGCTGGTACCTGTCTAGGAAGAAGGACTTTGGGATGAAGAGGTTGTTGACAGCAGGTCTCTGGACATTGTTAAGGGACTGAAACATAGAATATTGGCTCCAAGGAAGAGTCTTTCCAGACCTAACTGATCAGAGAAAAAACTGTAAACAGTGCTTTTAATATATGTCTTTTTGACCCCAGGTTCTCTGTCATTTTTTTATTCTTCGGTGCTGTGATCATCACATCAGTTCTGTTGCTTTTCCCACGAGCTGGTGAATTCCCAGCCCCGGAGGTGGAAGTTAAGGTAAAGCTGTTGGTTTTGTTTTGCCTCCTGAGCTGTAACTCTTGTTTCTCTTCATCTGTATGTCCATCCTGCCCTCGATGTTCTCTGACACCGGGTTTCCCAAGATGTCAGAATTGTAAAGTTCAACCAATGGTAGGGAACGTTCAGAGAGAGTTTTAAGTTTCCCTGCCCCTTCACTCAGGAAAATAATCTTACTCTGAATTCCACCTCTAACCCCACCAGGCAGTTATTTGCCTGATTTGGTCTCATCTCCAGTTTGCATCAAGTTGAAAACAGCCTGTTGGAAAGCCACATCGTACCATGCGGACAGAAAAAAAAAGAAAATGAAATAAGGATAGTCAGAGGCCTGCACCCGAGATGGAAGTGTTCCCATTCCTGGCAGCCTGGGCTCCTAACCGCAGATCCTGGACTGAAACTGATGTGGTGCCCTGAGGGTGCTGAGGACATGCTTCTCCAACTGCATGTGCTAGAATTTTCCCAACAGTCTTCTGGGAGTTCTTTGGTCCTCATGCCTGGGACCGTACCTGCCAGCACCCACGTCTTTATTTTTTTTTTTTTTTTTTTTTTTTTTTTTTTTTTTGAGACGGAGTCTCACTGTGTCGCCCAGGCTGGAGTGCAGTGGCGCGATCTCGGCTCACTGCAAGCTCCGCCCCCCGGGTTCACGCCATTCTCCCGCCTCAGCCTCCCAAGTAGCTGGGACTACAGGCGCCCGCTACCGCGCCCGGCTAGTTTTTTGTATTTTTAGTAGAGACGGGGTTTCACCATGTTAGCCAGGATAGTCTCGATCTCCTGACCTTGTGATCCACCCGCCTTGGCCTCCCAAAGTGCTGGGATTACAGGCTTGAGCCACCGCGCCCGGCCTACACCCACGTCTTTAAATGGATTTTTATCATTTCTCTCAGAGTCCTTCTCTGGAGTTCTTTACCATGGCATTGCCATGCCTGGCTGGTCTCAGACCCATGGGATCTTGACAATGGCATTGACCTCTTCTGTCCCATTACTCCTTCTCACAGCTTTCCTCTTAACCTTCATTTTGATGTTTTAAGTGATAGTCATGAAAATAGCTAAAATTCTTTAAGGGATTTCTGTGTGCCAGGTCCTGTGCCAAACGCTTTGTTTGCATTGTCTCATTTAAACCTCAGGACAGCCCTAAGTAGTATGACATAGGTACCATTATTATCCCCATTTTGTAGGTAAGAACACTGAGTCTGTCAGAGGTTAAGGTAACTTGCCCAAGGCCACATAGCAAGAGGCAGAACAAGGATTCAAGCTGAGGTCCGTCTTCAAAATCTTCATCGTTGAGAACTTAACAGAATATCCAGGGCAGTCCCAGAGAGCTCATGGGTTAGCATTTTGACACTAGACAACAACAGTATACAAGAATATACGTGTAACTTTTGAACTAAAATTGACACTCTAGGATTAACTATGGCAAGAGGAAGGAAATTAAACTCCAAGGGAAATAGTACTTACCACACGCAATTAAGGAATTATTTCCATTGATGCCAGTTTGTTGTCAGTATTTGGAAAATACTCTGGAGGTCTGGGTACCACGTGTGTGAGCCGGGGCAAATTCCCACCTCACTTACCTTTTTTTTTTTTTTTTTTTTTTAGAGAGAGTCTCGCTGTTGGCCAGGCTGGAATGCAGTGGCACGATCTCAGCACACTGCAACCTCCGTCTGCTGGGCTCAAGCAATTCTCCTGCCTCAGCCTCCTGAGTAGCTGTGATTATAGGCATGTGCCACCACACCCAGCTAATTTTTTTATTTTTAGTAGAGATAGGGTTTCACCATGTTGGCCAGGCTGGTCTCGAACTGACCTCAGATCACTCAGCCTCAGCCTCCCAAAGTGCTGGGATTACAGATGTGAGCCACTGAATCCGGTCGCTTTCCTTGTCTTTTAAGGGGGAGAGTGATATAGGCTGCCACATTTCTGGATGCTACAGATATAAACATTGGGAGAAGGGCACAGAGCAAACACATTTTTGAAATCAATCCCTCTATTCTCTGTCATATGAGTTTCAGACCCAGGAGGCAAGAATGGGGTTTGAGCAAAATACTTTTGTCAGCATGGCCGACAGAATTGGAGTTCTAATTTTCAGGTTTTGAGAGCTGGCCTTTGCAGCAGCCTGGCTCAATGCGGTATCAATAATACATGGCCTGGGCCTTCTGCACCCAGGGCCTGCTAATTGGCTAATTAAAAAGTGAAACGTGTCGAACGAGCAAACATGTGGCCCGCAAGAGACTTGTTCAGTACCGGAGCCAAGGTCAAAGTTATGTTAAAGCTGTTTTATCAAACTGACCTTTGTTGTAAGTTGACTGTTGGGGTAATCTCTGGAGCAGCTGAGGTGTCTTTGGATCTCAGTGATCCCACCAGGGCTTGGGTCTGAGAGGTGCTTTGCGTATGGCCGCTGTGTTAGTTTTCTATTGCTGCTGTAACAAATCGTGTGAACTAATGGCTCACAACACAGGTGTATTATCTTATAGTTCTGTAGGTTAGAGTCCAAAATCAGTCTCATTGGGCTAAAACCAAGGGGTTGGCAGGGCAGCATTCCTTTCTGGAGGTTCTATTGGATAATCCACTTCCTTATCCTTTCCAGCTTCTAGAGGCTGCTTGTATTCCTTGGCTGACAGCCCCCTTGCTCTATCTTCAGAGCCAGTGACATCACACCTCACTGACGCTTCCATCCTCACCTCTCTTGCTCTGACCCTCTCTTCCACCTCCCTATTCAACTTAGAAGAATCCTTGTGATTACATTGGGTCCACCTGGATTGGATAATCCAGGTTATTCCCGCCTTTTTTAAGGGCAACTGATTGGCAATCTTAATTCTCCTTTAACATATAATCTAACTTATTCACAATTTCTGGGGATTAGGATGTGGATATCTTTGGGCCGTTATTCTGTCTACCATAATTGCCTTTCAGGTGTTTTGGATTCTCTCCTAGGTACTGGGATTTCAAACCTGTGAAGTCAGTCAGCCACTTGGTTGGTGGTGTTGCTCCATTAGGTCTGTAGATTACATTGCTTTTTCCTGCCCAAATTTAAGCACCACCATTTGGATCTGGGGAGAGTGGAGCTCTGGAAGGGGACACTGAACAAGTGGGTAGCGCCAACACCAATTATAGGGTTTTGTCAGCAAAGACCAACATCTTTGGGGCCTCAAGTGTAAGGCCAGGCAGCCCATTGTCTGCTTTGGGGCAAGTTACCTATCCTCTTAGTGTTTTAGTATCTCAGGTCAATTACCATTTTCCCTGCCCTGTGGCAAGGGACTCTTCCGCTGACAGCTTTAAAGTCAAGTCACCTTTCATTTTGAAAATGAACTCCTGAAATGGCAATGGATTGATGATTTTGGGGGTTGGGTCTTAGATACATGGGAGTTTATTATACTATTGCATTTTTATGTATGTTTAAAATTCTCTGTAATAAAATGTGTTTTAGCAAAAACAAAAATGAGCCTTTCTAGGACCCAGCAAAAGCTTCTCATTAACTCTTTCAGATAATGGATTTCAGAATATAAAATAATTCATCCAGGGACTTCAAAGTGTCTACCAACCTCCTAAATTGAGCCATTTGTTCCCTGTACCTCATTGATCCCTTCTTGACCTGTGTCTTCTGCTCAGGGAGTTGAGGAAAAGATTCTTTTTTCTCCACGTACAGAGGAGACTCAGGGCAGGATGTTACTGGAAGTTACACTCATGAACTAACTCTTGGCCCACTCATCACAGAGTTCAGATTAACCCAGCCAGGGTGCCTAACTGGTAGTAATTTCATTTTGATGTTTTCTTTCTCCAGATTGTGGATGACTTTTTCATTGGCCGCTATGTCCTGCTGGCTTTTCTTAGCGCCATCTTCCTTGGAAGCCTCTTCTTGGTTTTAATCCATCATGTTCTGGAGCCCATCTATGCCAAACCACTGCGCTCCTACTGACCACTCTTCGCGAAAACGAAAACCTGTTCTCTCCTTCATTGTGATGACATCGATGAGCAGAAAGGCACTATTCAGAGCCTTGACAGCCCTCCTGCCTTAAGACTGGAGGAGTGTCCGTCCATCACGAAGACAAATCTCCTGAGTCCTGGCTTCCAGAAACAGGATTGCCAAATTGTCCCTGTGGGGCTAGATTCTTACCAGCTTAAGAAGGATATTGCTATCTTCTCAGTACCCGTACCTTAGGATTTCCAACTGTTTTGAAAGGGAAATAGTAACAGTGATCTGCTTAGAGTAGATTTTCACTCAGGTCCTTAGTGAGTGGATTTTGGGGAAAGGAGCACATGGACTTCTGGTTCTTTTTGATAATATATAAAATTCTTCATTATGAAGTTGCGGTCGTTTGCAAAGGAGAGGCATTCAAATTCGAAAGGTTATTTTAATGTGATAATTTGGAAGACTTACTCAAATGTTGGTCATTGACCACTCTGTGCATATATTTCTGCAGGGCTCTATAAAGGCAATGAGTGTCACTTCCCTCTGCTCTAATAAAGCAATAAATAATAGCTAAAGGGCTGACTTTCACTTTGAACTCTTGGCCGCGGCTTTTTGAATCAAGTATCTTTAGGTTTCCTTGGGATTAGAGAAAAGGTATGGAAATATTCTTTTGTTTTGTTGTTGTTGTTGTTGTTTTTTGGTCTTGCCATGTATCTGTAGGTTTTTTTCTTCTATGATGTAGTGGGCTCTGTGTGCTTTATTTAATTACCATGAGTCCATTTTGGGGTGTCTTCTCTTTTCATCTTTGTAGCCCTTTCTCCAAAGCTAGTGAGGAAGGTATATTCTCAACATTAGATATAACTTTATACTTATCTCATCTCCGAGACCAAATGAAATTTGCATTAAATGGAGGGGCTCTGGTCAGGTTCCACTTTGGAAGTCTGATCCTGACTTCCTAGAGCCATTTGAAAAAGAGTCTTCTGGCTTAAAATTAAGAACCAAGAAAACAAGTTGGAAAGAGATCACTGATGGAGTACGTGCTCTATGCCATGGCACACTAATTCCTTTGAGGTTTAATTTATTTAATTTTTACAAGTCTCATTTTTATCATCCCCACTTTAAAGCAGAAAAACCGGAAGCTTAAAGAGATCAACTGACTTGCCCAAGCTTCACCTGACAGCCAGTGTGCAAACCCAGGTGTGGCAGGCCTCAGGGCTTGTCTCGGAAAGAAAACACACTAGGCTCTGTGGAACTCTGAGAGCTTGAGGTAGGTTAAGGCCACGTTCCTTCCCTTTCTTTCCTCAGTCCTGTTTTCAGGGTAGAGAAGGTACCCAGTCCTGCCACCCCAGAGGCAACTAAGCTCTAAATTCCAAGAAGAAAGAACAGGTAACCATTGAGAGTCATGGGCTGGTGAGGGGCAGGTATAGTTATCCCTACATCGAACCATTTCCTTTATCCTACTTAGTTTGTAAAAACTTTGCAGATAAGGCTTTGTACAGAAAACTTCAAAGGAAATAGTTTCCTAATCTGGCCTAGGGCACACAGGTAAGAAAAGAAGAAACATCCTCTAAGCAAGTTGAGGGAGAGAAAAAAGAATGCGTAAGTCTTGAGGGAAGTGAGACAAGCTGGGATCCTCATGCTATTGTGTTACTCTGTGAGTCTCCCTGTAGCCCAAGTGGAAGCTTGGCTCCTAACAAACACAAGCTGCCAATCGTTGCCTTCTTCTGAGAGCCTTGCTAAAAAAGTAACTCTGGGAAAACTCTTACAGGTTCCTGACCATGAATCCACCTTTTTCATTCCCCCCAAAAGTTATTCAACTATTAGATCAATGGATAATAACTGTGAGGTTTTGGGTGACTATCTAGATGTAGGAAAGTATATTAAGGTTGGAAACTAAATTCTATCCTTAATACTACTGTTTTCTATTTTTTTTTTTTTGGCCTGGTGTAAGTGACAGGCTTATATGTTAAAGATTGGCTTTAGGCAAAAAAGAAATACTCTGTGCAAAGTTTATTTCAGCTTGACTTGACCTACCGTCTACAGACCTGGAGTCTGTAATTACCAGCTGTGGTGAAATGAATGATAGATTTCTTTCTACCTGCATACTCAGTGCAGTTATGCAAAAAATCCCCACGGGGTTGGGATAAGACGTAGAAGGCTGAGAGGGCTCAAAATGAATTTCACTGAGAGTTTGGCATGGGATAACCCTAGAGTCAATGTCTGTTATGGTATCCTGTATGCTCGTGGCCTTCTTGGAGACAGGGCTCAGAGGTCATTCCTTAAATACAGACAGACGTCATCTTAGTGTTCAGAACCATTCTGTGATCAGTGGCCTTAGAGCGTGTTCCCTCCTCCACTCTTCCCTACCCAGAGGGGATCCTGTGGTAGACTGGTGATCCCCACTGTTTAGAAGGTGGAGAGGGAGAGTAAATCTCGGTTTCGATATAAGAAAATAGGTGATTTCTTAGCTTCTTAAAATTGTATCCTGACAAAAGCTGAGTTAGCAGGACACCACCCTATCCCCACAATGGAAATCACAATGGGTAATTTGTTGATAAGTTCCTTAAATTTTTCACTTATAAAAATGGAAGTAAAGCTACCATTCTTTGTGTACAATGTAAATTTAATGTAAAACTGCATCAGAATTACCATAGCAATGTCCAGGTACTAGGGAGTACATAGCCATTCATTCTCGCATCCTGCCGTTCATTCAGCATGTAGCCTGTAGGGTGTAAAGCACTAGTCCTGGTGGAGTAAGCCCATCAGAGAACTAGGCTGTGAGGTGTCTAGACTGTCTTCCTCTCTCCATCCTGGAAAGAGGGCATCCAATTTATTTTTAAATGTTTTTATTCTAACATAAAGCAATCCATTTTTTGTTCTGTTATTTAACAGAAACTTTAGTATCAACTCTATTTCATGGTTGTTGCAGTTGAAGTGTTTCTGGTTTATTTTTTGCTCAATGTGTAAAGAAACCTGCTGTGATTATTTTACAGATGAGAAACAGGCAGAGAGGACAAGGGATTTAAAAAGTTTCACAGTTAATTAGAAGTGGGGCTCCAACTTGACATCAGGATTCCTGACATCTCATTTCTCAAATAGTTTAAAGATCACTTTTGGCTTTCAAGTAACTCCTTATTTTTACATTGGTTAATAGTGTTTCTTAGCTATTTTTACCTGACATTTTCCTAACACATACCCAAAAAGGTAAAAGTTTCATTAAAGGATTCTAATGATCATTTTTAGTAGAAATAACAAACATTCAATCATCATTCCTTTGCTTAAACCTTTAATATCTGGCTGTTACATAGAAATGAATTTCCAGATGTGAGAATCAGAACCGTATGGAAACGAATCTGGAAAAGTGTTGATTATCCTCATAGGAGCATAAGAACTCAGGATTGGAAGAGATTTTATAGTTCATAAAGTTCAACCTTTAATCTCTATTTCCATCCCAATACTTGGAAATAAGTCTAGGGTTCCACATGTCAAAATAACAATTTTTGTTACATTTAGCAAACATATGCTAGGCATTTTTCTAAGTATGTTGTCAGTACTATGTCTTCCTCATATTGGCCCTATGAAGTAGGTACTCTTCATATCCCCATTTCACAGATGGGGAACAGGCACAGGGTGGTAGGGGTAAACAGGAGTCAGGATCCGAAGTCAGGCAGTTTGGCTCTAGAGTCTAAGAGCCTGACTACTTTCTGTTATAGGGCGTCGCTCCATAAGATAAACTCGAAGGAAAAGGAGGGGCAAGGGCAGGCAGTGAAAATCCACTTGATAGAAATACCAAGGAAAAGCGGCTGAGCCTGGTGGAAAAACCAGAACCTTAGGAATTGTGCAGGAGTCTGGGGGAAAGCGTGAACAGGCACGCAGGCCTCAGAGAGAGCTTCACGCGTTAGCCCCGTGTTTCTGGCAGGTCTCTGCTGTTAGACTTTGGTTTTCCCCTTGCTCAGAGCTACTAAACAGCTGAGCTGCTAGTAGACTAGGTTTTCAAGTTTCAAGAACACTGCCACCTCTCTTGTAAGCACCATTCAGCTGGAAGGTTGAGACTGGGTTGGTTTTCAGAGGTGCCAGTGGCAGAATCAAAGCCACACACTAGGAATTTTTGTTTTGTTTTCTACTTGACCTCTGTCTCTAGCAGATTATTGGTGGTGACCGTTTATGCAAAAAAAAAAAAAAAATTCTGAGTCCCTATCCCCACTGCAACCCCCACTTCCCCGACCTTTTCTCAGTTTCCTGCCACCAAAGAAATGAGAGCTGGGATCGAAATCAGGCTCAGTGCCACAGACAGAATGAGAAAGTGTGTTTTTAATCATTTTCATCACATCATGCTGGGGACGATACAGTCTGTGCATTTAGTCCAAGTCCTGCCCTCGGAGAACTCTTGGGTGAGGTCGTCACACAGTAGCCCTTACGCTGTGCCTAACTGTTACGAGGCCAGCCCCTTCACTTGTTTTAAGCTTTGGGGATTTCTCTTGTTTGCTTGTGGTTATTTTCCTGCCTTTAAACTGGTCATACCCCAGTTTTACACTGGGAATATTATCAATTTCCTATTACTGTTGTAACATTGCCATAGACTTACTGGTTTCGAACAATTCACATTTATCGCTCCAGAGGTCAGAAACCAGAAATGGGTTTCAGGGGGTAAAGGAAAGGCTTTGGAGACTCGGGAGAACCCTTTTCCTTGCCTTTGCCACCTTCTAGAGGCCACCCCCGTCCCCCTGGCTGGTGGACCCTTCCTCAGTCTTCAAGATAAGCAAAGCGGCATCTGCCTATCCCCATCACTCCTGCCTCCCTCTGATTCACACGGAGCCCTGATTCCGCTGGGTCCACCCCATCAGTCTTTCCATCTCAAGAGCCTTCATCACATATGCAAAAATCTCATTTGTCATGTGAGGTAACATTCACTGGTTCTGGAAATTAGGATGTGGACATCTTGTGGGGGCACATTGTACCTACCACAGAATATAGGGCCCCTTCTGTAACTCTAAGCATGGCCTCCTTCCACCCCCATCGGCCACCCTCCCTACCTCCACACCTTTCAGTAGGAGGTCTGCTCCTTTGTCACGTCTCAGGATTCCCAACAGCAACTCTCCCACCCCCACTCAGACACCCAGGACGTGTTGAGTTCCTCCTGCCAGCCTCAGTCTTAGTTGTGGCCTCATGGTGTTAGGACTGACCAAGAGCTTCTTTCCCTTTCTTTTCTTTGCCTCTTGCCTCCTCCTCCTCCCCAAGCCACCCCACACACACTCGCCCAGCTTCCCAGTGGATCTCTAAGGGAGAAACGCAGAGAGTTATTGCTTTTTAATTACAAGTGCTATTGTAACATCTATAAGGAAGTACATTTTAAGCTTAATTGAGACCAAATGTGAAGTTAAATTAAATGAATAACTAATTAACGTAATGCTCCTGCATTGGCCCCGTGTGAGTGCTGAGACCCAGGGAGAAGGCAGGTACCAGGCCTCTGGTGAACAGAGCTGCCCAAACAGGGCCAGCAACCTGGGACCTGGGAGATGGGTGCAGACAGGCAGATCTCAGGGCTGGGGTTCCGCCAACATTTGGTATTTTTCCCAACTCCCTACCCACAGCCTAAGTCCTCATTTCTGAGGCCAGACCCTGAGCTCCCACAATGCTTTTTGCATGTATCTAGTGCTACACTTACCTGCCGGTAGGAGCCAATGCCATTTGTTTGGTTTTCAGTCTCTAAGGCCTAACATCGTAGGAGTTGGATAAGTATTCATGTTAACTTCCTCCCTCTTCCACTACCCCTCACTACCTTATCAAATGAATCATCCAAGTCCTGAGAATTCTGCCTTCATAAGGAAGAAGGACTCTTGCTTGCTGTTGCCCCTGGAATCGCCCTCCTGCCAGCCCTGTTCCTGCATGGCTGGACTAATGAACAGCGTAGCTCTCATCTGGAGCCACTGTCGCCGTGTATTTTCCTACTTATCCCCTAACTAGACAAGTTCTCCAAGGGCAGGAGTGTGATGACGATGTTTGTCTCCCTTCATACCAATCCTATGAGGTAGGTAATGTCATCATTTTCCTGATGATGAAACAGGCTTAAAGTTAGTAAGCAGTGCAGCTGGCGAAGAGAAGACCTCGAGAGACCCATTCCTCTTCCCCTGCCCTCTGAAGAAGAAAGCAAGTTGAAAGTCTGAAAAGTCAAAAGGCGCCTGCTCCTGTCTCTCTTCTGGGAAGCAGGATGGAACCACAGCCCACCTTGGGCTGTATGATGGGATTGGGTCACCATCTAGTGGCTCATGTAAGCAACACAGCTTCTCCTTAAGCTCCTTAATTACAAGTGCTATTGGAGCATCTATAAGGAAGAACATTTTAAGCTTAATTGAGACCAAATGTGAAGTTAAATTAAATGAGTAACTAATTTCATTTCATTCTCAATGTCAAAGAGCAGCGGAGAGCAGCTTTCGTGAATGCTGAACATAAGGCCAGAGTATAGCTCTTGCCCCTGTGGGCTCTGAGGACTTGGAGGTCCCTGGCTGACTCTTACGCTCAGAGCTGAAGTGACTGCAGGCAGGAGGAGCCTTCCCTGTTGGTTGCCACTGGCGCCTGTGCAGCCTGCTTCAGCGTGGAAGGGTGTGTATCTGGCTAATGCACCAGCCACCACATCCCAGGAAATGCAAGGCTTGTATCTTGTATGGCGCTCTAAGCTCCCAGTTTGCCCATACATCATCAGTGTCCTGAGCATCCCCCTCAGGAATGCCCACTGTCAGCAGCTTTAACCTACCCCCCTGGTGGTCCTGGGACCCCACTTCAGCAGCCCATGCGAGCCCCGCTCACTACTGAGCTAAGCCCCAACAAGGATGAGCATGGGTGCAGCAGGTCAAAGGGAATCTATTGGTGCCAATGGGCAACTTCAGGGTCAGATGGAGGTGCCAAGAGCTAGCCAGAAGACTGAGTGATCCAGGACTTGGGGTGGAAGGAGGATACAGAAAAGTGGAAAAGGGAGCGGCAGATGGCGCCAGGCGACCACACCTGCAGCAACTGCCTGAAGGAACCATGCATGCCCTCACATCTTGCCAGTCTTGTCACCGCTGGCACTTGTGCTCAGGGCGTGAGTCCTTCTTGTGTCCATTGTCTACTCCATTCCTAGAGCAGAGCTGGCATACAGTAGGCACTCCTTGGCATTTCATTCTCAAAATACTTAATACACATACTGGTATTTTTAGTCATGCCAACTCCTCTTTCTACTCTCCCCACAGCACTGGCCCCCAGTCACCTTCCACTGAGGACATTACGGGGCCAGGATCAGAGTGAGGCAAGGGAGGCACTCAGGGCCGGCCTGTGCCCAAGAGGGAGTGCCCCCTCAAATGATGTACTGAAGGCAGCTCCCCTGCCTCGCCCGAGTGTTGGCCCTGGAGAAAGCAGTGATGGGCAGGTAAGGGAGCTATCCACAGGCCTAAATGGAGGGTAGAAGAGGGCCCAGCTTGGGGAAATGCACAGAGAAGACTGTTTCATGGATAGAGGGACAAAGAGAGGCTGGGCTCCTTTGACGGAGTGAGATGCCCACCTACAGATACAGGCAGATTACAGAGATTAAAATTTAACATGGGAAGGAGAGATGCACATTTTCCAGGCCTTGGCCTTGTGAAGCCTTCTGTCTTGGAATCTGAACAAGCAAGAGTCTGAGCATATCCTTCCCTTATCAGAATGGAGACACAACTCAGCCCCAGTCCCATGCCCTTTGCTTGCAGCTTCCAGAGCTCAGGCCCCTGAATCTTCTACCTCCTCATGCTTGGCAGTCCCCTTCCCATGGAGAATCTCTGTGTCCTTAGGCAGCCCTGGGTCTGGACTGGGCTGGCTGATGTTCAGTTAAGAGGGGTTGCCCCCCTTACTTGTGGAAGTTTTCATCGTCTTGCCCATGGGGAGCACACTGGGGACCCAATTGGGGCCTTCCATGCTGCTCTTCCAACTGGGGCCTCATATTTCTTTATACCTGCATAAAGAGGAAAGAGGGGCGGAAGAGAAAGTGAGACGACTTCATAAGCTCCTGCTGACTGGGGAGAGGAAAGACAGGGTCCCAGGGTCCCGTCGTCATTGCTTTCATCTCAGTTCTCTGTAATTAGACCTCTCGGGCAGGAAATATTAAGCCACATTAATACTTAAAACCTGGCCGGGCGCGGTGGCTCACGCCTGTAATCTCAGCACTTTGGGAGGCTGAGGCGGGCAGATCACCTGAGGTCGGGAGTTCAAGACCAGCCTGACCAACATGGAGAAACCCTGTCTACTAAAAATACAAAATTAGCCGGGCATGGTGGCGCTTGCCTTGTGGTCCCAGCTACTCGGGAGACTGAGGAAGGAGAATGACTTGAACCTGGGAGGCGGAGGTTGCAGTGAACTGAGATTGTACCACTGCACTCCAGCCTGGGCAACAAGAGTGAAACTCTGCCTCAAAAAAAAAAAAAAAAAAAAAAAAGAAAGAAAGAAATTAAAACCTTACAATGTTCATGCCACATTTGACAGCTTTACAAAGCAACATCACATATCCCATCTTATCTCAGCCTCAGGTCAATTCTGCCGGGTATTCAGGGATAAGCATCCCCGTTCATACACAAAGATGTGGTAGTTCAGAGAATCTGGATGCTATGACCAAGGTCTCATGCAGTGAGTGGAGAAAGCGGGACTGTCCAGGGGTTTTTGGATCCCAAGTCCAGTGCTCTGTCTGCTCTGACAAATCACTGCACACCTCACACACAGGCTCCCCGTGGAGAAGGACCAGCCTGGGACAGCGGTGGCAGTCCAGAGAAAAGCAAACAACCCCCAGGCCCAGGTTCAGTGTTAGGCTGTGCCCGAGCTCTGAGTCTCTGCCTCTCACCTCCAATGAGAGGCTGCTGCGAGGCAAGCTCACACATCGAAAGCCAGACACAACTCCAGGCACCGAGCAGTTGCTCACTAAATACTCCTTCTCGCTTTCCGCTGCTCTTCTTCCCCTCCCACCCTCAGGCCTGGCTCCAAGGAGCACAGGCACAGGAACTTTGCCCTTCCAGGACAGGCAGGGCAGGACAGGTGCTCTGTGTGTTTCCTGTGTCGTGTGTCTTCCTGCTCTCACTTTCTCTCCCCTGCGTGGTGTCTTCCTTAAGTGGAAGTGCGTCCCCGGATGCGTGCTGGTTACCATGACCCAGGGGGTTCCTCCTCACGTTTGCTATCCAGCCCAGGTCCACGGCTCCGGCCAGCTCGTTAGCGGCCTCCTTATTAGCACGAGGCTCCTGCTCAGGACGCCCAGCGGGAGAGGGCCGCCCACCATCCGACCACCAGCACTGTGCAGCCTCAGCCACTAACCTACTGGTGCCACCACCACATCCACCACCACCAGACAGGAGGCAGAGAGCACACCGGGCCAGCACCCATGCTTGATTCACGTTTGTTTCAGAGACTTTGATTGGTAGTTGCTGTTTTTCTGCATACCCCAGGCCGAGGGGCCAGATGACCTTGGTTTCTGAACTTCAGGAGGCACTTGCAACTCAGTCTCAGCTCAGAGGGAAACTGGTTTCCCTATTTCTGCCTCCTCTGTCCCCGGAGGGCACATCCAAAGTTCTAACACTGTCCCTCAGGGAAGAGGCCGCCAACCTCTGTGGCATCTCAGACCCCTTGGCAAACGCTTCCCACGCACTATGCTCTGCTGAGGCTGAGTCTTTACAAGTGGCCCCGAGAAAAACGAGAAAGTTGGAAAAAGTCATACTGCAGGACAGAGGATTTGCATGCAGCCCCCATTCAAATGGCGCTTGAGTCACAGACTCGAAGTAAATACTCACAAAAGTCATGGGACTTGAGGGAAATACTATCGCTGGTGGGTTAGGACCACACTAGAGCTATGGAGACACACGGGGACAACAGGGGACAGGTTAGCGGGGCGGGGCCACCCAGGGACTGGCTCAGTGCTCCTCAGGTCTGGGCTGGAGGAGCCTCAGCCTGCGTTTGGAGAAACTGAGCCCTGGGCTGATTCCCATGAGAAGTGGGTTTGGCAGAGGGGGGCAACTTCAGCTCCCCGGAGGACTCACCCGCTGCCTCTGCTCAGGGACACCTTCCAGGCCAAGATCTCTTTGTACACTAACCGACAGAGGAGCTGTGGAGCACAAGGCACAGAGGGAAGGGAGGGCACCGTTAGCATTGAGCACTGAGTGCCCAGCGCCAGGTGACCCGTGGACTGGCAGTGGAGAAGGGGGAGAGACACACTCCCATTTGGCAAGGGGTCACTCAGGGGAAGGGAGAGTGCTTCCGAGCAAAGGGCAGCTGCTCTCATTACCCCAGAACCCCCAATGGCCAATGCTTTGGACCTCCAGGGTTGCAGCCTCGCAGGACGGAGCATCCCTCAATACCTATCTGTGTACCCCAGGACTCTTACCAAGCAGGCTAGGACGTCAGCAGAGATGAGCATGTAGAAGACGTTGTTCCAGCCCGTGGGGGAGATGAGACCAGCCAGCAGAGGCCCCAGAGCTGCGCCTGAATAGAGCCCAGCCTCGTGAGCAGGGGGACCTGCACCTCCCCTGCCCACTGGAGGGCACTATGCCCAGGGGCCGGCCCACAACAGAGCTAGAGTCACAGACCTATGGAGCCGGTGCCGTCGATGATGGCCGTGACTGTGGACAGGGCTTTGGCGTTGCCCTTCAGGCTCTTGTGAGTGCCCTGGAGAGAGACAGTGGAGTGGGAAAGCCCAGCCGAGCGGCTGCAGGAGCGGAACCAGGACAGGAGAGGGGCTGACTCAGGGAAGGTGGTGACTGGGGTTTGGGCTTGAGAGGAGAGGGGCCCATGGTACATTCTGAAGGACTTTGATGGTTTCTCCTCTGCGGGATGGGAGACAGTGGGAAATGGACCTGGAGATGGTGGCCCTGACCAAGCCCCCAGAGTGGTTCCTGGCCCTCGGGAGGTGGCCCCACTTACCAGGTCAGCAGAGACAGCAGTGGTGATGAGCGCGTATGGGCCGTTGACCAGGCCCCCGCAGATGATCAGCATCACTGGGACGGCACAGAGACAGCCCAGTCAGAGAGGAGGCACCACTCACAGCCCCAGCCCCAGGGCAGGAGCACCCTCTGGCCTTCAGCCCTCCCAGCCCCTCCACCTGCCAGTGCCCCCACGTGGGCCAGCCTCATGGAGCCCCCAAGGCAGTGCCTTTCCCATGGCCTGGCAGGACTTGCAACCTCCTCCTCACCTATGGAGCTGGTAATCCCGTCCTGGCCAATGTAGTTGTACAGGAACATCTGAGAGAGGAGAGGGGAGAGGCTGAGTCACCCAGAATCCCTTTGCCGGCCTGGAGCCCTGAGGTCTGGAACAACCGTCTCCTGCCCTGAAGGCATCCTATTCCTTTTCCCTCGCATACCCAGATTTCTCTGGTCTTTAAATGTCCCAGGATGGACGGCCTAAAACGTGGTACTCTATCATCTCCCTTTCTCCCAACAGTCTTCTCTCAGATTCAACCTCAATCTCTTCTTTCCTTGATCAAAATGTTTAGGAGGTGGTCTCCTTCTCTACCAAGGCCAAACAGTCATGAATCTCCCTCTAAAGTCTGCAGTCTGGCTCTTTTTCCAAGGTGCCTCTGCTGACCCTCGCCTCTCCTCCCCCGTGTGCGCACAGGGATGCACGTGCACGTGTACACAGAGACATCCATGTGTGTAACACGTGGACGTGCACACAGGCCAGAGGCCCACACAGGCTCCTGCTCACATGCATTCGCACTTTACCCTCGAGGTTATACGCACCATGGGGGCAGCCAAGATGAGCATGACGCAGCAAGTGGTGGCCCTGCCATTGGTGTAGTCAGAGATGAGCCCTGCCATGATGCCGCCTGGAACACACACCCACTCACACACTGCCTCCCAGACAGGACCACCCATCCCCTCACCTGGCACCCCAGCTGTGCCCAGTGCTGGCCTGGGCCTGTCAGCAAGAACCAGCAAAGCTGCTTTGTCTGCAGCCCTCCCCTTCCTCTAGTGCCCATCACTACTGGAGACCAAACAAAAGGGCATCTTTCTTAGGCCCACCCAGCCAGGCAGGAGCAGAACTGAGAATAAACCCAGGAGCCATTTTTCCTCTGGTGCCACCTACCCGGGTCATAGCCCATTGGACCTGTCACTTCTTCCTGCACCCCACAAGAAAAGAGGGGAAGGGAGACTGCTGGCAGAGCAGGGCAGGGCCTCACCTATGATGCCACCGACATCAAAGAGTGTAGACAGGTCCCCAGCCTCCTTGGCACTAAAGTGAGCTGTGGAAAACACAGGTATGTGGTCAGACCTGGGATTCAGGACAAACATCCTTGAGCGTCACAGCTAGAAGCCCTGCAGAGCATGATCCAGGCCACTGCCCCCTTTTCTGAGGAAGAGCTAGGGACGTGTGGAGCAGGCTGGCCAGGGCCACAGGGTGAGAGTGCAGCAGTTTGGACAGATGCCCTCCTGGTCCCGTCCTGTATTGCCCTCTTCCCCTGCAGGATGACCTTCACCTCCCAGAACAAGCCTTCCCTGGCAAGCCCTGGGATCTGGCCCCCAAGCCTGCTGTCCCGTGGCCACCTTTCCCCTGGAACGCAACCTGAGCTCAGCCCAGCCCTTTCTCTGCTTCACTGGAGCCCTAGCAGCACTAGGCGCTCTTCCCGTTTACCTGAGGCTGTGCTCATACACAGAGCCAGGAAGGAGACTTGCAGGGACACAGGGGCCTCAGGTAACAGGCCTTGGCTCCATGTTTTAAAAAAGGAATGTCCAGAAGCCGAGATTGTAGCCCCACCCTCGAGATTGCCTCATACTCTGAAGTCAGCACCAAGGCCACAAAACAAAGAGTCACGGTGTCCAAGAAGCTGCCCTAGCGCTCCACACTGTCACAGAGAGAGGCCCCGACAGAGCTGCAGGGCAAGCTACGGCTTGAGACTTGGCCATGAGTAATTCCTACAGTATCCTGTTCAGAGCAAGCACAATGTGTGGCAAGGCGCTGTTGTTCCTCCCCAGGGCTGGGAGGGAGGGGAGCAGTACTGGGTGAGAGGTCCTCAGCCTGGTGGAGCTCGGAGGCTCCTGGGGGCTGGGCAGGGCGGGGTGGGCTGCTCTTTGGTAGCCCGACCTATGGAAAAGCCGAGACCCAGGCCAGGTGGACATGAAACATCCTTTTTCAAGTGATCTCTTCTCATCTGTACATCCCTGGGCAGGGGCAGCAGGGAGTAGGTCCGTGAGACAGGGCAGAACACCAGTGCAGCCCAGCAGACCCAGGCATAGGGGCATCAATCCCATGAGGTCCCACTGGGAGACCACCATGGTCACCACCAGGCTACAAGGAGTGGGGTCACTCATCAGGCCCTCTTCCTTGGACTGAGGACAGATCCGGCAGGCAGGCCTTTCCTAGCACCTCCCAACCCTACCACCTATGAGCCAAGCAGCCTGGAGGGGGCTTCTCCTACACTAAGGGCTAGAGAAGAAGACAGCAAGAATTGCAGAACAGAGCTCTGAGTTCCTAATCCCCAGCTCAGTTCCAACGGAGGGAAGGTGGCTGGAGTCAGGGTCTAGGGGGTAGCGTGCTGGGTTTAGCTTTCATTTAAATAAAGAACTAAATCAAGCTCCTTTCACTCTAGGAGAGGTTCAGCAGGAATTCTGCCTATATACTGGAATCACAGGTATCACCACGACGGGCTTCCTCTCCCACCAGAGGTGGCCTTGGCCTCCTCAGAGACCCCTTCATTCCCCTTCTCTTGGACTTACCCACATTGAAGATGTAGAGGGGCAGCCAGTAGAGGAAGGTGTAACTGACCAGCTTGGCAAACAGCAGACATAGAGAGAACTCGACCACGCCCTGGGGAGTGCAACAGGGGGCACATGGGAAGGGGTCCAGAGGTTCTGGGTTCAGTGGTGGCCCCGAGGGGTGCTCAGCACCACCCCAGTACTTTCCATCACCTGCCACACAAGGCAGCCTCCAACACATCCAGTCCCAATAAAAGCAACATGACCACTGTGCAAGGTCATTTCGAGACAAGTCTCCCACACTGCCCTCCCCAGGCAGGCTGCGCAGCTTACATCTCCCCTATAAAGAAGTTCTAGAAAAAGAGATCACCCAAGCACCCCATCTCCTCATCACCAACAGAAAAATATGGAAAGCCCCTCTCTTTCCTCCATTCCACAAACTTCTTACTGGGATCCGGAGCGCCCCAAAGAAGTCAATGGCAGCAGGTTCTTCACATGGCCCCTTGGAGGTTTTGGCCACAGTCTCAAGGCCGCTGTCTCTGATAGAGCAGGGACTGTTCCCAGGGTCCTCAGGGTTGTCCTGGTTCTCAGCTGGCTCACCCTGAGCAGAGGAGACGAGCCCTGATGTGGGTGCGTTTGTGTGCTGCCTCCCACCAACTGAAGGTGCAGCCCAGGCAAGAGACACTGGCCCCCAGGATGGGGAGGCACATGTTCATCTCGGGGCTGGACTGACCTGCCAGACCCATCAGGCTGTAGGGCCAACCCATGTGCCTAGCACTAGGTCTGTGAGGTCAGTGAGGGCCAGAACTCTCTGCTCTAGCTCCCCAGGCCTCTCTGCGTCCAGCGCTCTGGATGGAGTTGGAGGGCAGGGATGGGGCTGGGAGGGCTCACACTCACATGGTGCTGAGGAGGGGAGCAGTCCACATCTTCTGGGTCTGGGAAAAAAAAATCGCCTTCTAAGAAGCTTCCCAACCCCCCCAATCCCAAGGTGATTGCCAGGCCCTCACCGTGCACTGGGTCTAAGCCATTCCAGGAACTGGCCCCACCTCCAACTCCTAAGGTGGCCAGTGTGTGTCCCAGCAGAAGGGAGCAGGGCCTGGGGCTCAGGAGACAGCTTTCTAGGCCTGGCTTTCCTAACAACCAGCTGTGTCACTACTGCCTCTTGGACTTTAGTACTCTTAGCTACAGAGTGGCTCTCATACCTGGCCTGGCTAGTGCACAAGGCCACCTGCAGCAAGTGGAGAGCCTGGTCACTGTAAGAATGTCCCTTCAACTCCACCTTCCTTGCTCACACCTCTCAGATTCAACCAATGCTTGCCAAGCACCTCCTATGGGCCAGGCATTTTAACTATGGTGTCTCAGTTAAGCCTGCAGAAATCCTACAAAATAGACATTATTATTACTATTATTATTTTACAAATGAGAAAATAAAGGCTCTGAGAGATTGTCCAAAGTCTCAAGGCTGGTCCTCCCACTCTGTGACCAGCAATCTTTCTAGTAGATCCAGCTGCCTTCTCCCAGAAATCGAGACATTCTAGGCTCACTTGTGGGGTCTGTGGGGAGTGAGGGGCCCACTCACGTTCGATGAGGAAGAGGAAGGTGATGATGCCCATGATGGCGGTAATGATGCCAGGCACGACGAACGACAGGCCCCACTGCCCATTCACCCAGATGCCGGCGATCAGGGAGCCCAGGATGTTGCCCACAGATGTGTGGGAATTCCAGATGCCCATGATGAACCCCCGCCTGGAAGGGAGGGAGAGAAAGGAAGAGGGTAGAAAAAGTAAAAAGCAAAGCACATTGTTCATAGCAACGGCCCCAACCAAGCTCTAAAGCTGGGCCGACTGCAGCTTCCCCAAGGCACCAAAGACTGAGCCCCAAAGCCGCAAGTCAGCAAGGAGTGGGAGACCTTGGGTGGTGTCAAGCAGGTGGCTGCGGGGCCTGGGGTCTCGCTCCCCCTGCCCAGCTGCCTGAGTGAGTGCCGATGGGAGCTCGAGCCACACCGAGGGCATGGGGGCCCGGCCCTCGTTCTTTTCTGTCCCACCATCTCACTCTAAAGCACCATCATCAACCAGGGACATCTGGTAACAGCTAGAGATTTTTGATGGTCACAACTCGGGGTGTGCTACGGCATCCAGTGAGCAGATGCCAGGAAGGCTACTACTAAACAGCCTGCAGTGGTAGGACAGTCCCCAAACAAGGGTCCAACAGCCCAGAAAGTCAGTAGTGCTAACGTCGAAAATCCCTTCTCCGAAGCAACTTTGTTTTGCACACAAGCCAATTAAGGGGGAGAAAAGTTTTATAGGTTTTTGTCTTTGTTGAAAATAGAAATTCATCTATTATTAGAAAAAAGCATAACTAAGGTTGCCTGCTCTATGGGTTAAAGCCTCATCAATGAGAAAATCAGTCCTGCTTTTAGCCACTGCTAAGCATGTGAACAGCAACTCAGAGGCCGCTTTCTGACCCTTCCCTCTGAAATCACATCAGAGGCCACAGTGACCAGCTCGGGACCCCCAGCCCTCCCAATCCTTCCCACTCCTCCTCCCTTGTCACACTCACTTCCCCTTCCCGAACCAGTTGCCAACGCAGGTCACCACAGAAGGCCAGCCTGTGGTCTGGACGAGTCCATTACAGACCTGCAGGGAGAGGGGAGGGAGGGTGGGAGCAGACCTGGGCTGAGCAACTGGCTCCCTGCTCTGACCACTCTGGGCTGAGGAGGTTCAATTTTATGGCCAAGGAGCCCTCCATACCCCACACTACAAACCTTGCCCTTCCCTTACACACATGCCACACCTCCCCAGTGTCATGAGCTGGCTTCTCTCGCTCAAGATTGTTCAAGCAGAGACCAAGCCTCTCGGGCATCAGAAGTGACCATGGCATTGTGCTCAAGGCCAACTCTCTGAGTGAATAAATGCGGGGGCAGTAGGACCAGGAGGTGGAACCCAGTGCAGTGTAATAGACAGCACCAGACGGGGAGCCAGGAACACAGGCTCCCATCCGCTGTGAGCGGCGGTCTCCCAGGTCCTTCCCGAGACGGGAACACAGGCCCAAGTGCAAGACGGTGACTCATACCTGGATGACCACAAAGTACCAGAGCTCGTGGATGTTCCAGAAATATCCCAGGCCAAAGAGTGAGGTGAAAAGGCCACTGAGCAGCATTCCAGCTGAGAGGTAGTAACGGAGTGGAAGCCGCTCCCCGAAAACCCCACTGGGGAAGAGAAAGTTGGATCTGCGATTAAGCTCCTCTGAGTCCACCTCAACTCCCTACCACATTTCTGCCCCCACCACACTAGGAAGTGGCTCTGGCCAAGGTCCCACCAATGACCTCTGTGTGGCCATGTGACAGGGCCAACCTCTGTCCCCCACTGCTTCTGTGACACCTGGCCATGCTCCATGACTTTAGCCTGCCCATCTTCCTCGCTTGGCCAGCCGCTCCCTGTCGTGGATCTTCCTCTCGGAGCAGCCTTTTGCATCACTTTTATGGTTGTAACAACCACCCATAGGCTAAATAGCTCCACATGCATATCTTCAGGCCTGATCTGTCTCCCAGAGCTTCACAGTCCGTGGCAGCCAGGTGCCTCCTTTATTCAGATGCCCCTCGGGCATTTGAAACCTAGTGCTCTTAAGCTGAATTCCTCTTCCTCCTCCTGCCAACTGCCCTGACGCCTTCATCATCCTGCTACCCTTATCTGAGTGAATGCCACCCCTTGGCCACTCAAGCCAGGCTCAGAGCTCCCTCAGACTCCCGCCCCTCCTCCCCACCCCTCACATTCAGTCTCCAAGACTCACCTGGCTACCTCTTAGCTAGTGCTCCAGTACATCGCCTCTTTCCACCTCTATCACCACTATAGTAACACAAGCTCAACAGCTTGGGCTGTTGTCAAATTGGTCCCTCTGTGTGACCAGTCTCATCCACCTCAGCATCACTCTCAGAAATGCCCATCTGGATGGGACGCCCTGGCGAAAACCCTTCCATGCATCTCTGCCCATGGACCTCATGTGCAAATGACCTCAGCCCTCAGCCCTCAGCCCTGCTGCTACCTTCCCTACATTGTCACTCCCTCCATACACCTGCCCGCAGTTCCTCCCGTAGCTCATGCTGCTTCTTCACATTTGCCCTACTTGCTCCTGCTATTCCTTCTGCTCAGGTCTCCATCTGCTCCGCTGCACCCAAGTCCCTTGCATCAGGTCAGGCACCATCTCCTCCAAGAAGCCTTCCCTGACCCCTCTGCTCTAGCTCAGCTTGGACTGAGTAACGACCTCAGAGCTCCCAGAACACCCGATGGCTACGTCTGTCATGGAGCCGGCCACAGTTTTAGCACCAGCTGCCGATGCATCCATTGCCCCCACTAGCCTGTGAGCTCTTTGGAGGCAGTTTGCAGCCTTATCGATCGTGGCTTCCTGGCAAGGAACAGCATGCTTCCCGCGCTGGTTTGGATGCAGCAGAGGATGGGGATTCTCCCAGCTATATGTGCACGCAGGGCCATCCTTAAAGGGTCCCAGTCCATACCCACCAACTGTGCTATCTGAGTGAACAGACTCAAAGGCAACATCCAGGAAAACCTTTCCAGGCAAAAGAGCTGCTACCAGTGGGAGTCTACCAGGCGAAGGAGCAGGCCTGCGACTGTGGTAAGGCACGGAGGATGGCTGTGGGTGGGTTGTATGTGCAGCATCCCTGATCTCACTCCCACATTGGGGAGCCACCACTCCCTGGTGGGAGTTCGCTTCAACCCAGCTGCCCCCAGGTTCCTTAAGGGGAGGCAGCAGCTCTAAATCCTCCTCTTGGTCACAGGCTCAGCCTCTGTCCTTACCTGATGAACATGCCAATGGCATAGGCGACGAGGAAGGCGTTGTCCACGCCCGCCAGTAACTCCTTGTAGTTGTCCTTGTCTGAAAGCAGATGGGAGGAACAGAAAGCTGACTGCATGGATGCCCCTGCAGGAAGCCCTCCCTGGACAGCCTCTTCTCGAGGAAGAGGGAATGGGGAATGGGAAGAGCACCTTGCCCTGTGCTTACCAAATGGGGCCCAGCTGCACCACATGGTGTCATTGAGACTGTGAGTATCATTGATGGGTTTGATCTGCTCCGAGCAGTTCTGGTGCAGACGGCTCTGGAGAGGCAATGGGACACACAGGTCAGGGGTTGACCCAGAGGGGAGCAAGCAACCACCTGCCCCAACCATACCAGAGACACTGCCTCCTAACCAGATTCCATGTCCCCCTACTGGCACCTCCTCCTGCAGGAACTGGCTGCAGGGGAAAGCGGCCACATCAGAGCCATGAGCAGCATCCACACAGCCCAGGGGCCCTGCACGCTTATTCCATCTACAGCCACCCACACAACTGTCTTGGGGAATAAACTCAAAAGGAGCCTCGGTGGCCATGGGAAGGGGTAAGGACGGTTATGACAGTATGCTTCTGCACTCCTCCTTGCTGCCAGCCAGCCTCACTTTGACGACACTGATGGGCTTCCTGGACATGTGATAGCAGGTGTAAATGAGGAAGGTCAGCAACAGGATGGAGCCTCGAAACCTGCAGGAAGGGACGGCATCTGTGTTAGTGGGAAGTCAGCCCCGGCTGGAAGTTCTGGGCCAGCATCCCCGACCCGTGTCCCCTCTGGCAGTCCCAGGGCCTGGGCACCACCAGCTCTTTCCTTCTTGGTGCAGAGGCCAAGGGGAGGCTGGGAAAAAACGCCCAGAGGCCAGGGTACTCAGGGGACCTGTCTCCCTGGTCCCAACTCCTGAGGCCTCTGTTGGAGCTGGCTCAGCCCCAGCCCACGGGAAGCACCTCTGCCTGCTCTGACCAGCTGGCAGCACCTCTGCTTTTCCTCGGCCTCCCTGAGGTCAGGGCGCCTGTGTGTGTGCGTGTGTGCAGCAGAGGTGGGGGCAGGGAGTTCGAGTGGTTTTCACATGTCTGAAATGATTGGCGGTTGGAAGGAGACTGAGTCAGTCAGGAGAAGTGTCAGCTTTTAAAATGAGGTCGACACTCCTCTGAAGCTTCCACCAGGGCAGACACAGCACCTCCTTCAGCCAGGTGGTAGTTGGAAAAGAGGTGGCAGTGCGACAGCCGGTGACAGACCCAAGCCTTCTTCTTAGTCTCAGTCTGTCCATCCCACTGGATAGAGCCCATTCTTTCCATCTGTGACTCACACACATGTGCTGTCTCCCACTCCTCACGTCTCATCCCATGCCCTGGCCCAGGATGGAAAGAACAGTCCAGTTGGGTGGCACTCAGCATTTCCACTGCGCCTCGGCTGCTCCCCAAGCCTGAGGCCTGGGGAAGGATCCCAGAGCCCTGCTGAGTCACTGTCTGCTTCCTTGCCGCAGCCAGGAGCCAGGACATGCATGGAAAATAGGCCTCAGAGTGGAGCCCCAGTCCAGGAGAAGGGGCCAGGAGTTAGGCGAGACCCAGGGCTCACTGAAGACTTCATGGAGAAGGGTCAGGAAAAAGGGTGGGAGGGCTCCTGAAGCTCTTTCTGTCCTGGCTCCGAGAGCCCAAGGGTGGGACACTGGATGCTCCCTCTGCCTAAGAATCCTCCTTCAAACCCACTTCCCCCAAATGTGGCATGAAGCAATACCCACTACCACTTGGGAAATAAAGGGGCATTTCCGCGAAGCCTGAATGGGCTTGGGCTACAAGGCTCCTTCTCACTTTGCCCCTGGATTGAGCTTCCTACCTGAGTCCCCACAGTCTGTCTTCTTGAGAGACTGAAGTTGCTCCTGCCTCTCCACAGCTCTGCTAAAATGCTGTCAGTGCCTTTCCATCCCAACCGGCATGAAGGTGCAACAGTGTAGTCTGGAATCCAGGCGGCTCCACACCCCAGCCTCTCTGACCACCGGTTCCCAAAGGTGCACATGTGGGTCAGAGAGGTCCTCTAGGGACTCAGGTTGTCTAGGGAAGCTGGGGCTACTCCAAGTGCCTGTCACAGTGACTGACATGGGCAAGCTTGTAGCAACAATGTTTTCCAGGTTCCACCTATTGCCATACGGCTCATGACTCTTAGTTCAGGGACTTCTAGAATCTGAGGGCAATCCTCTGAGAGACTTTGAAGAGGTTGTCCAGCTGGCCTTCTGTAAAGAGCAATGGATGGAAGAACCCTGCAGCCCTACAGATAGCACCCACCAAGCCCTGCCTGGGATGCACCTGGTTCAGGGGGAGGCAGGAAGCTTTGCGTGGCACCTCTCACTAATTGCCTGTGTAGCCTCCCGGGAATCCCTAAGCCTTTTTTTTTGCCTCTGGTTTCCTCATCAGTTACACATGGCTGCTAGCATCAACCCTGTCTGTCCCACAAGAGAACACAGCATGACTCTCCCCCAGTCCCCAGGTCCCTGGTTATACTGCCTCTGAGGCCCCCCAGTCAGTGGGACCAGCCTTCATGACCACATGGACGTGCCAGGGCCTTTGCCAAGATGTTTGACCACTGACCATGGTGACAAATCAGATCCTCTCAGTGTCTGAAAGATCCCTGGGGGCCTCGGGGCCCCAGCTACGACTGTTCTTTCATCACAGGCTCGGCAGTGAAGCCCTTGCTGGCTACGTAGCCTGGTGTTGACTAGGAAGCCAGACTGCACCTCCACACTCACGCTGAGCCCTCCCAGGGCTGGTCAGAGCCAATGGGGGCCCGGAGGCACAGCCTGCTGCTAGCACCCCTTCCCCTCCCACCCCACACCCCCTGCTGCACTGTGTCAGCTCCAGCCTGCCCTCCCCGACTCCGCTGCTTGTGGCCCCAGGTGTTCTTCCTTATTTGCCCCATGGCCCTTTTGTCTGGAGTCCTGTCCCTGCCAACCTCAGTAGGAGGAGCTGTGCCCATTTCTAACATCTTGATTCTCTTTGGCCGAAGCGAGGCTGCTCTCCCATGCATCCCTGTGCCCATCCTGCACCAGGCACCATGCTACAATCCAGCACTAGCAAGAGAATCTATGAGCGGGATCTCCACCTGCCTGGGCGCACAGGTCAGCTGGGAAACAGTTAGACCTGGTGTGATGACACTATGAGAGAGAGCCCTAGATGACACAGAGGAGAGACTCCGAGCCAGAAGGAGGGAGCAGTGTCGGGAAAGGATTCCTGGAGTTGAGGCTTCAAAAACAAGCAGGACGAGGCCAAGCCAACCACAGCTGGGGCAGGGAGGACTGCCAGGGAGAGGAAGCAGCGTGCACGAAGGCATGGAGGTGTGAAATGACACTACCTGTTTGGGGAACTCTGTCTCGGTGGGGATATCTGAAGGGTGAAACTAAGTCAAGCCGAGGAGCAGAGGTGGCTGGGAAGGGCAGGGGCCTCAGGTGGCATGGCGCAGGGCCTCAGATGCCAAGCTGTGGCATTTAGGCTATCTGTGGAGGTGATGGGAAGCCACTGAAGAGAGCGGGAGTTCCCAGGTCAGCGGCTCTGAACCCCAGCCAGCCTAAGCCAGGTGAAGACCCAGGGCTGCGCCCTGTAGGTTTTGGTAGGAAGCGCAGACAGGCTTCCTCACTAAGGCTCAAGGCCAGTTCCCTGGGCCTTTGTCATCCTGCCAGCCACTCCCAGGCACATGGCAGCATCACAGGGGACCCCAGGTGGTGGATGTCTATAAGAGAAAAGAGTAAGGACTTGGGAATCAGGCAAAAGCTGGTTTCATTCCTTACATCTTTTTACTCATCGGAAAAGCAGAGTCTGTCACCTTTCTCAGAACTACTGATGGGTTAGTGAGATGCACCTAACCAGTCTGAAATTGCTCCTGATGCCCAGCAAGCGCTTAGATGACAGCTAGTGTGCTTCCAATTTTCAGACGAGGAAGAAGGGCTGGAGGGGTGGAGGCGGCCCACATTGCTCTGTTAGAGGAGCCAAGTGGGGTCAGGGGCTGAACCAAACTCTCCTGGGAAGTGGAGGTTCTAGGCCCTGGATTTACCTGGAAGGCAGAGATGTGGCTGCCAGCCTGGGACCCTCCACCCCACCTCCCACTGTGCATAGCTGGGTCTAGATGAACATAAGGATTCTCTGGCTCCTAGAGCTCTGGCCTTGCCTGTGGTGGGCTCTAGGGCTTCTTGGGGAGCCTACAGTGGGACATAGGGGAGACTCCAGCCCCGGGGCCCTCCCACCTGCTCCCCTGGGCAGACAGGAATGTCAGCAGGGGTCCCCACTTGCATCCTGACCTGGTAGGTTCCAAGATTCCAGCCCTGCCCTCCTCCAGGTGGTGGCCTGATATCCCTGTCAGCTCTGACCCCAATTCCCTGAAATCCACCACCCGGAGTCCCCCATGATCCTGCCGGTAGAAAACCTGACACACCCAAGGTAGCAGGAGAGTCATGAGTCTTGGGGGTGCAGGGGGTCCTCAGCTGTGTTGTGTGACACTAGGCCTGGCACTGGCCACTTCTGGGACTTCCTTCCTGGCCTCCAGAGGGATGGAGGGACGAGCTCAAAGTCACACCACTCGCTGGGCATGGCATAGTTGGAGCTGGGCCTCCTCCGAGTCTGGTGCTCTATCCATTCCCCATTGTCAGGGCCTCCTCCGAGTCTGGTGCTCTATCCATTCCCCTTTCTCTTTCTAAGAGAAAGATCAAGGTGCCATGGTCCACAGGAGACTGGGAACTTCGGTCAGGCTAAGGGCTAGGCTAGACGGAGGCCAAGACTGCCAAGCTCACATTAGCTTCAGGAAGGCAGCTGACGCGCTCCTGCATTTAGAACCCGCAGGTTTCACTTCTCCTGTCACCAGTCCTTCCCTCATGAGTCAAGAGGTCCCAGAAAAGAAGCAGGGCACAGAATATGAACAGCCAGGCCTTGCCTAGCTGGCCCCAGGGTGGCTGTGACAGGGAGGATGGCAGCCCAGGGGCTGGGCCGGGCTGAGCAAGTAGGCCAATGATCAAAGGATGGAGGGGAAGATCCCCGGCTGCTCCAGATGGGGTGGCTGTCTGATGGCCCTCAAAGACTTTGTTAGCAAGAGGTGGCACTTCTCAGAACCCACCTCCTCCCACCGGATACTGGTTACTGAATAACCAAGTTAGATAGAGGTCGACTAGCTATCTCTTAACTATTAGCTGACAGTCCAATCTACTCTTTCAAAGAAGCCCGATAATAACTTTATTGACCTCGTTGAGACTTTGCACTAGGAATGCTTCTGGGGTAAAAATCAAGAAATGGCATCTCCCAAAGCAGCAACAGATTAGAAACAAACAAACAAAACCCCCAAAAACCAACTGCCACCACCACTGCAACAGCAAAAACCAAGGAACAGCCCAGCAGAGGGATGCTGCTCCCGGGATGTCAGAAACAGCCCCTGTTCCCCAGTGGCTCCCTAGCCACTCCCCCGTCCCAGGCTGGGCTGGCTGTGGCTACAGGTGACTTTGGCACTTGTCCTGAGAAAATGGACTCAGTGGCCTCTTCTCGGATGTGACTGTTCTGAGACTAAGCAGATCTGAAAAGGATAGAGGGCTGGGTACAGTAAGAACCTGGCTGGGGTCAATGGCAAGAGTGCCCACCTCCCCCCGCCAAGCCCTCCACCAGCACTGGGAGATATCCTGCTAGGAAAAAGCCAGCCAGGAACAGATACCACAGGGGCAGAGCCCTGAGCCAGGGCTTTAGCATGCAAGACAGGACAAGGCTCCCTCTGGGAGGCGCAAAGCTCTCTCAGGGCAGCAGCCAGCCCCTCAGGGAACCCTCTGTTTGCTGTCCTTCCTCCAGCTGAGACGTGGGCGCATGCTCAGAGAGATCAAGCTGACTCAGAGCTTGCCCCGAGAGCCTTCCCAGAGAAAGAAGCCATTGGCCAGGAGCCACGAGGAACTCAGGACGTTTGAGAAGAGATTGGTGGCTCAGATGATAATCTGTTTTAGGAAAGAGGAAAATATAGGACAGATGGTTTTGCTTTGGGAAGAAAGCTGAGTAGGGGACCCTGAATGGTCAGGCAGAATGAAGACAGGCTTCACGCTGCAGCAGGGGCTCCGATCAGCAGCCGGAATAACGGGGAGGGTGGGAGTGTTGGTGGAGCTCAGAAGAGGCAGCCAACAGGTTTTAACTTGGTGTCTCTTCTGAAGAAAGGTTGTGTAAATAGCACTGATGGAAGCATGTTGATGATGGCAGAGCTGCAGTCCTGCTTAGAGGTGTAGGAGGATGGCCTTCCTTCTCCTGAGCAGGAAGGGTCCAGGGGACAAGACCTGAGCCAAAAGCCAACAGGAGAGTAGTGACACTGCCCCCCCACCCGCCGCCCCACCCCCACACACACCAACTTAGTGTCTGTGTCTGTTAGTGACTCAGATAGGACGTCCTGGGCTTCAGGGACTCTACGCCTGGTGTCTGTCCTCAATTCTGCTGTTACTTTGGGACTGTCAACTCCGACCCCAGCTCTCAGTTGATACAGAAACTTGACTGGAAAAACAAGGCCTTGGCCAACCATACAGACTATTTCGAAACCTTGCTGCTACCTTCTAGACCAGCCCACAGGGCCTGAGTCAGATAGCCCCACCCCAGGCCAGTGAGGTGCACGCCAGTCCACTGTAGGGAGGGAAAGAGGAAACAGCAGGGTGGAAGAGGAAGCCCAAAAAGCAGCTGGGGGAGAAGCTGCTGTCACGAGGGGTGGGGGATGGGACCTCCACAGGCTCACATGCCCCTTCTGGGGGGCCAGAGTAGGGATCACGGGCTGAGCCTCCAGGTTCTCTCCAGGAGCCCTCATTTCCTATTCCAAGCAGCCTCTTCCCATCAAAGCTCATTTTAAGCAGCCCTTTCTGCTGCCCTTACCATGCACCTCTTTGCAGTCAGCAGGAAAGTAAGATATGAGAGAGCTAGCCCACAGAACAAGGAAACGGACCTCAGACTTCAAGCAAAATTGGCTGAGTCCTTATTTCTGGTTCTGCCACTTCACGTGACGTTGGGCAAGTTGTTGTACGTCTCTAAGCCTCAGTTTGATCTTCCTTTAAATAAGATCATACACTCCTGCTGAACGAGAGTGTTATAAAGATTAAATGAGATATCCTGGATGTGAAAGTGTCTGGCACACAGGTTCTCTCTCGGTATGCGTTTGAATGTCTTTCTCCTGCGTCCTCCTCAGGGTGGGCACCAGGAACCGGCAGTGAAAGCCCTTAGCTAACTCCATAGGGCAGAACCATCCATCCTAGCTCAGCTGTGGCCTTTTCCAGCTCACAGGGGAAGATCGAGGTGTGGGGAGCTCACAGCTCCTGCTCTTCCTGCCTGCCCAATTCGCCCTCCTGCCCATTCCTGCTCATCCAGCTGTGGTCATCCTGGTATTTCCTCCCACAGGCTTTTCTTATGCACGTTCTGGGCTGTCCCCTCAGAGGGCCCCAGGAAATGGGCCCAGCCCCATAAGGACCAGCCGCAGTCATTTCCCATGCTGCCAGGCGCTCCCAGACACACCCGCACAGACACTGGCACAAAAGGCAGGAACCAGCCAGGCTCCGGGCTGGGGAACCTCCGGTGCTCTGTGGCTCTGAAACGCCATGGACAAGCCACTCATCATCATCCTGACAAGGAAGGCCTAACAGGAGGAGGACAGCAACATCTTCCTGGGCAGAAACTCCACCGTCTCTGACTCTTGCTTGGATGTCTCCACACACCTGGCGCCATATGACTCCCAGCCTCCTGTCCAGGGGCGCCCTTTGTTCCTGCCAGCTGGAGCTACATGTTACTACTTCATAGACAGGGGACAGGCCATGTCTCCACTTGCATGCCTCTGCCGGCTCTGTGACCTCTGCTCAGAACACCTCCAGATCCAAGTCAAAGACTTCCTTCTCCTAATGGAGATGAATCTCTCCCTTCACAGAAATACATAAGCACCTAGCCAATACCAAGTATGCTAGACACTGGGCTAAGTGCTGTAAGCAGTTTCTCATTTAACTTCACCAAAACCCTGTGATATAGGTACATCATTATTTCCATTTCATAGATAAGGAAATTGAGCCTTATTGGAGATGTTAAGTGATTTGTCCAAGGCCAAATGGCCATGTAATCTTTTCCCCACCCAACGCTATCATTAGGAAGGCAGTGGAAAGACCATGGGCTTACGAGTCAGACTAATCTTGATTCCAACTCCAGCTCAGTCATTTATCAGCTGTGTGGCGCTGGACAGGCTTACATAACTGCTCTGTGCCTCATTATACTCATATGTTCCACAGGGAAGCTAACATTCACCTTGCAGTTCCACAAGAATTACAAATAAACAATGCCTGGCACAAAGTAGTAGGAAAAGCAAATAGAATATAGTCAATCATTAGTGTTTACTCAGTGCTTCACATCAGCCTGGCACTGACCTAAGTACCTTACACATAGTACCTCATTTCAACCTCAAAACACTCGTGTGATACAGGTATTATTATTACCCTCATTTTACAGAGGAGGAGTCCAAGGCCCAGGGCCAATCCACTTTCAGCTTCCTGTTCTGTCTTCTCCACTTCTTAAATGGGGGACATGTGAAAGCAGTTAAATGTAACAGAGACTTGATTTCTCATTTTCAGACTACAAGTCTTTATTTTTATTTGTCTCCACCCTGCACTGTATTTTGTTTAGCACAGGAAAAGTGAATTGGGTTAATATGTATCTGTAATAATAACATCATCATCACTAATAATGATAGTAAAAGCCGCCACGTATTCCATGCTTCCTGTATGCCAGGCAATGTATACACATAATATCTAACCTTTTATGTGTTAAATGCTCAACAAGTCGGTTTTCTTCAAAATCTCCCCAACCGACTTCTGCACTCCCCTTGCTGGTCCTCTGAATGACATGGCACATGGGAAGTGTCATCCTTTGGCACTCAATAAGCAGAGCAGGGCCTTCCAAAATTGCTGACTATGTGTACACACCCTCTCTCCGGCTTGATTCTTAGTTCCAAGAAGGTAGAACCCTGTCTTGACTGTCTTTGCAGGCCTCAGAGCTCAGCATAATAATGGACCTACAGAAGAACTACGTGACATTTAGTGTTTGATAGGAATCTAAACCTAAACTTATCTGGAAGAAAGTAAAAGGATACCTATTGAGTACCCTCAATCAGCCACAAGACGTCAAGAATATTTCCTTATATTATCACATTTATCCTCAAGAACCCATCTGACTTTTACTGATGAGGAAACTGGGGCTCAGCAAACTCAAGGCTCACAGTGGTGAAACGATTTCAACCCAGGTCTGTCTTAAATCCCAGAGATGTTGGGGAACACAGTAGCTGAATTCACACCTTGAGAAGTGTGAAAGTGAAGAGTGCTGGAGGCTAGACAAAGTCATGTTATGCATATTACTGAGCCCTTCTAGAATGCTAGTGTGTTCTAGATGGTTTATGATGATCCACCCTCCCCACTCCCCATTCTCTCTGAAATGTTAGTTACTTTGGTTAAAAGATATAACCAATATACTTGAATGAGACTCTACTAGGTGCAATAGTGGCAGAGAAGTATGACTTTGTATACATCGTATTGAAACCTGTTTTTGTTTATTAAAACGAAAAATATTACACATAAGAAAAATGACTGGTTGTTCCAGAATAAGAAAGAGAACAGTGAAGCTCAAATCTGAATGGATAAATTTGTAGGTCTGTAGAAAGAAAATTTGATTTGTCTTAGATTATATTACATGCAAACAGTAAGTCTGAAAATAAGCAATTAAATGCGTTAAAATTTTGCCAAAGTTGGCAAAATCTTGATGAGTTTGAATATTTAATTTAAAAAGAGGGAGGGCTCCTGGAAAACCACAAAGATTTGTTCTTTCATCTTTTAAAAAGAGAGGTGCTAGAAATAATTAGATTTATTTAATATGTTAATATCGATCAATTGCTTAGAAATAATTGTCAAGTCAGAAGACATGCTCAGCCTTCTCTAGGTTAAATCTATATTGGTAAAATATTATTATTTATCTAAATATTTGAGAAATTATATGCTATATGAGAGTTGTGCAGATTTCTCAATGCCCTCTCTGTACATGACATGTTTCTATTTATCAGCACCCTGATGGTGCCTTCCCTGATGACAACAGTATATATGTGTTACTAGTCACAATTTCAATTATTATTTAAAATGTTACTGGAGGCTGGGCACAGTGGCTCACACCTGCAATCCTGGCACTTTGGGAGGATGAGGTGGGAAGATAAGGTAGGAGGATGGCTTTAGGCCAGGAGTTTGAGACCAGCCTGGGCGACATAGCCAGACCCTGTCTCTACAAAAATAAAAAACTTAGCTGGGTGTGGTGGTGCATGCCTGTAGTCCCAGCTACTTAGGAGGCTGAGGCAAGAGGATCCCTTGAGCCCAGGAGTTTGAGGCTGCAGTGAGCTATGATTGTGCCACTGCACTACAATCTGGGTGACAGGGCAAGACTCTGTCTCGAAAAAATAAAATAAAATAAAATAATAAAATAAGTTACTGGGCTGCAACTTTCCTTCTTTAATTTAAATCTAGCATCTTCCAGGCCACTGGTTTTCAACTGGAGTTGTACATCAGCCTTTCCTATGCAGTTTTATTAAAATACAGATGTTCAGGACTTACCTCAAGCTCACTGAGTATCTTCAGTCGATATTCTTGGCATTTTATGTAAATTATATCTTAGAAATTTTATCTAAGATTTTTTCTCTGTAAAAGTCATGTTCATTTTTATAAATTAATATCATGTTCATTGTGTTTTTTGAAATTAGCCTTATATTTTTAGACATTGTCTAGATTTTTTTGTTGTTTGGATTAGCATCTTTTTGTTTTGCATACCACAGAAGCAACCAAATTTCCTTGTCAGTTGCATTATTCTTGTCATGAATTCTTATCAGATCATTCATTCTTGAAAATTATCAGTAATAAGTTAATCAACACTTTTTAAGTCTCTGTCACCTACAGATAGTTTTTATTTTACTCTGATGCTTCTTAAGGGTTCTGTATTCAGTTATAGAATAGAGGGGGAGTTTTTGGTTTTTGTTTTTTAAGAGATGGGATCTTGTTGTGTTGCCCAGACTGGAGTGCACTGGCTATTCACAGGCATAATCATGGTGCACTACAGTCCCACACTATTGGGCTCAAGGGACCCTCCCACCTCAGCCTCAGGAGTAGCTGGGACTGTAAGCATGCCACTGGGCCTGGCAGGCCAGAGTTTTTGTTTTTAACAACCGAGAACTGTCTCAGAAAAGCACTGTACTGAGTAATTGCTCTCGGGCATAGGCTTCTGATGGCACCACTTAGACAACATTAAGAACGTACTAGTGGACTGAGTCAGGAGTTCCAGAACTCTTTAGTCAAGGAGCAGACAAGTTTTTGAGATTGCTAACCCAAGATTCAGCGGAACAGAATTAATCACACTGGACCGCATGAACTGGTGATGGATGGCTGTCTTCTAGGTTCAGAATATTGTTGATGTTGTTATAGTGTTCTATCTTCTGGACATATAAGGAAGACCTTTCTCTTTCTTCTTAGGCTATATTAACCCATAACAACTTAGTAGATTCTGCTTTCATAAACTGAAATGAAACACTTATAAATATATTTTTCTCCCTACCTGACTCCTCAGAATTCAGAAACTCTCATGGAATCTTCTTGCTTTTCATGGCAATATGGTTATTTGCACGGGTTGAGTAAGATTTTTTTTTTTTTTTTTTTTAACCAGTACATAATTAGAAAAATCGGTTATTCAACCAAGACCTTGCCTGGATGTTGTATTTGATCAGGATGTCTATTTAATCAGATACAACCAGCCTCCTTTAAAAACTGAGGTTCACTCTATGGAGCCAATACTAAGAAAACCCTCCCAAGAAAACGGGCTTACTGGGTTTCCAGGTTTACATGCCAAAAGGAAGGTCACTCCCTGGCTAGCCCAGAAACTTTAGGATATTTTGGGGACCCTGAGAAGAGGAATTTGCCCAAATATATCAGTACAGTAGGTAAAACCTGGTAGAGACAGTTTCTTGACTCGGCTTCTAATGTCAGGACAATAAATAATTAAAGGCTTTAAAAAATCGAATCTAGGATTCCTTATGAAAACTTCCAGTCAAGTTTATTAACTTAACAAGGGCTATAGGGTAAAACACACTTGTAGTACCTATGTACATAATCAAGTCAAATTCAATGAGACCAGCTTTATTTTGTGATCAAGAATACTCTTTCTAGGAAATTTTAAAAAAATCAAAACAGGAGAGACTGTAGAAAAACAATGTATGTCCGTGGAAAACTATGCCTTGTCTAGCGGATAGTCCTCCAGGTTATCAGATTCCAGCTTTTAATTGACCTTGAGCTATTATAAAATTCTTTGAAGTGGTAGGTAACTGAGAAGTCACACAAAATATACCTGTGAAGATTATTTCAGTAGTCTTCCCTCACAACCTGTAGAAGACCAGTTTGGTCTCAATATTCCTAACCTATATATGAATATATTCTTTAGATTCTCTTTTTGAAATTGTAAAATATACATAATGTAAATTTTGCCATTCTAACCATTTTCAGTCTACATTTAGGTGGCATTAAGTATGTTCACATTGTCTCTCAACCATTACCATCATCCATTTCCTGAACTTGATCATGTTCCCAAACTGAAACTCCATACCCATTAAACAATAATTCCCCAATCCCCCTCTCTAAATTCTCTTTTGAACCGAAATCTTTAACATGGGTTCATTTTTATGTCTTTGTGAGAGTCAGAATTTTAACCTTTTTCTGAAAAATAACTTTTAACAGTCTCCAACTCAAAAAACACTAGGTAGCTAATCTAAATTAGTGAAGAAGGCTAGAATTGATGAGAGCTCTCAACAATTAAAAACCGTGTAGGGCAGCCAATTGTCTCGTTTCGCCCAGGATTGAGAGGGTTGCCGACAAAAGACTGTTTCAAAACCAGGACAAATTGGCCATTTTAATAGCATCTGCCGTATCTAAAGGGGACTCCTCAATCCTGTTCATTTAATTTGGAAATTTAGGCCCGGTATTGCCACATCATCCATTTTTCTTTTCTTTCCTTTTTTTACTTATAGAGACAGGGAGGGGTGTGAGGGGGGAACCGGGGTGGGGGGGTGGTGGTGGTCTGGCGATGTTGGCCAGGCTGGTCTCAAACTCCTGGCCTCCTTCAATTCTCCCATCTTGGCCTCCCAAAGTGGTGGGATTACAAAGATGAGCCACCATGCCCGGTCCCCATCGTCTGTTTTTCAAGAGAAGTCTGGAATCTAGCTATTTTTGTTAAATTTTATTTGTAAATAATGGTAACTAACACAATATTTTAAAAACTGTGCAGACCAAACGGACTGCTCCAGTGGCTGACTGCCTCTAAGAAAGAGTGGCTGAAAACCCTCCACCCCACCTTGCAGCCCAACATGTGGTCCCTGCGGTCAGGAAGAGAATCACTGTGAAGCCCCCTCACCCATTGCTGAGGGGCTGCCCTGCTCTGCTCTGAGAGCTGTGCCCTTTCCAGGCGCTGAAAGGCCTCGAGACGAGCTCCCAGGACCACTGAGTTCTGGCCTTGGCGTTCGAAGGCTAAAGGAGACCAAGAGGGACACTCACAAACCCCAGTGGCCACCCCTTTCCTCTACCATCCCCTGGTCTCGGTTCCCCAGCCTGCGAGCCCAGGTTCCCCAGCTGCTCAAGTACAGAAAGGCGCTCTGAAAGCGCCCTGGGTGTGTGTTAGGAGGGGAGGATGGAAACGGGAAACGCTGGAGACCCTCCCCGGCAGCCTGTTCTTCACCAGTGTCATAGAGTCAGCGTCGCGGGGTCTCGGGGAGGGCGGGCGGAGTTAGGCAGGGAGGATTATCAACCTCCGAGGTGGGCGCCGCTGGAGGAGCCCGCAACCAAGTCCCGCCAGCACCCCTGGCCAAGCGGCGACGCCAGGGCCGATCTGGGGGTTGCCTCCGAGGCCCCTCGCGGCCCCCCGCAAGCCCCGAGCCCGGGAGGTCCTGGTGCGCCTCCCTCCCCTGCCCCGCTCACCAGCTGTCCCTGGAGAAGGCGCGGAAGAACCAGACTCCCGGAGCCAGAGAGGACCGCATTTTGCCCGACCGGTACCCAAGGCTGAGTCGACGGAGGAGGCTACGGAGCTGGGCGCGTGTCCCGGGCGGGACTGGCCGTCAGCGGGGTTTAAATGCCCCGCCGGCCGGCCCGCCCTGACCCCGCGGCCGGAGTACGGCAGCGCCCGCCCCCTTGCGCCTGACCGCCCTCGGGGTTGGGTCCAGCGCAAACCTGCCGGTCATCCCTAGTCCGGCCGCTGGCATCGCAGCGCTCCGGTGCTTTGCTTCCTGGCCACGGCCCGACAGCTCTGAAGTGCTGGGGCTCCCCTTTCCGCCCTGCGCTTTCTGCCTCACCGCCCGCCGGGGAACCGAAAGCAGCAATCTGGTCGCTGTCCGGTGTGACGTGCCTGCCTGCCCGCACTACCCCGCAGCGCTTCCTGTCCTGAAAAGCCGTGGGCTCCGACACGAGTGGGACACGAGATGCTGGAGGGCTGGAAGTCACACTCAGCGGCCCCGCATGACACTAATCTCAGTACTAGCACCTTCTGGGAGCGCAGGAGTTTTTTTCGTGGGCGGGGGCGGGGGGGCGACAATATTTGGCCCAAACACAGCACAGGTTCAGGCTGGGGCTTCCTGCCCTGCTCATATTCCACAGGACCCCACTCTTCCCCCACTTCACAGACACTAGCCCTCACGCGCTCCCGCCATGACAATGTGGCAGTCACTCCTGCTCTGCCTTCTGGAGGCAAGCAGCCACCAGGCAGAGACTTCTGTGGTCCTGAAAGTGACCGCCTCTAAACTGAAGATTTCAGGGTATGTTTCCACTGATAATTGTGAGATCTTGTATATGAACCCAAGGGTGAACTACAAAGGACTGCAAAGGGAAGTATTCCCCTGAGGAATAAAGTTAATAGAACATAAAACAGGAGTGTCTGAGCAAATGGGTTTCAGCCCTAACCCCACCCTGCCCCTAATTCCTAGGAGTGCCCAGGCCCTATGTGCAAGGTCAGAGAAGGGGAGTAACAACTCCACCAAACAGATTAGGACCCAGAATAATGGGCTTGGCTGGTACCAGCCCTAGAATCAAGAAAAAGAGGGTAAGCAGAGTTGTAAAAGCCTCTGTTAATCCCAGGCACTCAGGGGCATAGGTCTAGTGGCAGAAATGAAGACGGTAACACGCAAACGACAAAAGGTAAAGGAATAGAGAAAAGAAGAAAGGCAGTAAGTAGAAAGGAGGCCCAAATAAGGTGCAGAGGCTTGAAACACCAAAGGACCAGTGTCATTAGCGGCGATTCACTGAATCAAACCTGATTAGACCACTCACTGTGCCTGGGGGTATGTTCATTTCACTCTTACAGGTCAGTTAGGTGGCTATTATCCAGCTAGGTAAGGTGACTCTATGTCTTGGTTTGCCTGGGACAATCCCAGGAGACACCTGCTGTCCTAGAATCTAGGATGGACCCACTCTAGCGTCAATAATCACAAGTACCCCAGGTTAAGGTGCTCCTTTAAGGGGTGGCAAATACACTAGAGGAATGAGCTGATATCCCCAGGAAGGGAATTATTTCTCCGCTGCTTATTTCTGAGGGACTAAAGGGAAGGATAAAATTGGAATCCAGCTGAGCCAAGCAAGCAGCTGAAGTTCCTTGATGCTACATTTCAGGAGTAGGTGGACATCACCAGAGGAGTGGAAGAGACCATCTCCAGAGCTTCAGAGGTGCTGTCCAGACTTCAGTAGTGTGGAACATCTGTCTTTCCATTTCAGACAGACAGAAGCCAAGAATAAGGGTCACTCCTGCTCATTTGTCAGGAAGCTGTGTTCCTGCCTCACAGGAGACCATGCTTGTCTGAGGCTGGACTCTCAGAAAGGCATTAGGAATATGCCCTCATGGTAGTATGGCTATTGTTCACAGTGCACCAAGTAGCTGGGAGCAGGGCCGGTCCTGAAACAGACTTTGCCTTGTCACAGTTACTTCCTGTGAATTCCAGCCAAGTATCCCTGTTCAGGGGCCAGGGTGGCAGTGGGAACACTCCTACCAATGATGGAACTCTTTCCTGCTCGCTCCTGTTGGTGAGCTGGCCGATCTCTTTGCTTCCTACTGCTTGGGGGAGTGGCAAAGAGGGATATTGTGCCTCAGGGAGTGCCCTCACTCACCTACACAACCTCACCACTCTCGACTCACCTTCTTGTTATTATCAGGTCCCCCTCCCACAACCACCTCCTCAAACCCTGCAGAATGTGGACAGGATCTGAAGGAAATAAAGAGGGAGGGGAGGAGCTACTGAATCAAACGCTAAAGGAAAAGATCCTCAGTTCTTATATGGATAGCCTTATACTGTCAAAAATGCTTCCTATGGTTCAGTATGAGACACTGGTGAGAAAGAAGCCATTTTACCCATCAAATACCAGTCCCTACCGCTAGCAAGTTCCATGACCACCCACAGGACTGTTGGGGTAGCCAGTTGGTGTTTTATGGCCTTTAAGACACAACAACAAGTGTCTTCCCTGTTTTTTTCAAAGAGACAGAAGGATCCAAATGCTTAAGTCTATGAGGACAAATGCCATGAGAATAGGCCACTAGGTAACAGAACTCCAAAATTTTATCCCATCCACAAGCATCAGTTTTTGAACATATTTGCCTCCTTCCACTTCTGTCTTACTAAACAGAGAAAAGCATATTTTTTCATAATACAATCAAGACCCAGAGTCTTGATCAAGGGGGTAAGAATTGGGATATTAGGATAAATTGTAATTATTCAATCTTTTAAATATTCAATTTCATATTAGGCCCTTTTATTGAGAGGCAGAGTGGTGCAGTAAAAAGAACATTGGCTTGGAGTTAGAACCAAGTCTGGTCAAGATACTTACTACTTCACTAAGCCTCAGTTCCCTCCTCTGTAAAATGTGTGTAACAGCACCTACCTTACAGGGTGCTGTAAGAATCAAACATTCGTGCATATAAAAAGTGTAACAGTGCCTGGCCACATTAAGTAGGTTTGGCAAATGGAGCAATTACGTGTGCAGGAGCGAATATATTGGTATTAGGGTCAGATATTGACTGCAGCTGACAGAAACCAATGACTGTTATAAATGAGAACAAAATACAGGGGTTAAAGGATCAAAATTCTTAAAAAGGATCAATGGGTATAACAAAATAAATTTTTGACCTGCAAAATCCTTAATATCGTGTGCTTGTGTGTGTATCTGTGTATGTGTGTATATATATATACAACTTAACCCACTGAGTTATTGTAAGCTTTGTGGTAATACATGTTGAATAATTTGGGGTTGACAAGGATGTGTGTATGGCTTGAGTAGAGTGTCATAAAAATGAAAGAAGTTATTGTCTTAAACATGTTGGATGCTGAAATCTCACTAAGAATTACTACTAAATTCTTCCCGGCTAACACAGTCAAAAGATAGATAAGCAAGGTGACTAAAGGTATTAAAAAATATTTTATTTCTCAATAGAAGTCAAACTTCTGGAATGCTTAGCAAAGAACATTCCAGCCCTTATATAACTGGCCAAAAGTAGGGGCTTCAGTGTACTGAAGACTAGATTGATGGTTCATAATGGCCTGAAGAATGGGCTTTGGAGACCTATCAGTCCACTGACAGGGCAGCCCTGCTTTCAAATGGTCAACCTCCTTAGGATACCAGTAGTGACAGCAGGTATATACAAAGACAGCCTGACAGCCAGTAGTCAGTCTTTAGGAAGAGAAGAGAAGGATGGAGAAATTGTTAAATTATTAAAATTTCCCAAAGTCACCTTGTTTAGAGGAAAAATTAAAAGGAATATATGGTAATGACAAAAGTGAGGTAGTCTCAGCCTGGTCACACAGCTGGGGACAGTTTTTAGTTGTTCTAGTATCTGAAAGTAACCATTCACTTACTTGCTTAATAAACATTTGTTGTCTGTAATCCCAGCACTTTGGGAGGCCCAAGTGGGAGGATTACCTGAGGTCAGGAGTTCAAAACCAGCCTGGCCAACAAGATGAAACCCCGTCTCTTCTGAAAATACAAAAATTAGCCAGGCGTGCTGGCACGCGCCTGTAATCCCAGCTACTCGGGAGGCTGAGGCAGCCGAGTCACTTGAACCCAGGAGGCAGAGGTTTCAATGAGCTGAGATCGTGCCACTGCACTCCAGCCTGGGAGACACAGCAAGAGTCCATCTCAATAAATAAATAAATAAATAGCATTTGTTAAGTGACAACTATGTGCCAAGCACAGTGCTATGTGCTGAGGATACGTTAATGAAAAAGACAGGCCGGGCACAGTGGCTCACGCCTGTAATCCCAGGACTTTGGGAGGTCGAGGTGGGCGGATCACCAGGTCAACAGATCGAGACCATCCTGACTAACACTGTGAAACTCCGTCTCTACTAAAAAAAAAAATATACAAAAAAGAAAATTAGCTGGGCGTGGTGGTGGGCACCTGTAGTCCCAGCTACTCAGGAGGCTGAGGCAGGAGAGTGGCGTGAAGCCGGAGGGGTGGAGCTTGCAGTGAGCCAAGATCGAGCCACTGCACTCCAGCCTGGGCAACAGAGCGAGACTCCGTCTCAAAAAAAAAGTCAGACATAGTCCCTAATCCCAAAGAATTTACAGTCAAATGGGACAGAGATGTATAGAGATAATCCCACTTCAAACAACTTGGCAGAAGAGATCAACTCAAACAAGAAATACGTTATATAAAGAGGAAAATGTTCATATGGTGGCACTGATCAAATAACTCTGGGAGACTCTCAGAAGGCTTACTGTAGACAATATAAGAACTAGGTTTGAAGAATAGCTAAGTGCATACCAAGCGAAGAGGAAAAAGGTTGAACCGGAAAATTGCATGTGCAAAACAAGGAATCATGAAAAAGTACGGTACATTGAAGAAATGGTGCATGAGACATTCTTTGTAGCTGGTGAGTATGTGTGCAAGGTGGGGAGCTGCAGAAGATATGACTTATTACATGTGGTGAGACAGTGAAGAACCTTCAATGTCAACAATAAGGGGTTGGAACTGTATTCTTTAGAGAGTTGGGTGCTATAAGACAGCTTTAGAAGGGTGAAGACAGGATCAGATTTATGTTTTCAGAGGAGAAATGGCCATTTAACGGGGCTTTGTCAGACTTCCAGTTCCGGATGAAGACAGAAGAGATACACTTCTCTCTATTCTTCTTGCTAAGTACCATTAAAAACCATGGACATTATATATAAAGCAAGCATAAGAAAACTCTGAAAAGTTGAGAGAAGACAGATCAGTGAGGGACCTTGAGATCTAAGGAAAGACACGGTGGTCAGTTATCTGGGTTTGATTTTGGCTTCATATATCTCAGACTGGGTGCTGAAGAACCCAGGAAATCCAGAAGCACCAATGACACAGACAGAACACCAAAGCTCTAAGAAATGCTGGCTCTGTCTAGCCACGGGACCAAGGAAGGGGTAGCCTAGCAATAACCACCCTGCTCCAACTAAACCTCACAGAAAACACTGCAGCCCCACCCCACCTTATCAGCAAAGGCCAGTGGGGAACCTAGACTTCCACTTGCACCTGGCTGTAATGAGGGGTGCCCCCCCCACCCACCGCCTGGCTGGTATCAGAGAACTCCAATGGGAAAGCAGGACTTTCACCACCTTCCAATGGTAAAGAGCACCCCACCCCAACCACCAAGGTGTCACTGGAGGTCACATGGGGAGCAGTAAGGAGCCCATACAAGGCAATATCAATGGAGGCCTAGTGGAGAGCCAGAACTCCCACCCTTTCAAGCAGTAATGAGGTGCCCTGCCCTGCCTCCCTCCACCAGGGATGTTAACAGAGGCCAAATAGGAAACTGGACTTTCACCCCCCCACCCCTGGCAGAGGAGATAAAAAACATTTCCCAAATACATGCTGTCACTTTTCTAAGAAACTAAAATACACTTACCATACATTTACTGCACTTCTGGGCATTTATCCCAGATAACTGAAAATTTCCATCCATACAAAAACCTGTATATGAATTGTCCATAGCAGCTTTATCTATAATAACAAAAACCTGGAAATAACAAATATGCCCCTCAATAAAGTTAAACTAATTGTGGTACATTCATACCATGAAATACTACTCAACAATAAAAAGAAATGAACTATTGACACAATGGCATTATGCCAAGTGAAAAAAAATCCATCTCAAAAGGTCACATACTGTATGATTTCATAACAATCTCAACATGACAAAATCATAAAAATGGAAAAGGGATTAGAGATGGACAGGAGTTAAGGAAGGTGGTGGCTGAGAGGGGTGTAACTTTATAGGGGTAACACAAGGGAGGTCTTTGTGGTGATGGAATAATTCTGTTTTGTTTGCATTGGTGTTTACGCAAATCAATGCATGTGATAAAACAGCAGACACAGACATATTGTACTATGGTTATGTCAAATGTAATCACTGGGGAAAACTGTAAAGGAACCACAAACTCTCTGACCTGTTTCTATAACTCCCTGTGAATCTATCCTTAGTTTATAAAAGTCTTACAAAGTTGAAAGAGAAAGCTCTATGTCAACTTTAATTTCCTTTTAGTAGTTCTCAGTTTTCTAATTCCAGAAACAGGATGGGAGAAATTCACCTTTTAAGTAGAAATCTTTCCTTTGGAGAACATGCTATGGAGCAGCATGGTCAGCTGCCCATAGTAACTCAAGTACCTCACTAGCAATACAGATTTCAGTACTGTGCCTTAGATTCCAAGTTATAATACTTGTTTTTTTCCTTCAACTTCTAAGCTCAGGGGTACATGTGCAGGATGCGCAGGGTCGTTACATAGGTAAACATGTGCCATGATGGTTTGCTGTACAGATCATCCCCTCACCTAGGGATTAAGCCCAGCTATTCTTCCTGGTGTTCTCCCTCCGCCCCCTGCCAGTGCCACCCCCCACCCCTGCCCCGCCTCTGACAGGCCCCAGTGTGTTGTTCTCTCCATGTGTCTGTGTGTTCTCATCATTCAGCTCCCACATATAAGTGAGAACACGCAGTGTTTGGTTTTCTGTTCCTGCATTAGTTTGCTGAGGATAATGGCCTCCAGTTCCATCCATGTTCCTGCAAAGGACAAGATCTTGTTCCTTTTTATGGCTGCATAGTATTCCATGGCACATATGTACCAGATTTTCTTTATCCAGTCTATCACTGATGGGCATTTGGGTTGATTCCATGCCTTTGCTGCTGTGAATAGTGCTGCAATGAACATATCTGTGCATATATCTTCATAACAGAATGATTTATATTCCTTTGGGTATATACCTAGTAATGGGATTGCTGGGTCAAATGGTATTTCTGTCTGTAGGTCTTTGAGGAATTGCCACACTGTCTTCCACAATGGTTGAACGAATTCATACTCCCATCAGCAGTGTAAAAGGGTTCTTTTTTCTCTGCAATCTTGCCAGCATCTGTTTTTCGACATTTTAATAATAGCCATTCGGACTGGCATGAGATGGTATTTCACTGTGGTTTTGATTTGCATTTCTTTAGTGATCAGTGATGTTGAGCTATTTTTTTAAAGGTGTAACTCCGCTTTTATCGAACAGCTTCATCGGCACCTCTAGAATACTCCTTCCTATTACTCAGACAAACAAATTTAACTTGCAGAGAACAGACATGCCTGGTTCACACAGTGATGTTGGTGGAAAGATGAGATAGAAGCTCTCCCCAAGGGCCACTCCATTTGTAGGAGCAGATTCCTTCTTATCATGTGGGACTAACCTCTGTTTCTGTGACCAATTAAGCCTATGATAGGCTTCATTAGGCCTAAGATAGGCTCAAGGAAGTTGTGGGAACGCCTCCCTGCCTTACACTGCTCCTCAGGTCTACAACTAGGAATGTATTCTTATTGTAACATTGTGAAGCAAGAGGAACGAAACAGGGAGAACAGGCTGAACAAATGAAAATGGAAATGGGTTTAGAAATCAAAAGCATGTGACTTCAAGAACTATGATGCTTTTCACAGGCAAGGACTGAAAGGTTTTCAAGGGAAGAGTTTTATTAGTCAGATTAAAGAAGGTCTGAATAAACAAAACAGCACTACACAATAAAGCCTGAAGATATCCTTGCTGCCTCTAGATGTCTACAGCAGCCCCAACAGGTAGGCCCCAGATCTGGAAAAACTTGACTCTTCCATCTGCTTTGTCCCAGCAAAAGCTTCATCCTAGAATTTCCCTACAACTCTTCAACATTGGCCTGAGAGCCCTGGCTCCTAGTACACAGTTGGCATTCCTTATTGTAAAATATATGAAGGACAGGCTACAAGACTCAGGAATCAAGATCAAGATGGAAATTTCTGGGAAAAGAGTGCTGATCCACTCTACCTTCTTAGAAACTCATTCTCAAGCCCAAATGTTTCTTTCTTCAGAATTAAGTAACATCCAAATGTTCACTGTATGCCAAAGCATGCTCTAGTAATTTCTATTTTCTTTCTTTTTTTTAATTAAAATAATTTGTTTTAGAGACAGGATCTTTCTCTGCCACCTAGGCTGGAGTGTAGTGGTGCTACCATAGCTCACTGCAGCCTCGAACTCCTGGGCTCAAGTGATCCTCTCATCTCAGCCTCCTGGGTAGCTGGAACTACAGGCATGTACCATCAAGCCCAATTAATTTATTTTTTTTATTTTTGCTTTTTTAGAGATAAGGGTCTCACTATGTTGCCCAGGCTGGTCTCTACTCCTGGCCTCAAGTGATCCTCCCCCTTCAGTCTTGGGATGACAGGTGACAGCCACCATGTCCAGCGTGTCTGGTATTTTCTGATCACTATTACTAAACCTTTTCTCCCCCTTCTTAGTAATGAATTGAAACAAGTACTTCCTAGTTTATGATGACAGAGTTTCAGCTAGAGAGAAATGGACATGCCCAGATATCTCTAGAAAAGCCAGAAAACACTTCAGTTTCTTTCAAGTTCTTGTCTTATCAAGTCCTTGTCTACTGCACAGAATGAAATTTAAGGTGCGTGCGCACACACACACCCCCCCCTCAAAATTTAACAATCGAATCATGTTGAAAACAGATGCACTATGAACAAATACACAGTCCAGTTAACAAGTATTTTAAAAGTTAAATCTGAAATTCCTTATGAAAACTTCCAGCAATGTAAACTGAAGAAGACTTCTATGGTAAATTAACATGCTTACCGTACTTATAATGAGATCCACTCTAATGAGACTAGCCTTATTTTGTGATCAAGCATAGTCTTTCTTTGAGACTATTTTGATCAAAATGGGAGAGGATGTAGAAAAAAATTTATGTTTCAGTGGAAAATAATGTATTAACTAGAGGACACTCCTCTAAAGTGATCTGATTTTAGCCTAAAGTTCTCTTTGGTTTACCAATTCTGCAAACTGTAGATAAATGTGAAAAAGATCAGTTTTGCCTCCATTTGCACATTCAATCCAACATTCCTTTATCTATATAAATTTGTGCATTTTTTTCCTTTTTTCTTGGAACCAGTTGAAACATCTACTTATTTCCCTCATGAATTAAATATTTAATGCATGTTCACCTTTATATCTGTATGAGTCATTATTTTACCTTTTTATGAAAATTATCTTTTAAGATATATAAACATTATCATATAATTCAGAAAACTTCTATGCTAAATAGTTATGATGGTACTAGTACTTTGCCTTAAGAGTTATTAGAATTTTAAGACTGAGAATTTGAAGAACATTTCAGGCAAACAAAAGGCCTGTTAATCCTAAGGGACTCTCCTGGTAATGGACCTAGCCAGCTTCTTGAGTCCCCAAGGAGAGGCCGGACTCAGTCCCATGTGATTCATGCAGGGGCAATACCCAACTTGTAACCAATCCCAGTGAATCTATCATCCTACCTGGCAAGGCTTACAGTCCCCACTATTCAATTGAAGAAAGGCTCCTGGGAAACACAGAAGCATGACGTGTAATGGTAACCGGGATAAATGGCTCATGGATCCAAAGCAATGTGTCTTGAAATAAGCATCACAACCCACTTCCTGTGTGTCCTATAGCAGAACTATATACCACATGCTATACCACAACCTGAATAAATTCCCTATCCCTGCTGCCTCAGTGGGCCAGGTAGTAGTGATATGGATCCAATTATATCCTACTTCTGGAGTCAAACTAAGCTGTATTAACAGCTATTCATCTCTACCTTTCTATTTTGCTAATAGTGAAACGGAAGAGGTAGGTCAGGGGTTCAGAAAATGTAATACATATAAAAATACATATTCACAAAGCATTAACTCAGTCTCCAGCTATCATGGTTTACCTGCGTCAGATTACATTCCTTGATGAATGGATTTTTCCAACGTGAGCCACTGTACAGTTTTCAGAGACCCATGTCTAGCTAAACTACTGATTCCTATTGTGTTGGCTTAAGTTCCAATCTTGCTCCACTTCAAACTCTGTTTTTCATTGTTAATCTTAGCTCAGTCCTGGTCCTTGCCTTGTATCTGTGTTATCCCCCTCTTAGTCTTAGCTCTGTTTCGGATCCCCCCTTATCTACCATCCCTGACCCAAGTTACTTATAAGGTAAGAACAAGGAGTTACAGCCATGTGAGAAAACACTCTAAGCCCTAAAAGACAGAGCTATATCAGAGTCAAGGTTTATGTGTAGGATGTAACGTCTTCATGTGTGAAAGAAAAAGTGGTATTGATCATGTGTATGGCAAATGCTTTGAACTCATTAGAGAAAACACTGTGCCCACCTGGCAAAAAAGGACAGACATGTCCTCTTCCTCCAGCTGAACCATAACTCAATTCTCGCAATGTGATAAGATGGGTGTAACTTGTCAGATGAGGGTACCTACAGCTTTGAACCAGGAAGGATTTAAACACAGGCATCATCTAACCATCAGGTTTAGCAATAAAGAAGGCATGCTAATTTGCAATCTAAATGGCACACCCATCCATTTGGCAAACTCTTCCTTTGCTCCTCCACCTTCAAAACAAAAATCTGGTTTTAGTGGTAAGTAGGCTCAGTGTAGGATGGAGCACTGAATAAGATCAAATAGCCAAATGCAAATCAAATGTTAATGTCATCATAACCTAGGAACATAGAAAACCTCTCTTAGGCAATAACTGAAAAAGCCAAATTGGATGTCCCTGTGTTCCTATGTCTAACTAGCTTATTCTGGCTAAAATATCTGAAACATCAAGGATTCCACATGTAGCCAATGTAAGGGAAGAAGGCCTCCCCTCTTGAATTGTTAAGCAAGAACTATGAGAAATGAGTAGTAATATTCAGATATGCAGGACAGAGGACATGTAATAGTGGTAGTAATTATGATAATAAAGATACTAATTCTGATTATTAGTTTCCAACACTTCCTGTACTTACCATGTGCCAGGCACTATGCTAACTACTTTCTCATGTAATCCTCACCACAACTCTATGAAGTAAGTACTATTACTATTCTCAATTTGCAGATGATAAAACTGAGGCTTAGACCTAAATATTAATAACTGGCTTAAGGTCACATGGCTGATATATGATAAAACCAGAATTTAAACTGTGAACACAATCCTAACCACTACAAACTATCCCATAGAAACAGGGCCTTTGAAGACAGCAAGAAAAAGCTGACAACAAAGAGCAATTTTTCAATCTCTACAGACTCTCTTCAGAGGGAAGAGAGAAATACAAAGGACTTTTACCATCTCTGAATTGAATCACATATTCTCTCTTACCCCCAACTCACCCTAAGGTTTCAAAACTGCTTTTACAAAATTACCATTTCATTCTTTCTGTCATTAATGTTCTCCATGGTCTTTCATCCCTGATTTCTCAACTTTTATATGCCTTGGAATTCACTAGTTATAGTTTATAAAACCAGGTAGCTATGTGCCTATCTAATTACTTAGGGTGTGAGCTATGCGAGGGAGCTTCTGGTCTCTTGAATAAACCTCAGTTCTATTTAATCAGTCTTTCTTATAGAAAGGTCAAAAAACACTGTAGCCTCTAGGTTCTAGTCACCACCTAATAATAACTATGTTAGAAGTCCCAGAACTAAGGGATACTACTTTCCCATCCAAATCTCCCAATATTTGGGAGAGTGAAAAGGAAGACAATTATACAGTCAATAAAATTATTTCAGATTTAAGTTTTTTGAAGTAAATAACTTTAAAAAACTCAAACATACACAAAAATAGAGAATAGCATGATGAAACTCCACAAACCTGTCACCTAGATTCACTATCATCAAGCTGTGGCCACATTTACTTCATCTATCTTTTTGGCCCATTTTACTGAATTATTTTAAAATAATCTCAAACATAATTTCATCCCTATATACTTCAGAAGCCATCTCTGTATATTTCTTGTATATAACCACAATGCCATCAACGTGCCTAACAAAATGAATCACTTAGATTCTATTCAAATTCCTCTAATTGCTTCAAAGTTATTTTTTTCAGACTGTTTCTTCACATCAGGATCCAAACAAGGTCCATACATTATATTTAGTGGTTGCTAACTCTATACGTTTGTCTAGAGCCATCCCCATTTTTAAAATTCAAGCCCTTAACTTGCCAAACAAATTGGCTTAATTTTCCTAGAGAACTTCCCATATTCTGGATTTCTGCTTCTTCGTGGCATAATCTAACTTGTTTCCTTGTATTTCCTATAAATGGAATCCTCACGGCTTTTCTCGTTACATATTATCATCATCTAAACCAGAAAATAGTTGAGTGATTATGTTCTTAATTCCCTCAAGGATGGTTCATAAATAACTAGTACCATTCTAGATCAACAGGAGAGAAGTTAATTTATTATATACAATGGATTCCTTACAACATTAGGGCTTTTCTCCCAAAAACCAAGTGAGAACGACTGACAAGCTTGATTGTATTTAGTTTCAACATTTTATTTGGCAAAAATACTTTATAGAAGGCACTGCAAGATTCATACTGCATTACATCAGATGGCCATGTTTAACAAGTTCATCCATTAATTATTGTTGTAGTCATCTGAGCATGGGGAGAATCTATGACAAGAATTGAGTGGTAACTTCTACCAGGAGTAGGCTCATCTTGGCGCCTGTATAAGATAACTCATGTGGTACAACACCACGTTGTTTTAATCAAAAGGTATCACTTTGGCTTCTCCTTGGCAGGGTGTGAGCTATGTTAGAGAGCTTCCATACAGCTCACCTCAAACAGTGGTCAGTAATACAGAGAACAAGACCAGAGATGGACCATTCATTTCCACCTTAAGAGAACTATAAAAATCTGAACCAACATATTTAAACTCTTTCACCCAACAGAGTGGGTCCAGCATGCCAGGAGGCTATTTCCTTTTCTCTTCCTCTATAACAGCTGCAATCTCCCAAATGTTTTTTTCTAAGAAGTATGAAAAAATGTTTAAGATAGGGCACAAGTAAATTATGCTCACCATACTCAGAGAGAAACTGAAGGACATATTTTACTTCTAAAAACAGAATCTAAGTAAATAAACACAGAAAAATAATACCTGCTGCCTCCTTTATCAAACCTTAAATGTCTAGAAGATATAAAAGCAAGAGTTTCTAGCCTCTGTACCCAGTGGGTCATCAATAAAGTTGTTGACTGTCCATCATAAAAATGTTAAATAGGTAAGGGTGAGGCCTGGACAATTAAGTAATATCCAGGAACAATGGAAGGGAGAGGACACAGAAGTTTACTAAGTCAAAGCAACTGGAGCAAGCTGTTTCACGTTGCACGCCTAGGAAAACATGTCATACATGCTTTCTGATTGTTGTTATAGGAAAAGTACAGCATATATATCCCCTGCTACTACCATAATCCTGGAATTAACTCTATCACATATACATTTTCACCTCTTGCTATGGGTTCTGGAAATTAATAAAGTTCCCTTCTAGGTAAGAGCTAAAGCTAAGCTTTCATGGGGTTGTGCCTCTCTTGGTGGGCTCATGTCCACATGCTCCTCTAGCCGTCTGTTCTGCCCTTCTATTCCACTGTGACCTACAGAAATTGCATCTACTCAGACAACACAATCAATCCTGGAGTTACAGTAGAGGAGAATAAACTTGTTCCACCCTTATCTCACTGTCCACAAGTAAAACCTACCATCACTCCACATATCAGCATGAAGAACGAATGAACTGAAAAATGAGAAACAGTGAGGTCAAAACTATAAAACAAATAATAAATTCCTAGAAAGTTAGAACTATAGGGTAGATGGAGGCCACTTAGTATAACCCTCTTATTTTACAAAAGAGGAAAGTGCTGCCCAGAGAAACCAAATTATTTGCTCCAAATCACTATGGCAATGAAAACCTGGAAAACAAAGTAAAATGATTCCTAATAACCTTTTTAGTAAACAGCATATTAGGTAAAAGTACTAATCATGTAGAAATATTTGGAATGTTTTAAAGACAAATTTATTGATTCATTTAACAAGTATTGATCGAGAGCCTATTACACAGCAGGCATAGCCTTAAGAACTGAGGCTGCAGCATTAAACAAAAAGAGACAAGAATCTCTGTCCTCATGAAGTATACAAATTAGTGGGGACACAGAGAAAATAAATATTAGCAAAATATATAGTATGTCATACAGCTGTAAGTGTCATGAAGAAAAAGAAAGGAAAGGGGATATAGAGTACCTGTGTTTGGGGGCCAGGGGGAAGACTGCATTTAAAAATAGCATGGTCAAGGAAGGCCCTCTGATAAGCCACATTTGAGCAAAGATTTGAAGGAGGTAAGGAGGTGGCCAAAAATTTTCTAAGGAAGACATGTCTCCAGGCAAACAACAAATGAAAAAGCCCTGAAGTAAAAGTGTCCCTAGAATGTCCAAAGAAGAATAAAGTCAATGTGGCTGAGTAGAGTGAATGAGGAGAAGGGCAGTTGGAGATAAAGCCTCAGAAGTAACAGGCATCAGATTGTGTAGGGCCTGTATGACATCGTAAGGGCTCCAGTTTTCCCTGAGCAAAATGCATAGCCAAAGGAGGCTTTGAGCAGAGAAATGGCATGATCTTAATTATTTTCACTGTTTTGGCTGCTGTGCTAAGAGCAGTTTATAGGAGGCAAGTATGGAAGCAAGAAACCAACTTGGGAGCTACTGCAAGAACTCAGATGACATATCATGATGACTTGGACCAGGGTTGTAGTGGGGAAGGCACTGAAAAATAATTACATTTTGAGTATATTTTCAAGGTGGAGCCAATAAGGATTGGATATGGGTTGTTTAAGAAAAGAATGAAGGTTGACTGCACACTTTTTTTTTTGGCCACAAGAAACAGAGGATGGAGTTGTTGTTTTCTGAGATGGGGAAGACTATAGTAAGGAAAACATTTTTTTGTTGGTTGGTTTTATTGGTGAGTGTGTGCAATGATAGAGATCAGAAGGTTGGTTTTGGGATATATTAATATTAAGTATGGCAGCTGTATTGAGAAAATACATAAGGTCCAAACAGGAAGATTACTTGGGAAACTCTTACAATAATCCATGAGAGAGAGAATGGTGGGTGGATCAGGCATATGGCAAAGGGAGCCATGAGAACTGCAGATCTATTATGAAGGTAGAACTGAAATGATTTGCTGATGGAGTGATGAAAGATGAGCAGCGGAGGAGGGAGTCAATGATTTTCATGAGGATTTTGGCCTCAATAACTAGAAAGATGCAACTGCTATTAACTGATATGAGGAAGACTGTGGGAGGAGCAAATCTGTGAAAAACTAAATGTCAAGTAGGCAGTCAGGGTTAGATGAGTCCGGAGGTTAGAGAACAGCTGCAGACCAGATATATAAGTTTGAGAGCTATCAGTATATAGATAATATTTAAAACCATGAGATAAGAAGAGATCACCAAAAGATCAAGTGAAAAGCAAGACAGAAAAGAAGTCCAAGGATTGAGCCCCAGGATACTCCAATATTAAGGGACTGAAGATGGGGGAGAAACAGCAAAACAACAACAACAAAAAACAAAAACAAAAACAAAAAACCTAAGAAGCTATAGCCAGTTGAAGTTGGAAGAAAAATAAAAAGCCCTAGTGTTGTAGGAACCAGGTAATAAGGTACTTCAAAAAAAAAAAAAAAGATTGATTAATTATGTTTAATTCTGTTGACAGGTAAGTAAGTAAGACAATAAGATGGAATCTGAGAATGACCATTGGATTTATCAGTGTGGAAGTTTTGGGTGACTTTAATAAGAGTACTTTTATTAAGAGGTAAAGGCAAATAGTCTCACTAAAATGCACCTGAGAGACAATGTGAGGAGAGGAATAGGAGCAGCAAATACGTACAACTCAAGGATTTTTGTTATGAAAGGAAGCAGGGAAGTTCAGTGGCAGCTGAAGGAAGATGTGGGATAAAGAAAGGTGTTTTTTTTTCTTCCTCTCTCCTTTTTTTTTTTTTTTTTAAGCTGGTTGGTTTTTAAGATGGGCAAAATTACAATATGCTTATAAACTGATAGTAATACTCTAGTAGTCAGAAGAAAAACTGATGATGCAGAAGAGAGAGGGAAGAAATGCTGAAGAAATGTCCTTGAGTAGATGGGAGGGCATTGGATCTAGCCACATGCCAGGGTAGGCCTAAGATAGGAGAACGAACAGTTCATCCACATTAACAGGAATTAACAGATGCAAGTAGGTGGGTAGGTATGATGGTGGAAACTTGTGATGTTTCCTTTTGATTGCTTATTTTTTCAGTGACACAGGAAGCACTGTCACCAACTGGTAGTGAAGGTAAGGAAAAACCTATAGGAAGTTTGAGGAAAGTTTGAGTAAGATGAAACAGTCATCTAGGAAATGTTCATTCTTACTTAATCATTTTTCAATTGAAATGCCTGCCATTTACCCTGTTTGAAATTCGGGACTCAAATTTAATCCTGTCCCCCTTGCACTCCTACTGCCCAAATCAAAATCTACTCATTTCGGCTCAGTTCTTTATCTTTACCTCTTCTTTCTTATAGGCCCCTGCTAATCTAGAAAATTGGTAGAATATTTCTATACAACTCTGATTTCACACACTTGTAAACTAAAAAACAAAACAAAACAGAACAAACAAAAAAAAAACCACTTAAGATTCCAGGCTCCTTTCCAAAGTACACTGATCCAATCCAAACAGGATTCACCATACTACCATCACAAAGGGTCATGAGACTCAGGTTTCCTCGTTGGTAGCTGCTACTCAGCATTCTCTAACTCCGCAAACATAAATCATTAGACATTGTCTACATATAACCAAATTATAATGAAAAGCATACATATTCTCACATGAAATTTATATTCATAGGCTAAAAGAAGACCTGAAAGACTCCTAATCTAATGCAAGATCTAATCCCATCATAATTCTACTACTAACTTGATGTCAAACAAGTCAGTTCACCTGTTTCAGATTACCAAACCAAAAAAAAAAAAAAAGTATAATCAAACAAGCAAAATAAAATTGTTATATAAGACCAAAGAAAGAAATAAAAACCAATACAACTTATCCTGGTAATGCAAAGTAATTTAGCACCTGAAAACAATGTAATACAGCATATTAACAGGAAAAAAGGACAAAGAATACATGATAATAATAAATGCAGAAAGAGTATTTGACAAAATTCAACACCTTTCCATAATAAAAACACTCAACAAACTAGTAATAGAAAGAAACTTCCTCAACTTGAAAAAGAACATCCACTGTTAACATCCTATATAGTGGTGAAGGACTAAATGCTTTCCACTTAAAATCAGAAACAGGACAAGGACGTCCAGTTTGCCATTTCTATAAAACATTGTACTGGATATTCTAGCCAGGGCAATTAGGCAAGGAAAAGAAATAAAAGGCTATTTATAGATGACAAGATCTTATATATAAACAATCCTAAGGTTTTCTCTAAAAAACTATTAATAAGCCGCAAAAAAGTAAACTGTATTTCTTTATACCTGTGATAAACAATCTGCAAGAAAACAATTCAATTTACAAAAGCATCAAAGAATAAAATACTTAGAAATAAACCTAAGGAAATAAATGCAAATGTTATGCTTTGAAAACTATAAAACATTGTTGAAGGAAATGAAAGAAAATCTAAATGAACGGGCAGACACCCTATGTTCATAAGTCAGATGGCAACAGTCCCCAAATTCATCAATAGATTTAACGTAATCCTTATCAGAATCCCAGCCAGCTTTTTGTAGGAGGGTGATCTTAAAATTCATATGAAAATGCAAGGGACTTAGAGGAGCAAAACAATCTTGAAAAAGAACAAAGTTGGAAGCCTCACACTTCCAAACTTCAAAACTCACTACAGAGCTACAGTAATCAAGACAGATTGCACTGGCGTAAAGTAAAACATATAAATCAATGGAACACAACTGAGAGTTCAGAAATAGAAGTTCATGTGTATTTTCAATCTACTGGGGCAAATAATAGTATTTTTCAACAAATAGTATTGGGATCCTGGTTATCTATATACAAAAGAATGAAGCTGGAACACTACCTAACACCATACACAAAAACTTACTCAAAATGGCCTACAGACCTAAATATAAGAGCTAAAACTACACGACTTTTAGAGGAACACTTAGGAGTAAATATTTGTGACCCTGAATTAGGTAATGGTTTCTTACATAAGACAACAGAAGCACAAACCACAAAATAAAAAGTAGATAAAATAGACTTTGTCAAAATTTAAAATTTTTGTGCTGCAAAGAAAATCACAGAGAAAGTGAAAAAACAATCCCCAGAATGGGAGAAAATATTTGCAAATCATACATATGATAAGAAACCTATACGTAGAATACACTGAGAACACTTACAACTCAATAATAAAAAGACAAGTAACCCAACTACAACGTGAACAGAGGATCTGAAAAGCCAGTTCTCTGAAAGACATAAAGTATATGAAAAGATGCTCAACATTAACAGCCATGAGGAAATGGAAATTAAAAATACAGTGAAATATCACTTTACACCCACTGGGATGGCTATAAGCAAAGACACAGATAATGACAAGTGTTGGTGAACATGTGAAGAAATCTGAACCCTTATATATTGTTGGTGGAAATGTAAAATGCTGCAGTCATTTTGAAAAGTTTGCGGTTTCTCAAAAGGTTAAACAGAGCTGCCAGAAGACCCAGTAATTCCACTCCCAGGTATATATCCAAAAGAAATGAAAATATATGTCGACAGAAAAACTTGCAAACAAATGGTCATAGCAGTGTTCGTAATAGCCAAGAGGTAGAAACAATTCAAATGTCTATCAACTGATAAATGGATAAATAAAATGTGGTATATCCATAGAATAAAGCACTATTCAGCAATGAAAAGCAATGAAATACTGATACATGCTACAAGATAGATATGTTTGAAAACATGTTAAATGAAAAAATCTATCACAAAAGATCACATCTGATATATTCCATTTACATGAAAAGTCCACAATAGGCCAATCTATAGGGCAGAAAGTAATTAGTGATTGCCTATGGTTGGAGGGGCATTTTGGGAGAGAAAACGGGGAATGACTACCAATGGGTATGAGGGATTCCTTTATTTTCTATTTAAAAAATTTTTAATTGTGGTAAAAACACATAACCTAAAATTTAACATCATAACCATTTTTTAAGTGTACAGTTCAGTAGTGTTAAGTGTACTCACATTGTTGTGAAACAGATCTCCAGAGCCATTTCATCCTGCAAAACTGCAACTGTATACTCCTTAAACAAAGCTCTCCATATCCTCCTACTTCCAGCTCCTGGCAACCACTATTTTACTTTCTGTCTCTACTAATTTGACTACCTAAAGTACTGCATATGACAGTATTTGTCCTTCTGTGACTGCTTTTTTCACTTAGCATAGTGTTGCAGTGTGTGACAGGGTTTCCTTCCTTTTTAAGACTGAATATTTTATTGAATATATCATATATTATTTACTATTTATCCACTGATGGACATTTGAGTTGCTTCCACCTTGGCTATTATTAATAATGCCACTATAAACATGGGTGTGCAAATACCTGTTTGAGATTCTACTTTCAATTCTTTTGGAGATATACCTTGAAATGAGATTGCTGGATCATGGGGGCTTCTTATTTTAGAGTGAAAATTTTAAAGTGGTTATGGTTGCACAACCAGTGAATATACTAAAAACCACTGAATTATACGCATTAAATGTGTCAATTATATATAATATGTGAATGATATCTCAATAGAGCTGTTAAAAAATACAATGCTTAAAGGCTGAATCAAGTTATAATTACTTCAAGGATTTTGGCTGAACTAGATAATCTGGTTACATAACTACAATCTTGTTCATGTAATTCTAATTATTTTCAAAGCCTTGGCTAGATGTTTAGGCTTTTATTTATTTATTTTGAGCACAAGCCTAAGTGCTTCTTCAGCACTGTACATCAGAGAACGTAGAAAAAAGAAACTGTCAGTATGTATATTCAATCATAATATTAAACCTTTTCATATTTTGTATCAGGAAAAATTGCAAGGAAATAACAAAAAATTACGGCAATTTTTATTTTATTTGCCCTGTAGCCATGTCATTCACCAGGATTTTAAAAATAGGGAAATAAAGAATTTACTCACTTTGACTCGAGATTCACTTTTTCAAATGTCACTCACAATTATTTCACATAGAGGATATTCAAAAGACAAAGGATTTATTTACCTTTTCTGCAACAGAAAATTACACAATTAAAAATTCCTATGTCTAGTGTCACTGAATGGGGAAAGAGGCAATATATTTTTAAAAACAAGAGAAAAAATTTTGAGAAAAAAAGGTGCAACAAATTTAAATTCTTATAATCTTGAATTCTTATATACATCTAGAAAAGGTAATGGCAATATAGATGGCCACTGATGTTCAGAAACACATTTCATCACTTTCTTTTCTGCTTCATCCAGACATTTTCAGTATTGTCAAGCTCAAAAACACAGTTTTAGAAAGATGATAAATGAGAGAATCTCAAAGATTTCACATGAGCTCTCTGATCAGAGCAGAGCAAAGTAAGAGAAGCCTTACTTGTCTGATCATATTTTAAAATAATAGGCTCCATATGGTTCACAAGAAAGAAGAGACGAGTAAGTCAGCTTTTAATCTTGGTTCCAAGGCAGATAAAAACAATGATTACAATCTAATTATAAAGACAGTTATTACATGAGACAGTATTTCTTTCCAGAGTATATATTTTATAACTTGAACAGCTTTTCTTAAATAATCTCTCAGGGCTGATTTTAAGTAAAAGCCAAAATACTACCAGTTAATTTCAGATTCTTATTATAGATTTTTCAAAGTCCGCCTGTGTGCAGAAGCAAAATTATGAATTGCGACTCGAAGAGCTGAATTACCCCCAGGGACATCACAGGAATTGATGAATGAATGTAGTGCCCGAGTATATGCTGCAAAAAAAGGTTTGCACAGCAATGAATAAAGTCAAATTCTAAACAACTCTACCAGCCTCCATCTTATTAGTACTGCTTCTCTACCAAGAGTCTTACAAGTAACTATCTATCGAATACATATTTATTGAGTACTTACTATATGACAAGCACTCTGTGAGGACAGAAAAGATAATAGAGAGTATGGACACAAAAATAATTAAGTTGCCATGTAATACTTCCAAACCAGAGGTATATACAAAATGTCATCATAGGCCAGGCACAGTGGCTCACACCTGTAATTCCAGCACTTTGGGAGGCTGAAGCAGGCAAATCACTTGAGGTCAGGAGTTCGAGATCAGCCTGGCCAACATGGCAAAACCTCATATCTACTAAAAATACAAAAACTAGCTGGATGTGGTGGCGCAAACCTGTAATCCCAGATATTTGGTAGGCTAAGGCACTTGAACCCAGGAGGCAGAGGTTGCAGTGAGCTGAGATCGTGCCACTGCACTCTGGCCTGGATGACAGAGCAAGACTGTCTCAAAAAAAAAAAAATGTCATCATAGAATGAAGCTGGGAATGAATGTACAACTACCTAGGACAGGATGGAAGACTCCCAGAAGTGGTAACACTTAAGATGAGTTTTGAAGAAATAACAAGAGTAAAGGAAAGAACACAGAGAACTGAGTGTGTCAGGTGCAAAAGGAGTGAACAATATGGCACATACTGGGAATAGCAACTTTGATAAGGCTGGAGTAGGGCCCAGAGCCAGAGAGAAAATACACCAAATATGCCATGCATCTTATACCGCAATGGGGAGCCCTAGAGGTTTTAGAATAGGGAAATGGCATAATTAGATTTGTGTTTTTTAAAATAAAGCTGGTAAGAAACTCATATCATACAGATGAAGCACTAGGAATATATATACTGGCAGTATTCCTAGTGTATACATGAGGGCTACATAATCTTTACACTATATAAATCAATGTATTTAAGGATGCATAGGAAATAGAAATATTAAAGACAATATGAAGGACTAAGTTTTCTCTACCTGGGATGCTCCTGATAGAGTTTATACTGTTTCTTATTTTCCTCGGTCCCTCCTGGCAGAACCAGCAATCTAATGTGGATATACATGGTAATACATCCATGTTACCTACCATTAAAGTATTTAGGTAATAGGGAATTCAACTGGATAGAGTCCTAACTTACATAAAAGGCAAATTCTAATAGTCTTCAGTTAAAGGACCTGGAACTGAAGTCCTTCTACAGTAGAATGAGCTGAAAATATTTCCCCAGCATAAATGGAGACAAGAAGATAACAGATCTCCAAGAGAAATATAACTCATTATAATTTTTTCATTGCCTCATATAGTTATTTTAAAAAGGGTTTATAACAGTCTCTGACACATAGTAAGCACTCAATAAATGGTAAATTACTACTACCACTACTCTTATTGATTTTTCTTGTTGCCATTAGGCCCTGACTATTCCTTCAAGAAACTTACCCCTGTGGTTTTTATAGAAAATACAGTTGTTGGCACAGGTATCAGGATGAGCGTCCCAAAAATCAGGACCACAACAACATAGTGGAGGTAAAGTAATATTATACAGCTGCATTTTCTCCTGGATTTGGGCTCGTAAAGCTTCTACATATCTGTAAAAATAAAGTATGATCAGGCAAAGTGAACTACTAGAAAGAAAGTGAGCATGAATCCTGACTTTACAGCCAGCTTTAACTGTTAAATCTATTTCATATCTCTGAGCCTTGATATTTCCTCTTTGTACTGGGAAAAATGCAGGGCTACACCCAAGAAGTATTAGGCAATCAAAAAATTTGGTTAAGTTATGAACTCCTAAATGAGGAAAAGTATGAAAAGACACAATCAATTCTCTTCTAAGGAAAATGAGAACAATGACTTTCTACCAAGTCTCCTCTAGAGCCAGAATATCATGAAGACCTTTTCAAATTACCTCAGGTATTCTTTTTCTCTCTGTTGTTGTTTTTCTCTGGCTCCTTTTATTTCTTCAAGTTCTAACTGGGCTAATATCTCACTCATTTTCTCTCCTGAATATGGATCTTCATGAAAGTTCACTCTTAGGATCCTCTGCTCTTCAGCATAACGTTCTTGCTCTCTCTTTTTCTTAATTCTGAGAATAAAATCATAACATGGTTAGGAATTTCCTAAAATTATTATTTAAAATTAGCTTCTTTATCCAAATAACTCAAGAAATTCCCAGAAACTAAGGAGTCAGGAAATCAGTTTAATATCCCAAGGATATCTTCAAAAATTTCTGCTGGCTGCTTTATCTCCTCTCAAAGAGAAATGAGCAATAGCTACTATTAGAAGAGTTTTTCCAGGCTAGGTGTGGTGGCTCATGCCTGTAATCCCAGCACTTTGAGAGGCCAAGGCAGATGGATAACATGAGGCCAGGAATTCCAGACCAGCCTGGCCAACATGGTGAAAACCCATCTCTACTAAAAATACAAAAATTAGCCGGGCAGTGGTGGCACGGGCCTGTAATCCCAGCTACTCAGGAGGCTGAGGCTGGAGGATCACTTGAACCCAGCAGGCAGAGGTTGTAGTGAGCTGAAATTGCACCACTGCACTCCAGCCTGAGCGACAGAGCAAGTCTTCTATCTCAAAAAAAAAAAGTTTTTCTGTAAGAATGTAGCACAACAGTCTTTTCAGATTAAAACTACAAGTAAACAGGGCTTCTGCTTCTGACCAAAACAGAGTAACAGGAACCACATTTGCCCTCCAATCTTAAGCCACCAAAAAAATTTTAAAAGTTTTAAAAAGTACACAAATCAAACAAATACAAGAAATGATGGTTTTCAAGACACTGGACACCAGGTAACAAATGACACTGCTCTTTGACAGACGGGAAACAAGTGAAGTAAACCCTATAACTGCCAGAGATTACTGCCTTGGAAGGTTCCAGGCAGTGGCGCAGGGCAGGGAAATTGAAGTGAAGCCTGATGGGCTCTATGAATTGAAGAGATGGAGTTAAGAGTGCAGGGAGACAAAGGCAATTAGAGTTCACAGGACAAAGTACCAGAGAGAAGAAAGTTGCCCAGAGACAGCATCCCAGAGATGAACAGAGAGTCTCCTGGTACACAGCAGAGCACTGATTGGTGTATGTATGCGGTGAAATAACCTGAGGCTAGGGAGAGAACCATCCAAAATAAAAGAGAACAGTGACTAGAGTCCACATAGCTCCAGGAATAATTGGTCCTTATTTCCACCAATCAAACTTGAAAAACTTGTATTTCACAGAACATTAGGTAGAGTATTCAGAATGATCTTATCTGAGCAGTAGGGAATAAAAACTAATCCTAGACTGAGTACTACACCAGACTCACCTGACAAGTTATAAAAGCAAGTCCTCAAATGAACTTAACTGTATGCCAAAACCAGGTTCAAGAATGTAAAGACATCCAGCAACTAACATGGTAAAACTCACAACATTGGGCATCCAACCAAAGATTACTAAGAACACAAAGAGGCAGAAAAACACAACTCACAATCAGGAGAATAATCAATCAAAACGACCTAGAACTGACACAGTTGTTAGAATTAGCAGAGAAAAACACTAAAGTAGTTACTACAAATATATTTTATATGTTCCAAATGTTAGGATATAAAAAAGACAAATCAAACTTCTAAAGATGAAAACTACAATTTTAAGACTATGATTCGAGATTTAAAAAACAGTGGATGGGAATACTACCAGCATAGATATTGCAGAAGTAAATCTGAAAACATAACAATAGAAACCATCCAAAGTGAAACACACAAAAAAAATCTGAAATGACAAAAAGAGTACAAAATAACACCAAACTAATCATATTAAAAATGGACAAAGGACTTGAATAAACATTTCTCCAAAGATGATATACAAATTGGCTAACATGCATACGAAAAGATGCTCAACATCACTAATCATCAGAAAAAGGCAAACTGAAACCACAATGAAATGATCACCTCACACCCAATAGGATACTTACTATCAAAAAAATAAAAAATAACAGGTGTTGGTGAGGATGTGAGAAATTGAAAGCCTTGTACACTGTTGTTGGAGCTATAAAATGGTATAACCCCTATGGAAAATAGCATAGACGCTCCGTAAAAAACTATAAACACAGCCATCATATAGTCTTACTTCTGGGTACATATTCAAAAGAAAGCAAGAGTCTCCAAGAGATGTCTGTACACACATGTTCCTAACAGTGCTAATTCTTAATAGGTAAGAGGCAGAATCAGTCCAAATGTCCACTGATGGATGAATAAACAAAATATATTCTATACATAAAATGGAATATTATTTAGCCTTAAAAATAAAACTGTGTCACATTAAACAACATGGATGAGCCTTAAGGACACAATACTAAGTGAAATAAGTCAGTTACAAAAAGACAAATAATGTATAATTCTACTCACATGAAGGTCTAAAGTAGATGTGATGGTTAATACTGAGTGTCAGCTTGACTGGATTGAAGGATACAAAGTATTGATCCTGGGTGTGTCTGTGAGGGCATTGCCAAAGGAGATTACCATTTGAGTCAGTGGGCTAGGAAAGGCAGACTCACCTTAACCTCAGTGGGCACAATCTAATCAGCTGCCAGCAAGGCTAGAATACAAGCAAGCAGAAAAATGTGAAAAGAGAGACTGGCCTAGCCTCCCAGCCTACATCTTTCTCCCATGCTGGATGCTTCCTGCTCTCGAACATTGGACTCCAAGTTCTTTAGTTTTGGAACTGGGACTGGCTCTCCTTGCTCCTCAGCCTGCAGATGGCCTATTGTGGGACCTTGTGGTCATGTGAGTTAATACTTAATAAACTCCTTTTGTGCGCGTGTGTGCGCGCACGCGCGCACGCACACACACACACACACACACACACACACACACACACTCCATTAGTTCTGTCCCTCTAAAGAACCCTGACTAATATAGATTTTGGTACCAGGAGTGGTTCCAGAGGAACAGAGTATTAAAGATGGAGTTCTTTTGTTGGTTTGGGGGTTTCTGCAGTTGGCTACTTAATATGATGAAACCCAAAAATGCTAAGGACTCTACTTCTAATAGTATGAAGAACACGATAGTCCTTGGCGTGAACTGTGTAAAGAGTTATGTCAAATAAATCCATTTGACATTCGCAATTCATCGCTCGTGAGAGGCAAGGAGTTTAGTGACTCTATATAAAATACCTTTGACCATATGTGGAGCATCAAGGAACATAATGAAGTTGGTTGGCTACTCCTAAGTTCACTGGACAAAGTGATGAAAGAAAATGATGAACTCACGGATTCTAACTCCTGACTTCAGAAGCAGATACTGAGCCTCAAATCTTCTAAGATTGCCCTGAGTAAGAGTCTTATCACCTGTAGAGAAAGACCTGAAATTGTAGAAAATCAGACATAAGCTCTTATCATGCAAGTGGCTGACCTGCAATGAAAGTTGCATGCACAGCCTTGACAGGTGTCTACTGTTAAAGTGAAGGCATTGATTGGAAAAGAATGGGACCCTGCAACTCAGAATGGGGATGTGTGGGAGGACCCTGATGACACTGGGGACACTGAGCCTGTAAACTCTGATGAACCTTTTTTGCCAGAAGAAACAGCTTCCCCATCCCCAAGGATAGTGGCAACATCCCCTCCCCAACCCATGCTGCCATCAGCATTTCCACCTTTGTCTGAGGAGATAAACCCTGTGATGCATGAGACAACAGTGATGGCCTCCCCTGAGGCAGTTGCCAGGCAAGATAATGTTGATTCTCCTCAGGAGCCACCCCCAAAATCCTGTTTGTTTCTAGACCTATAACTGGATTAAAGTCCCGGTGGGCCCTTAGAGGTCAGGTTGAGAGTGTGACCCATGAAGAAGTGTGCTACACTCGAAAAGAACTGCTTGAGTTTTCTAATTTATGTAAACAGAAATCTGGAGAGCACGCACGGGAATGGATATTAAGGGTGTGGGATAATGGTGGAAGAAACAGAGTTGCATCAGGCTGAATTTATTGATTTGGGCTCGCCCACTAAGTAGGGACTCTGCATTTAATGTTGCAGCTCAGAGAGTTAAAAAAGGTTCTAATAGCTTATTTGCTTGGTTGGCTGAAATATGGAGTAAAAGATGGCCCACTGTGAGTGAGCTGGAAATGCCTGATCTCCCTTGGTTTAACGTACAGGAAGGGATCCAAAGGCTTAGGGAGATTGAGATGATGGAGTGGATTAGTCACTTTAGACCTACTCATCCCAACTGGGAGGGTCCAGAAGATATAACCTTGACCAATGTCTTGCGAAACAGATTTGTAAGGGCAGCACCTACATCTTTGAAGAGTCCTGTAATTGCTCTTCTCTGTATGTCAGATCTAACAGTGGGAACCACAGTCACTTAACTACAAAATTTAAATACAATGGGAATAATTGGATTCCAAAGTGGCAGGGGCCAAGTGGCAGCACTCAACCATCAAAGGCAACATGGGTGTAGCTACTGTAATAGACAGCAGAGGCAAAGCGGCAATTAGAATAGCCTGACTTATGTAGAGCTCTGGCACTGGCTAATTACTCATGGTGTTCCTAGAAGTGAAACTGACAGGAAGCCTACTGCATTCCTACTTAATTTATATAAGCAGAAAACTTCTATGTCAAATGGACAAAAGATTAATTTAAAGTATAAAAACAGAGAATCATGGCCCCTCAATCAATTTCCAGACTTGAGCCAGTTTACAGACCCAGAGTCCCTTGAATAAAGGGGAGGCCGGTCCCCTTGAGGAAGGACCCCACTACATTACCGACAATTTATGCAGTGAATCTTTCTCCCATCCTTTCCCAAGGAGACCTCTGGCCTTTCACCAGGGTAACTGTGCACTGGGGAAAGGGAAATGATCAGACGTTTCGGGGACTACTGGACATTGGCTCTGAGCTGACACTGAATCCAGGGGACCCAAAACGTCATTGTGGTCCTCCAGTTAAAGAAGGGGCTTATGGAGGTCAGGTAATTAATGGAGTTTTAGCTCAGGTCTGACTTACAGTGGGTCTGGTGAGTCCCCAGACTCATCCTATGGTCATTTTCCCAGTGCCAGAATGTATAATTGGCACAGACATACTCAGCAGCAGGCAGAACCCCCACATTGGCTGATTGGTAGGGTAAGGGCTATTATAGTGGGAAAGGCCAAATGGAAGCCATTAGAGCTGCCTCTACCTAGAAAAATAGTATATCAAAAACAATATTGCATCCCTGGAGGGACTGCAGCAATTCGTGCCATGATCAAGGACTCAAAAGATGCAGGGTTGGTGATTCCCGCCACATCCTCATTCAACTCTCCCATTTGTCCTGTGCAGAAGACAATGGATCCTGGAGAATGACAGTGGATTATCATAAGTTTAACCAAGTGGTGACCCCAATTGCAGCTGCTGTACCAGACGTGGTTTCATTGCTTGAGCAAATTAACACATCTCCTGGTACCTGGTATGCAGCCATTGACTTGGCAAATGCCTTTTTCTCCATTCCTGTCCATAAGGTCCATCAGAAGCAACTTGCCTTCAGCTGGCTAGGCCAGCAATATACCTTTACTGTCCTACCTCAGGGGTGTATTAGCTCTCCGGCTTTGTCATAATCTTATTCAGAGAGATCTTGATCACTTTCTACTTCCACAAGATACCACGCTGGTCCACTACATTGATGACATTACGCTGATTAGATCCAGTGAGCGAGAAGTAGCAAACACACTGAATTTATTGGTGAGACATTTGCATGCCAGAGGATGGGAAATAAATCTGACTAAAATTCAGGGAACTTCTACCTCAGTAAAATGTCTAGGGGTCCAGTGGTGTGGGGCCTGTCAAGATATTCCTTCCTACAATCACAAAAGAGACACAATGCCTAGTGGGCCGATTTGGATTTTGGTGTCGACACATTCCTCATTTAGGTGTGTTAACCCAGACTGGCTCTCCTTGCTCCTCAGCCTGCAGATGGCCTACTGTGGGACCTTGTGATCATGTGAGTTAATACTTACTTTCAAGTGACCTGAAAGGCTGCCAGTTTAGAGTGGGGTCCAGAACAGAAGGCTCTACAACAGGTCCAGGCTGCTGGGCAAGCTGCTCTGCCACTTGGGGCATATGACTCAGCAGATCCAATGGTGCCTGAGGTGTCAGAGGCAGATAAGGATGCTGTTTGGAGCCTTTGGCAGGCCCCCATAGGTGAAACACAGCACAGGCCTCTAGGATTTTGGAGCAAGGCCCTGCCATCTTCTGCAGATAACTACTCTCCTTTTGAGAGACAGCTCCTAGCCTGTTACTGGGCTTTGGTGAAAACTGAAGGATCATCAAGTTACCATGTGACCTGAACTACTTATCATGAAGTGGGTGCTTTGTGACCCATCTGCCATAAAGCAGGTCATACAAAGCAGCAGTCCATCATCAAATGGAAGTGGTATATACGTGATCAGGCTTGGGCAGGTCCTGAAGGCACAAGTAAGTTACATGAGGAAGTGGCTCAAATGCCCATGGTCTCCATTCCTGCCACCCTGCCTTCTCTCCCCCAGCCTGCACCAATGGCCTCTTGGGGAGTTCCCTATGATCAACTGGCAGAGGAAAAGAAGACTAGGGCCTGGTTCACAGATGGTTCCGCGCACTATGCAGGCATCACCTGAAAGTGGACAGCTGCAGAACTTCAGTCCCTTTCCAGGACATCCCTGAAGGACAGCAGTGAAGGGAAATCTTCCCAGTGGGCAGAACTTCGAGCAGTGCACCTGGTTGTGCACTTTGCATGGAAGGAGAAATGGCCAGATGTGCCATTATATACTGACTCATCGGCTGTAGCCAATGGTTTGACTGGATGGTCAGGGACTTGAAAGAAGCATGATTGAAAAACTGGTGACAAAGAAATCTGGGGAAGAGTTATGTGAATGGACCTCTCTGAGGGGTAAAAAACTATGAAGATATTTGTATCCCATGAGAGTGCTCACCAACAGGTGAACTCAGTAGAGAAGGATTTTAATAATGAAGTGGATAGGATGACCCATTCTGTGGACATCACTCACCCTCTTTCCCCAGCCACCCATCATCACCCAATGGGCCCATGAACAAAGTAGCCATGGTGGCAGGGATGGAGGTTACACATGGGCTCAGCAACATGGACTGCCATTCACCAAGGCTGACCTGGCTACAGCCACTGCTGAGCGTCCACTTTGCCAGCAGAAGAGAGAAACACTGAGCCCTCAATATGGCACCATTCCTCAGGGTGATCAGCCAGCTATCTGGTGGCAGGTTGATTATACTGGACCTCTTCCATCATGTAAAGGGCAGAGGTTTGTCTTCACTGGAATAGACACTGACTCCAGATATGGGTTTGCCTATTCTGCACGCAATGCTTCTGCCAAGACTACCATCTGTGTACTCACAGAATGCCTTATCCACCGTCATGGTATTCTACACAGCACTACCTCTGACTTTACAGCTGAAGAAGTGCGGCAGTGGGCTTCTGCTCATGGAATTTACTGGTTTTATCAGTTCCCATCATCCTGAAGCAGCTGGATTGATAGAATGATGGGATGTCCTTTTGAAGTCACAATTACAATGCCAACTAGGTGACAATACTTTGCAGGGCTGGGGCAAAGTTCTCCAGAAGGCTGTGTATGCTCTGAATCAGCTTCCAATATATGGTACTGTTCCTCCCATAGCCAGGATTAATGGGTCCAGGAATCAAGGGGTGGAGGTGGCACCACTCACCATCACCCCTAGTGATCCACTAGCAAAATTTTTGCTTCCTGTTCCCACGATATTACATTCTGCTGGCCTAGAGGTCTTAGTTCCAGAGGAATGCTGCCATCAGGAGACACAATCAACTGGAAGTTAACCTGGCTACCTGGACACTTTGGGCTCCTCCTGCCTTTAAGTCAATAGGCTAAAAAGGGAGATACAGTGTTGGCTGGGGTGACCGACCTGAACTTTCGAGATGAAATCAGTCTACTACTCCTCAACAGAGGTAAGGAGTATGCATGGAATACAGGAGGTCTATTAGGGCGTCTCTTAGTATTACCATGCCCTGTGATTAAGGTCAATGGGAAACTACAACAGCCCAGGCAGGACTACAAATGACCCAGACCCTTCAGGAGTGAAGGTTTGGGTCACTCCACCAGGAAAAAACCAAGACCCTCTGAGGTACTTGCTGAAGGCAAGTAGAAGAAGGTGGTCATCATACCAGCTACAATCATGTGACCAGTGCAGAAACAAGGACTGCAACTGTCATGAGTATTTCCTTCTTCTTTTGTTAAAAACATGTTTGTGCAAGTATACACCTGTACTAAGAAAATACCTTCATTTTATTTCCTCTCTCCTTTATCATGTGACATAGATTTATTGATTTCACATCAGCATTTAAGTATTGTTAACTTTATGTAATAGTATTTTGGTTGGGGATTTGTGTGTTTCCGGTTGTATGAAGAATAGTTGAAGCTAGGCATAATTAGGATCTTATTTTTGTCTTTATTTGAAGATTATGTATGATCTCAGGAGATGTGTATGGGCTCAAGTTGACAAGGGGTAGACTTGTGATAGTCAATACTGAGCGTCAGTTTGCTTGGATTGAAGGATACAAAGTATTGATCCTGGGTCTGTCTGTGAGGGTGTTGCCAAAGGAGATTAACATTTGAGTCAGTGGGCTGGGAAAGGCAGAGCCACTCTTACTCCGGGTTGGCAAAAATCTAATCAGCTGCCAGCAAGGCTAGAATATAAGCAGACAGAAAAACGTAAAAAGAAAGACCAGCCTAGCCTCCCAGACTGTATCTTTCTTGTGTGCTGAATGCTTCCTGCCTTCAAACATCGGACTCCAGGTACTTTTGTTTTGGGACTCAGAGTGGTTGTTCTTGCTCCTCAGCCTGCAGATGGCCTATTGTGGGACCTTGTGACCATGTGAGTTAATACTTAATAAACTCCCCCTTATATATATTTATCTATTCCATCAGTTCCGTCCCTCTAGAGAACCCTAACACAGTAGTCAAATTCATAGAATTAGAAAATGAAATGGGTCCTAGCCAGAGCAATCGGGCAAGAGAAAGAAATAACATCTAAACTTGAAAAGAAGAAGTCAAACTGTCACTGTTTGCTGATTATATGATCATATACCTAGAAAACCCTAAAGACTCATCCAAAAAGCTCCTAGAACTGATAAATGAACTCAGTAAAGTTTCAGGATATAAAATCAATGTAGTGCTATACACCGACAATGACCAAGCTGAGAATCAAATCAAGAACTCCATCCCTTTCACAACAGCAGCAAACAAACAAACAAACAAACACCAACCTTAGGAATATACTTAACTAAAGGGGTGAAAGATCTCTACAAGAAAAACTATAAAACACTGCTGAAAGAAATCATAGATGACATAAACAAATGGAAACACATCCCATCCTCATGGATAGGTAGAATCAACATTGTTAAAATGATGATACTGCCAAAAGCCACCTACAGATTCAATGCAATTCCCATCAAAATACCACCATCATTCTTCACAGAAATAGAAAAAAAGAATGCTGACATTCATACGAAAACAAAAAAGGAGCCCACATAGACCAAGCAATACTAAGAAAAGAGAACAAACCTGAAGGCATCACATTATTCAATTTCAAACTATACTACAAGACTATAGATACCAAAGCAGCATAGTATGCGTACATACTTAGTACCTGTAGTACATACATAGTACAGGCACATAGACCAATGGAACAAATTAGAGAACCTAGAAATAAAGTTGAATACTTACAGCTAACTGAATAGGGTAAGGACACCCTATTCAGTAAATGGCATTGGAATAACTGGCAAGCCACACGTAGAAGAATAAAACTGGATCCTCATCTCTCAGCTTATAAAAAATCAACTCAAGATGGACCAAAGACTTAAACCTAAGACCTGAAACTATAAAAATTTTAAAAGATAACATCAAAAGAACTGTTCTAGACATTGGGTTAGGCAAAGAATTCATGGCTAAGAACCCAAAAGCAACTGCAGCAAAAACAAAAATAAATATACAGTACCTAATTAAACTAAAAAGATTATACACAGCAAAAGAAATAATTAGCAGAGCAAACAGACAACCCAAAGAGTGGGAGAAAATAATTGCAAACTGTGCATCCAACAAAGGACCAATATCCAGAATCTACAAAGAACTCAAATCAGTAAGAAAAAAACAAATAATCCCATTGAAAAGTGGGCAAAGGACATGAATTTGAAATTCCCAAAAGAAGATATTCAAACAGCCATCAAACATATGAAAAAATGCTCAACATCATTACTTATCAGGGAAATGCATATTAAAACCACAATGAGATATCACCTTACTCCTGCAAGAATGGTCATACTTTAAAAATAAAACAAAATAGATGTTGGCATGGATGTGGTGAAAAGGGAACACTTACTCTGCTAGTAGGAATGTAAACTAGTACAAAACATCATGAAGATTCCTTAAAGAACTAAAAGTAGAAATGCCATTCAATCCAGCAATCCCACTACTGGGTATCTACCCAAAGGAAAAGAAGTCATTATATGAAAAAGACACCGGTACAGGCATATTTATAGAAGCACAATTTGCAACTGCAAAAATATGGAACCAACATAAATGTCCATCAACCAATGAGTGGATAAAGAAAATGTGGTGTTTATATACACCATGTAATACTATTCAGCCATAAAATGAAATAAAATAATGGCTTTTGCAGCAACTTGGATGGAGTTGGAGGTTATTACTCTAAGTGAAGTAACTCAGGAATGGAAAACCAAATATTGTGTGTTCTCGCTTATAAGTGGGAGCTAAGCTATGAGGATGCAAAGACGTAAGAATAATAGAATGGACTTCTGGGGCTTTGGGGGAAGAGTGGGAAGGGGTGAGAAATAAAAGACTACATATTGGGTACAGTGTACATTGCTCAGGTGATGGGTGCACCAAAATCTCAGAAATCATCACTAAAGAACTTATCCATGTAACCAAAAGTCATCTGTTCCCCAACAGCTACTGAAATAAAATAAAATTTAAAGAATAAATAAATACAAACAAACAACATAAAACGGTAGTTACCAGGAGCTGGAGGTAAGAAGAGTTGCTTAACAGGTACAGAATTTCAGATGTGGAGGAAGCAGGGCAAGATAGCCAAATAGAAGCCTCCGCCAATCATCCTCCCCAAAGGAACACCAAATTTTAAAACTATCTACATAAAAAGCATTTTCCAAAGGACCAAAAATCGGGTGAGCAATCACAGAACCTGGTTTTAACTTCATATTGCCGAAAGAAGCACTGAAGAGGGTAGGAAAGACAGTCCTTGAATTACCTACACTACTCCTTCCTCATTCCCCGACAGACACCACATGGCGTGGAGGGAGAATCTATGCACTTGGGGGTCGGGAGGTAGAGCATTTGTGGGACTCTGTAATGGAACACAGTGCTGCTAACACCAGGCAGAACACAGCTGGTGGCCAAAGAAGGTGCATTTAGACCAGCCTCAGCCAGAGAGGAATTGTCCATCCAGGTGGTTGGAATTTCAGTTTCAGCACACCTCACCACCACAGGCTAAAGTGCTCTGGGGTCCTAAACAAACTTGAAAGGCTGTGTAGGTCACAAAAACTACAATTCTTGGGCAAGTACTATTGCTGTTCAGGGCTCAAAGCCAGCTAGTGAGATGCCAGCTGGGGTAGCTAAGGGAGTGCAGGTGCCACCCCTCCCCCAACCCCAGGCAGCATAGCTCACAGCTCCAAAATAGAACCCTATCTTTGCTTGAGGAGAAAAGAGAAAAGAGTAAAGAGGACTTTGTCTTGCAACTTGGATACCAGCTAAGCCACAATAGGATAGGGCACTGGGCGTTGTCAGGCCTCCATTCCAGGCCATAACTCCTGGATGATATTTCTAGACAGACTCTAGACCAGAAGGTAACATGCAGCCTTGAAGAGAAGAACCCAGTACTAGCAGGATTCATCACCTGCTGACTAAAGAGCCCTTGTGCCCTGAATAATCAGGCGTGACCCAGCACACAATCACAACTGTGGTGGCTACAAGGAGCGATCCCCTTCTATGTGAGAAAAGAAGAGGAAAGAGGTAAAAGGACTTTATCTTGAGCTCAGGTACCAGCTCAGCCACAGTGGGGAAGAGCCTTAAATCGACTCTTGGGGTTCCCGATTCTAGGCCTTGGCCCTTAGACAAGATCTGTGGACCTACCCTGGGCCAGAGGGGAGCCCATTGCTCTGAAAGATGAGTCCCAGGTCCAGTAGCATTCACCACAAGCTGACTCAAGAGCCCATGGGCCTTAAGTGAACACTGCAGTACTGTGGCAGTACTCCCCATGAGCCCATGGTGATGGTAAACATGGAAAGAGACTCCTCTGCCTGGGAAAAAGGGGAGGACAGAGTGGGAAGGTCTTTATCCAGTAGTTTTGGCACTAGCTCAAGCCATAACAGAATAGAGCACCAGGTAGATTTCTAAGGTTCCCATCTCCAGGTCCTGGCTCCCAGACAGCATCTCTGGACCCACCCAGGGCCAGGGGGAACTCACAACCCTTAAGGGAAGAACACAAGACTCACTAGCTTCACCACCTGCTGACTGTAGAGCCCTAGGATCTTGAGGAAACACAGGCAGTAGCCAGATAGTAGTTATAGCTGGCCTTGGGAAAGACCCAGTGCGATACTGCTCTCAGGTCAGACTCAGAGTAATCCCAGTGGTGGTGGCCACAAGGGTGTTTGTGTTACCCCTCTCCCAGCTCCAGGCAGCTCAGCACAGAGACAAACTCCATTTATTTGAGAGTCTAAGAAAAAACAACAGAGTCTCTACCTGGTAATCCAGAGAATTGTTCCAGATCTTATCCAAGACCACCAAGGTTGTACCTACACAAGTCTGCAAGAACCACAGCGTGACTGCGCTTCAGATACCTCCTAATGCAGATATGGCTACTGTGACCAAAAACTTAGATTATAACACGCAAGTATCACTGAACACCTGGAAAGCGTTCCCAAAAAGGATGAGTACAAACAAGTCCAAATTGCAAAGACTACAATAAATACTTAATTCTTCAATAGCCAGACGCTGATAAACATCCACAATCATCAAGACCATCCAGAAAAAGATGATACCACCAGATGAACTAAATAAGGCACCAGGAACCAATCACAGAGAGATAGAGATATGTGACCTCTCAGACACAGAATTCAAAATAGCTGTTTTGAGGAACTCAAGGAAATTCAAAATAACACAGAGAAGGAATTCAGTATCCTATCAGATAAATTCAACAAAAATTGAAATAATTAAAAAGAATCAACCAGGCACAATGGCTCATGCCTGTAATCCCAGCACTTTGGGAGGCCGAGGCAGGTGGATTACCTGGGGTCAGGAGTTCAAGACCAGCCTGATCAACATGGTGAAACTCCGTCTCTACTTAAAAAAACACAAAAATTAGCCGGGCGTGGTAGTGGGCACCTGTAATCCCAGCTACTCGGGAGGCTGAGGCAGAAGAATAGCTTGAATCCGGGAGGTGGAGGTTGCAGTGAGCCAAGATCACGCCATTGCACTCCAGCCTGGGCGATAACAGTGAAACTCCATCTCAAAAAACAAAAAACACACACACACACACAAACAAAACAAAACAAAACAAAAAAACACCAGAAATTCTAAACTTAAAAACTGCAACTGACATACTGAAGAATGCATCAGAGTCTCTTAGTAGCAGAAATGATGAAGCAGAAGACAGAATTAGTGAGCCTGAAGAAAGGCTATTTGAAAATACACAGTCACAGGAGACAAAAGAAAAAAAGAACAGAAAAGAATGAAGCATACCTACAAAATCTAAAAACTAATAGCCTCGAAAGGGCAAATCTAAGAGTTATTGATCTTAAACAGGAGGCAGAGGGAGGAGGTGGAAAGTTTATTCAAAAGGATAATAACAGAGAACTTTCCAAACCTAGAAGACATCAATATTCAAGTACAAGAAAGTTATAAAACACCAAGAAGGTTTAACACAAAGAATACTACCTCAAGGCATTTAATAATTGAACTCCCAAAGGTCAAATATTTTAAAAGGATCCTAAAAGCTGCAACAGAAAAGAAACAAATAACATATTTTAAAAGGATTCTAAAAGCAGCAAGAGAAAGGAAACAAGTAACATACAATGGAGCTCTAATACATCTGACAGCAGAATTTTCAGTGGAAATCTTTCAGGCCAAGGCAAAGTGGCAGAACATAGATTTAAAGCGCAGAAGGAAAACAAAACCTTTACCCTAGAATACTAGATCCAGCAAAAATATCCTTCAAACATGAAGAAGAAATACTTTTTCAGAAAAAAAAAAAAAAGCAGAGGGATTTCATCAACACTAGACTTGTCCTATAAGAAATGCCAAAGGGAGGTCGTCCTCAATTTGACATTAAGAAAAGGATGTTAATGAGCCATAAGAAATCATCTGAAGGTATAAAACTCACTGATAGTAGTAAGTATGCAGAAAAACACAGAATATTATAATATTGTGATTGTGCTGTGTAAACTTACATCTTAAGTAGAAAAATGAAAAGATAAACCAATCAAAAATAATAACAACTTTTCAAGACACAGACAACATAATAAGATATAAATAGAAACAACAAAAAGTTAAAATGCAGGCAGACAAAGTTAAAGGGTAGAGTTTTTACTAGTTTTCTTTTTGCTTTTTTGTTAGTTTGTTTATGAAATCAATGTCAAGTTGTCATCAGTTTAGAATAATAGGTTATATTATTTGCAAGTCTCATGGTAACCTCAAATCTAAAACCATACAACAGATACACACACCAAAAACAGAAAGAAATTAAAACATACTATCAATAAAAAAAAAAAAAAGTCAGGAAGGAAGGAAAGAAAGAAGAGAAGACCACTACCAAAAAAACAAAAACAGAAAACAAATAACAACACGGCAGGAGTAAGCCCACATTTGTTAATAATAACATTGAATGAAAATGGAGTAAAGTCTCCAATCAAAACATGTAGAGTGGCTGAACAAATTAAAAAACAAGACCCAACAATTTGTTGCCTACAAAAAACAAACTTCACCTATAGACACACATAGTCTGAAACTAAAGGGATGGAAAAAGATATTCTACCCAAATGAAAACCAAAAGAGAGCAAGAGTAACTACACTTATATCAGACAAAATGCATTTCAAGACAAAAACTGTAAAAAGAGACAAAGTAGATCACTATATAATGATAAATGAGTCAATTCAGGAAGAGGATATAACAATTGTAAATATGTATACACCCAACACTGGAGCACACAGGTATATAAAGCAAATATAATTACAACTCGAGAGACAAAGAATACTAGCTGGAGACTTTAACACCCCGCTTTCAGCATTAGAGAGATTACTCAGAAGAAAACGAGGAAACATTAGACTTAATCTTCACTACAGACCAAATGGACCTAATACCTATTTACAGAGCATTTCATTCTCAATGGCTGCAAAATTCCCAGAAATGGGAATTTAAAAAACAGCACTATTTATAATAGCACAGAAAATATAAAACACTTGGGGATAGATTTGACAAAAGACATGAGTGACCCATGCACTGAAAACGACAACATACGGCTGAGAAAAATTAAAGAAGGACTATATAAATGTTAATGGGTCAGCAGACTCAACATTGCTAAGATTTCAATTCTAAATTTTCCCAAATTATTTCTAGATTGAACATAATCCCAATCAAAATCTAAAAATGCCATTTGTAGAAATGGAAACACTAATTTTTAAATTCACACAAAAATGCAAAAGGCCTAGAATAGTCAAGAAAACTCTGAAAACAAAAATTGGAGGGCTAAGACTATCTGATTTCAAGCTTTATTATAGAACTGGACTAATCAGAACCTCATAGTATTAACATAAAGATAGACAAATATATCAATGAAAGAAGAGAAAGTTGGGAATAAATGCATATAGAGAGATGAATGTACGTATGTATACATAAATATGCATATATATGGATGACTCATTTTTAATGTTATTGAGATGTAATTTTCATATCATAAAGTTCCCCACCACCATAATGTGATTTGAGAACATTTTTATTATGCCATAAAGAAAGCTTATACTTATTAGCAGTCACTCTCACACTCTCATCTGTAGCCCTAGCAACCACTAATTTTTCCATCTCTATAGATCTTCCTAGTTTAGACATTTTATATAAATGGGATCACACAATATGTGGTCTTTTTGGATTCGCTTTTCATTTGGCAGAAGAGTTTCAAAGTCTACCCAAATTATAGCCATACTTCTTTCCTTTTTATGCCCATATTCTTTTGTACAGATATGCCACACGTTATTTTTCCATTCATCAGCTATTGGACATCTGGGGTGCAAGTTTCCAAAGTGGCTGTACCATTTTACATTCCTCACTAGGAACATTTGGGGATTCTAATTTCTCCACATACTCACCAAAACTTGCTGCTATCTGTCTTTTTTTAAATTATAGCCAGTCTAGTGAGTATGAGCAGGTATTTCATGGTTTTGATGTGCATTTCCCAATAACTATGATTTGAGCATTTTTTCATGTGCTTATTAGCCACTTGTATACTTTCCTGGGAGAAATGTTAATTTAAATCCCTGTCCACTTTTCCATTGGATTAATTATCTTTTTATTATTGAGTTGTAAGAGTTATTTATATATTCTGGATATAAGTTCCTTATTGGATATATGATTTATAAATATTTTCTCCCATTCTGTAGCTGTCTTTTCACTTTCCTGATAGTTTTTAATTTTGATGAAGTCCAACTTATCAATCTTCTCCTTTATTGTTTGTTGGACAACCGATTTGTGACAAACACACAAAGGCAATGCAATGAAGAAAATATAGCCTTTTCAACAAATGGGTATCCACATACAAAAAATAAGCCTCACACCATACATGACAATTAACTCAAACTGGATCACAGAGTAAATGTAACACTTAAAATTATACTCTTTCTAGAAGAAAACAGAAGAAAATCTTTGTGACCTTGGGTTAGGCAAAGACTTGTTAAATAAGTCATCAAAAGCACAATCCATAAAAGAACAAACTGAAAAACAGAAATTCATAAAAACATATCAAATCTTTTAAATATGTACAGTGTATTGTACATCAAGTATACCTATTTAAAAATTCCTACTAACATGTAGAGAGGAAATAAGCAGCTCAGTGAGAAAATCATCAAAAAAGTACGTAAAGAACTTTTGTTAAGAAATATGACTGACTCAAGACTAGAACTCATAACTGAGTTATGTGCTGGTGAAAATTCTGGGCCTCTATCCATTTGTGGCAGGCTATTGACTCCAGGGGAATTACAGCCTTCCATTTTGTTAGATTAACACAGGTATAAGTTAAAAACCAGGAAGACATCCTACGAAGGCTGAAAGATCAGGCATTGGAAAAACACACAATAAGTGGTATTTGTGAAACCAAGTCTGTCCAGATTCTGACAGCTAATCACTGGCCATCTCTAGAAAAGTGACAAAGCCACTTTAAACAAAGATTTTCTTACAACTACTCTACCATATTTACCAGTCTTTCCTGAGCAACAACTGTAAACCTAATTGACTATTCCTCAAATAGCACAGGACATAAACATCATTTTTATGGTATGATTCAAACTCAAAAGCAACATAAAGTTGTAATAGGGGAGACGTGAAAAATATTATTGCAGCTTGGGCAGAGGGAGATGCTTTTATACTAGTGAAGATAAAGATTTAAAGGCATATAAAGCAGTGTACTAGGAATGTGAGGAAGGCAATATAGAAAAAGGCCAAAACAGACATATAAACATATCACACTTGACTTTAAAATATATGTCATCTTGCTCTCTTAAAAGATCATGTGTGAAATAAGTTAAAGAATGAAAGAAAACTATTAAGAGTACAAAAGTTAAAAGACGAGCCTAAGATCACAGGTGCTCTTGGCTAGGGATCTGCATATATAGAGATCTTATTCCAATAAGAGCCAGTAAAGAAGAGTAAGCATTTTGAAGACATTTATATTTGTTAAGTTTGGTAACTCCAACCTTGTGGAAAAAAGTAAATGATAAAAGATTTTCCTGTAAATAATGAATCAAATTGAAGTTTTCAATGATGGAATTTAAGCAGAGCCAAGTCAATGATGACAGAAAAGTTTAGTTACTGGTATAATTCTCTATATGAATTTTTCTCTATACCAGTAAACTAAGGGCTAAGGGAACATGTCACCATTGTTTTTCAAGTGTCAACACCATAGGTCTTGGTAACAGAATGGTTACTAGAAACGATGGAGTCAGCCCCATCCCTCTCCTTGTAGCTATTCCTCTCCTCACAGATATTCCTCTCTTCACAAACATCTCAGGAGTGAGTGATTTTCTGTCTCTATTTCCTCACTTCTTCATCTGCTCCAATATGGCCTTAAGATCCATCTGCTCCAATATGGCCTTAAGATCCATCACTCTACCAAAACAACTGGTGACCTTAATCACCAGTCACTAGGTCACTTAATCCATCCAGTACATGCATTTTTATTAGGTGCAATATTGTCCCCAAAGAGGCAAAAAAAAAAAAACCCTTAGATATTAATCTGTGGCTCTGCAAAAACTCACAGTACATAAACAGAGTTATATCTGTGTATTAAAATTATATTGGGGGGGCAGTTAGAAAAAAATGTCTAAAAAAGGTTCAATAGGGGGACCATAATTAAGAAAAAGTTGAGAAACACTGATGGAACATTTTTCAGTCCGAATTTTACTTGCCCTCTCAGACACATTTACTATTGCTAACCACTCCCTCCTTCCGGAAACTGTTCTGTTCTTTAGCCTCTGTGACACAATACTTTCCCTGAATTTCCTCATATACTTCCTTAGACCATCCTTCTCTGTTCTTCGCAAGCTCATCTGCTCTACACTAGGTGTTCCTCAAAGCTCAATTTCAGGCCTTCTCCTTTTCTTACTCAATACCTTCCCCCCAGGTGATTTTATGTATGCCCTCTGCTTCAGTTACTATACACTACCACCTATAACTCACAAAGCTATAGCACCATCACAGATCACTCCTCTGAGAGTCAAGCCTATTTATCTACCTGCCAATTGGACATCTCCACTTGATGTCTCACAGGTATTCTCTTAGGAAAAAAAATTCACAGCTTTGGTCAGATTCACAGGTTAAGAACCACTGCTTTGTTTGATTTAAAAAACAATTATTCCATAAACAAGTTTCTATTCTCCAATGTCTTCAAAGCCTCTGTTGTAAATACATGTTTTAGTTGATACACAATAGAAACTAGACTAGATCAGAAATCAATATGTCAATTTATCTGTTTCTCCTAGAGCAATGGTGTGAATACAATTATAGTGGTTCTCTGGCCATGCCAAAAGGTATTCTGAAACCAGCATCAGGCTTTCAGTAAAAGAGAGGTTAAGAATATAAAAGACTGCAAACAGGTTTATAAAGTGCTATACTGGGTGTTTGCACAACTAAAAAATATGTCAATATTTACATTTCAAAGAGAATGAAAATAGGTGATATCAAAGGGAAACTGGATTTAAAATATATTTTCTTACAATTTCAACAACTTAAAAACTCTTGTTAGTTGTCTTTCATATAATGCCACAGCACTAATCCTTCAATCCAAGTTGAAATAGAGACCTAGAACCAAAAGCAAGGACTATTTCCAAAGCAATCACAGAAATCTGCCAACATCAATACTTTCAAATAAAAGGATTTCTGCTTCTAAGATTAAGAAACAAGCTTATTTACTTCAGGAGTGAAAGAGGTGCCGTGTTGGAAAAATAACTTCCCAAGGAGGTGGAAGAAATCTGCCTCTTTGATATAACAGGATAAAGGTCTAACTTAGAAGTCTAACTTTTTTTCCTGCTGTTCCTGTTTTTTCTGTTCAACCTTTCTCTTGTCTCCCAGCTCCATGATTCTGACAGTATTCTTCCTTATGACTTCAAATGGAACAAATTCTAATGTTTCATAGCAGAGCAGGGTGACTACTGTTAGCAACAATATATTGTATCTTTCAAAATAGCTAGAAGAGAGGACTTGAAATGTACCCCCCACATAGAAATGACAAATACCCTGATTTGATCATTACGTATCCTATGTATATAACAAAATTTCACATAATATGTACTAATATGTACAAATATAATGTATCAAAAAAGAGAGAAATCACTAATAGGAATAATTTAACATTTCCTACCGGTACTCTCTACTTGGATTTCCTTTTAGCACTTCAAGCACAATATGCTCCAAACTAAACTTATCCTCATCACCTCTACCACCTTCCTGGCAAATCTGTTTTATAGTACAACATGTACCCAGTGGCCTATGCCATAAATCTGGTAGTTATCCTTGAATTCTCCTCTGACAAAATCCTATCAAGTCTCTTAACCACTCTTAAAACTACCTCCTCCTCTTTGCCTCCCTGGCCTTGTCTTATGTGGCAGGCCATGTTATAAACTTCAAAGACGTTAGGTGATAAAGTCAAATAAATCTGGGGTTGAATCCCAGTTCTGCCACTTGCTAAATGTACCCTTAATCCTAGGCAAATTACCTAACCTCTCTAGGGCTCATTTTCTCATCTGTAAAATGAAATGCGTAATAAAATCTACCTTAAAAGGTTATTGAAACAAGTAAATAACCTAGTGCCTCTAAAGCACTCAACACTACGCCTACCACATTGTAAGCACTCAGTGAATGCTAACTGCTGCTACCTTGCAGGATTACTGTGTCCATTAAGAGGAGATAATCTATGCAAAGTGCTTGACACACAGGAAGGACTTACTACATAACGATCTTTTAAAAAATTAATTTCACCTCTCTTCTCTACATATATTATTTCAATAACCTCCTAACAGTCATTTCATCTTATCCCCACGATGCCACTGAGCTCCCTGTTTTTAAGATAAAGTCAAATTTTCTTCTCGACATACTAAGGTCTTTACAGTCATGTCTATCCTTATTTCTTCAGGCTCACCTATTGCCATTCCTTTAGCTCCAATCACATCAGATTCAGAGGTGTCACATTCTTTCATGAAGCACTGCTTTTGCAATGCTATTCCTTTTTTTCTGGAATTCCTGTCCAGCCTTTCCCCTCTCAAATTCCCATTTTGTCTTATACTATTCCCATAAATCCTTCAAAACTCAGCTCAGGAAGTCCTCCCTTTCCTTCTGCCACCCCATATCCCCAACTTTGGCTTTAAAACAGTCTCTGTGCTACCACATATTCTTGTACTTTTTTCCTTCTAATGATAAGCAGCAGCTAACATTTATTGAGCACATACTATATTTGTGATTCTGTACTAAGCACATTTACATGTTACCGCATTTAATCCTTGCAGGAACTTTATGAGGTATATATCATTATTATCCTCATTGTATATAGAGGAAACTGAGGATTACAGAAGTAACTCTCAAAGTCACACAGCCGGTAGGTGGCAGAGCTGGGACTTGGAAACATATCTCCCTATGTTCTTAACCATGTGCTGTATTGTCTTATAATACTAAATATATGGTATTATAATGATCTATTTCCAGTCATGTGTCACCCAATTATGGAGATAACATTCTTTAAAAAAATGCATCTTTTTCATGAAAACATCATAGAGTGTCCTTCCACAAACCTAGACTAAAAAATATGTCAATATTTACATTTCGAAGAGAATGAAAATAAGGTGACATCAAAGGGAAACTAGATTTAAAATATATTTTCTTACAATTTCAACAACTTAAAAACTCTTGTTTTTATGGTATAGCCTTATTGCTCCTTAGCTACAAACCTGTACAACACATTACTGGACTGGATCCTGTAGGCAACTGTAACACAATGGTAAGTGTTTGTGTATCTAAACATAGAAAAAGTACAGCAAAAATACAGTATAAAAGATTAAAAACAGTATACTTAAATAAGGCACTTACTATGAATGGAGCGTGCATGACTGGAAGATGCTCTGGGTGAGTCACTGAGCATGTAGTGAGTGAATGTGAAGGTCTAGGACATGATGATACAGTACTGTAGACTTTATAAACACTGTACACTTAGACTAAAGTTACAAAAATTAATTTTCTTTCTTCAATAATAAATTAACCTCAGCTTACTGTAACTTTTTAACTTTATAAACTGAATTTTTTTACTTGACTCTTATTTTATAACTCTTAGCTTAAAACACAAGCATGTTGTACAGCTGTACAAAAATATTTTCTTTCTTTGTATCCTTGTCCTATGTGCTTTTTCTATTAAATTTTTTTAAACTTTTTAAACTATTTTGTTAAAAACTAAGACATAAATACATGTTAGCCTAGGCCTACAGAGGGTCAGGATCATCAATATTATTGTTTTCTGCCACCACATCCTGTCCCACTGGACGGTTTTCAGAGGCAATAACACTCATGGAGTTGTATTCTCCTATGATAATGCCTTCTTCTAGAATACCTCCTGAAGGACGACCTGGCTGAGGCTGGTTTGCAGTTAACTTTTCTTTTAGAATATGAGAGTAAATATATAAACTAGTAATATAGGTGTTTATTATCGTCATCAACTATTATGCATTGTACCTAACTGTATGTGCTATACTTTTACACAACTGGAAGCACAGTAGGTTTACACAAGCATCACCATAAACACATGAGGAATGCATTACAATGGCTACATGACTAGGTGACAGGAATTTTTCAGCTCCACTATTATCTTATGGGACCAACAGTGTATGTGCAGTCCATCACTAACCAAAACATCTTTATGTGGGGCATGACAGTATTTATCTACTTCCCCATTGGTTAGTCAAACTTATCTAGCTAGATTCTTGAAGATAGGGATTATGTCTTTTCATTTCTTGCATACCCTATGTCTAGCACCATCCCTACCAATTAACAGATGCTCAATAAATAGCTGCTAAATCAATGAATGAAACCATATCATTTCATTCTTATAACCACTAAGTGAGATAAAGTATTACTGTGTATAAAACAGATGTATGATTATTTTAGAATGCTGCTAAGGTGGTTTTGTCTTCAAGTTAAATTATATAACTTCCATGCAAAGAAGGCATAAATGATTTAGTTTCTACAATAAGTAAAAGGCAAAATTAATTTTTAATTATTTGCCAACTAGCAATACAAGATTAAGTCTTCTGATACCATCTGTAAAGCAATCAGTCCTTCATATTTTTTCTGAGGTCAAGAGTATAAACCCAAGAAGAAAAAGATTATCCAGTAGGAAATGGCGATAAAACAAAAGCCTTTAGCAGAAAAGCTTTCAAAGAAGGTCAGAAGTATTGCTCAAGAAAAGTCTCCCACTGACTATGCCATGTGGTAGGCATGTCATGAGAAGATTTAGGTTAGACATCAAACACCCACAGCAGGGGTGTGTTGGCTTCAGTTAAATGAACTGGACTAAATTTCCATTTTGTCTTTTACCTGTTCGCCTGTAAAATGCTTACATATGAGCAATACAGAACTGAAAAGATCTTTTGATGCAGATCAGATCACAATTACAGCTAAAAGATTAGGCTATCATAAGACAAATCTGGCCTAGGTGAGAGAGTGAACTTCCTGAGCTGAGCATTAACATGCTTAGATGCTGAAATTGTTATACTACAGCTCTAAAGAACATTAAAAATAGAAAAGTTCTGTGAAATATTTAAAGAGAATTCTGCTTAAAAGTCACACTAGACAACTTGATGAAGATTTTTTTTTCCAAGCATCCCAACCCCATTTCACACACTTTTTTAATTTACTTAAAATTTATTATTATATTGAGACCATACAGGAGAAGAAAAGTTGAAGGAAAAACACACAGACCATTTAAACAGTCTCACATACAGACCTACACTCGTACATCCAACAGGTGTTATTTTCCCGAGTTCAGCTAACTTTGCTCTTTGATGTCTTGTGGCAATTTGGGAACTGACTGACCAAATTACCAAGGGTTCCCAGATGTTTTATATATGATATATTTTCCCATTAGATCACCTCCATCACGCACTGAATTATGTCTTTATTATTCTAAAAGAAAATCTAAATCCTTCCCTATTTTGGATTATAGTCTAAAGTCTCATTCAATTAATTTGATGCCCAACAATATTAAGAATAGTCACTCATTTTGATTTTCTAATTGCACCCTCCTCCCAGTGAATGGGTAGAGGGTGGGGCATAAGTAATGCCAGGGCTGTTGTCCTTTCCCAAGTCAAATGGGTCCTGCCTCTTTGTAAAATACCTGTATGCCTTGTGCTCTCAATATTACAATATAGTAATAATGAATTAAATACTTTTGTGGCATAGTTTTGTTATAGTTTTATTTTTAAATTTAATCTACCCCATGTAGAAAAGCTGTATAATATAAGAAACTGACTATGTATCCAATTGAATCCTTTGTTTTGTTTTGATTTTTGTTGTTGTTGTTTTAGCAGTAAGCTCAAAAAGGACTCTTAAAATAAATAGGCTTCCTGCTATTACAGTTCAGTCTACATTTTATGTTTGATAGCTCTAAGAGCTGCTTTTATTTGTACTAGTGCTTTATACTCTTTTCCCTCAGGTCTCATTATCAACTGAATTTCAAATCTTTACAGTACAAACCTTTTCTTAATTTTACGGCAGCACAGTTTTGTTTTTTTTTTTTTAATACTTTAAGTTCTAGGGTACATGTGCACAACGTGCAGGTTTGTTACATATGTATACATGTGCCATGTTGGTGTGCTCCAACCATTAACTCATCATTTACATTAGGTGTATCTCCTAATGCTATCCCTCCCCCCTCCCCCCTCCCCACAATAGGACCCAGTGTGTGATGTTCCCCTTCCTGTGTCCAAGTGATCTCATTGTTCAATTCCCACCTATGAGTGAGAACATGCAGTGTTTGGTTTTCTGTTCTTGGGATTGTTTGCTGAGAATTATGGTTTCCAGTTATATCCATGTCCCTACAAAGGACACAAACTCATCCTTTTTTATGGCTGCATAGTATTCCATGGTGTATATGTGCCACATTTTCTTAATTCAGTCTGTCATTGATGGACATCTGGGTTGATTCCAAGTCTTTGCTATTGTGAATAGTGCCGCAATAAACATATGTGTGCATGTGTCTTTATAGTAGCATGATGTATAATCTTTTGGGTATATCCCCAGTAATGGGATGGCTGGTTCAAATGGTATTTCTAGTTCTAGATCCTTGAGGAATCACCACACTGTTTTCCACAATGGTTGAACTAGTTTACAGTCCCACCAACAGTGTAAAAGTGTTCTTATTTCTCCACATCCTCTCCAGCACCTGTTGTTTCCTGACTTTTTAATGATCGCCATTCTAACTGGTGTGAGATGGTATCTCACTGTGGTTTTGATTTGCATTTCTCTGATGGCGAGTGATGATGAGCATTTTTTCATGTGTCTGCTGGCTGTATGAATGTCTTCTTTTGAGAAATGTCTGTTCATATCCTTTGCCCACTTTTTGATGGGGTTCTCTGTTCTTTTCTTGTAAATTTGATTGAGTTCTTTATAGGTTCTGGATGTTAGCCCTTTGTCAGATGAGTAGATTGCAAAAATTTTCTCCCATTCTGTAGGTTGCCTGTTCACTCTGATGGTAGTTTCTTTTGCTGTGCAGAAGCTCTTTAGTTTAATTAGACCCCATTTGTCAATTTTGGCTTTTGTTGCCGTTGCTTTTGGTGTTTTAGACATGAAGTCCTTGCCCATGCCTATGTCCTGAATGGTATTACCTAGGTTTTCTTCTAGGGTTTTTATGGTTTTAGGTCTAACATTTAAGTCTCTAATCCATCTTGAATTAATTTTCGTATAAAGAGTAAGGAAAGGATCCAGTTTCAGCTTTCTGCTTATGACTAGCCAATTTTCCCAGCACCATTTATTGAATAGGGAATCCTTTCCCCATTTCTTGTTTTTGTCAGGTTCGTCAAAGATCAGATGGTTGTAGATGTGTGGTATTATTTCTGAGGGCTCTGTTCTGTTCCATTGGTCTATATCTCTGTTTTGGTACCAGTACCATGCTGTTTTGGTTACTGTAGCCTTGTAGTATGGTTTGAAGTCAGGTAGCATGATGCCTCCAGCTTTGTTCTTTTAGCTTAGGATTGTCTTGGCAATGCGGGCTCTTTTTTGGTTCCATATGAACTTTAAAGCAGTTTTTTCCAATTCTGTGAAGAAACTCATTGGTAGCTTAATGGGGATGGCATTGAATCTATAAATTACCTTGGGCAGTATGGCCATTTTCAAAATATTGATTCTTCCTATCATTGAGCATGGTATGTTCTTCCCTTTGTTTGTGTCCTCTTTTATTTCACTGAGCAGTGGTTTGTAGTTCTACTTGAAGAGGTCCTTTGCATCCCTTGCAAGTTGGATTCCTAGGTATTTTATTCTCTTTGAAGCTATTGTGAATGGGAGTTCATTCATGATTTGGCTCTCTGTTTGTCACTGGTGTATAAGAATACTTGTGATTTTTGCACATTGATTTTGTATCCTGAGACTTTGCTGAAGTTGCTTATCAGCTTAAGGAGATTTTGGGCTGAGATGATGGAGTTTTCTAAATATACAATCATGTCATCTGCAAACAGGGACAATTTGACCTCTTCCTTTCCTAACTGAATACCTTTTATTTCTTTCTCTTGCCTGATTGCTCTAGCCAGAATTTCCAACACTATGTTGTACAGGAGTGGTGAGAGAGGGCATCCCTGTCTTGTGCCAGTTTTCAAAGGGAATGCTTCCAGTTTTTGCCCATTTAGTATGATATTGGTTGTGGGTTTGTCATAAATAGCTCTTATTATTTGGAGATACATTCCATCAATACCGAATTTATTGAGTTTTTTAGCATGAAGGGCTGTTGAATTTTGTCAAAGGCCTTTTCTGCATCTATTGAGATAATCTTGTGGTTTTTGTCTTTGGTTCTGTTTATATGCTGGATTATGTTTATTGATTTGCATATGTTGAACCAGCCTTGCATTCCAGGGATGAAGCCCACTTGATCATGGTGGATAAGCTTTTTGATGTGCTGCTGGATTTGGTTTGCCAGTATTTTATTGAGGATTTTTGCATCGATGTTCATCAGGGATATTGGTCTAAAATTCTCGTTTTCTGTTGTATCTCTGTCAGGCTTTTGGTATCAGGATGATGTTGGCTTTGTAAAATGAGTTAGTGAGGATTCCCTCTTTTTCTATTGATTGGAATAGTTTCAGAAGGAATGGTACTAACTCCTCCTTGTATCTCTGGTAGAATTCAGCTGTGAATCCATCTGATCCTGGACTTTTTTTGGTTGGTAAGCTATTAATTATTGCCTCAATTTCAGAGCCTGTTATTGGTCTATTCAGGGATTCAACTTCTTCCTGGTTTAGTCTTGGGAGAGTGTATGTGTCCAGGAAATTATCCATTTCTTCTAGGTTTTCTACTTTATTTGCATAGAGGTGTTTATAGTATTCTCTGATGGTAGTTTGTATTTCTGTGGGGTTGGTGGTGATATCCCCTTTATCATCTTTTATTGTGACTACCTGATTCTTCTCTCTTTTCTTCTTTATTAGTCTTGCTAGCAGTCTATCAATTTTGTTGATCTTTTCAAAAAACCAGCTCCTGGATTCACTGATTTTTTTGGAGGGTTTTTTGTGTCTCTATCTCCTTCAGTTCTGCTCTGATCTTAGTTATTTCTTACCTTCTGCTAGCTTTTGAATGTGTTTGCTCTTGCTTCTCTAGTTCTTTTAATTGTGATGTTAGGGTGTCAATTTTAGATCTTTCCAGCTTTCTCTTGTGGGCATTTAGTGCTATAAATTTCCCTCTACACACTGCTTTAAATGTGTCCCAGAGATTCTGGTATGTTGTATCTTTGTTCTCATTGGTTTCAAAGAACATCTTTATTTCTGCTTGCATTTCGTTATGTACCCGGTAGTCATTCAGGAGCAGGTTGTTCAGTTTCCATGTAGTTGAGCGGTTTTGAGTGAGTTTCTTAGTCCTGAGTTCTAGTCTGATTGCACTGTGGTCTGAGAGAGAGTTTGTTATAATTTCTGTTCTTTTACATTTGCTGAGGAGTGCTTTACTTCCAACTATGTGGTCAATTTTGGAATAAGTGCGATGTGGTGCTGAGAAGAATATATATTCTGTTGATTTGGGGTGGAGAGTTCTGTAGATGTCTATTAGGTCTGCTTGGTGCAGAGTTGAGTTCCATTCCTGGATATCCTTGTTAACTTTCTGTCTCGCTGATCTGTCTAATATTGACAGTGGGGTGTTAAAGTCTCCCATTATTATTGTATGGGAGTCTAAGTCTCTTTGTAAGTCTCTAAGGACTTGCTTTATCAATCTGGGTGCTTCTGTATTGGGTGCATATATATTTAGGACAGTTAGCTCTTCCTGATGAATTGATCCCTTTACCATTATGTAATGGCCTTGTCTCTTTTGATCTTTGATGGTTTAAAGTCTGTTTTATCAGAGACTAGGATTGCAACCCCTGCTTGTTTTTGTTTTCCATTTGCTTGGTAGATCTTCCTCCATCCCTTTATTTTGAGCCTATGTGTCTCTGCATGTGAGATGGGTCTCCTGAATACAGCAAACTGATGGGTCTTGACTCTTTATCCAATTTGCCAGTCTGTGTCTTTTAATTGGACCATTTAGTCCATTTACCTTTAAGGTTAATATTGTTATGTGTGAACTTCATCCTGTCATTATGATATTAGCTGGTTATTTTGCTCACTAGTTGATGCAGTTTCTTCCTAGTATCGATGGACTTTACATTTTGACATGTTGTTGCAATGGCTGTTGTTCCTTTCCATGTTTAGTGCTTCCTTCAGGATCTCTTGTAGAGCAGACCTGGTGGTGACAAAATAAGCATTTGCTTGTCTGTAAAGGATTTTATTTCTCCTTCACTTATGAAACTCAGTTTGGCTGGATATGAAATTCTAGGTTGAAAATTCTTTTCTTTAAGAATGTTGAATATTGGGCCCCACTCTCTTCTGGCTTGGAGAGTTTCTGCCAAGAGATCTGCTGTTAGTCTGATGGGCTTCCCTTTGTGTGTAACCCAACCTTTCTCTCTGGCTGCCCTTAACATTTTTTCCTTCATTTCAACTTTGGTGAATCTGACAATTATGTGTCTTGGAGTTGCTCTTCTCAAGGAGTATCTTTGTGGTGTTCTCTGTATTTCCTGAATTTGAATGTTGGCCTGTCTTACTAGGTTGGGGAAGTTCTCCTGGATGATATCTGTCAGAGTGTTTTCCAACTTGGTTCCAATTTCCTTGTCATTTTCAGGCACACCAATCAGATGCAGATTTTGTCTTTTCACATAATCCCATATTTCTTGGAGGCTTTGTTCATTTCTTTTTACTCTTTTTTCTCTACACTTCTCTTCTTGCTTCATTTCATTCATTTGATCTTCAATCGCTGATACTCTTTCTTCCAGTTGATCGAGTCGATTACTGAAGTTTGTGCATTTGTCACGTAGTTCTCGTGTTATGGTTTTCATCTCTATCAGTTCTTTTAAGTTCTTCTCTGCATTGATTATTCTAGTTATCCATTCATCCATTCTTTTTTCAAGGTTTTTAGTTTCTTTGCACTGGTTATGTAGTTCCTCCTTCAGCTCTGAGAAGTTTGATCGACTGAAGCCTTCTTCTCTCAACTCGTCAAAGTCATTCTCCATCAAGCTTTGTTCCATTGCTGGCGATGAGCTGCGTTCCTTTGGAGGGGGAGATGCACTCTGATTTTTTGAATTTCCAGCTTTTCTGCACTGCTTTTTCCCCATCTTTGTGGTTTTATCTGCCTTTGGTCTTTGATGATGGTAACATACTGATGGGGTTTTGGTGTGGGTGTCCTTTCTGTTTGTTAGTTTTCCTTCTAACAGTCAGGACCCTCAGCTGTAGGTCTGTTGGAGTTTTCTTGAGGTCCACTCCAGACCCTGTTTGCCTGGATATCAGCAGCAGAGGCTGCAGAAGATAGAATATTGCTGAACAGCGAGTGTTGCTGTCTGATTCTTGCTCTGGAAGCTTTGTCTCAGGGGTGTACCCCGCTATGTGAGGTGCGAGGTGTCGGTCTGCACCTAGTAGGGGATATCTCCCAGTTAGGCTACTCGGGGTTCAGGGACCCACTTAAGCAGGCAGTCTATCCATTCTCAGATCTCAACCTCTGTGCTGGGAGATCCACTGCTCTCTTCAAAGCTGTCAGACAGGGGCATTTACCTCTGCCGAGGTTTCTGCTGCTTTTTGTTTAGCTATGCCCTGTCCCCAGAGGAGGAGTCTACAGAGGCAGGCCAGCCTCCTTGAGCTGTGGTGGGCTCCACCCAATTCGAGCTTCCCGGCAGCTTTGTTTACCTACTTAAGCCTCAGCAATGGTGGGCACCCCTCCCCCAGCCTCGCTGCCACCTTGCAGTTAGATCTCAGACTGCTGTGCTAGCAATGGGCGGGGGACCCTCTGGGCCAGGTGTGGGATATAACCTCCTGGTGTGCCATTTGCTAAGACCCTTGGTAAACTGCAGTATCAGGGTGGGAGTTACCCGATTTTCCAGGTGTTGTGTGTCTCAATTTCCTTTGGTTAGGAAAAGGAATTCCCTTCCCCTTTGCACATCACAGGTGAGGCGATGCCTCACCCTGCTTCAGCTCTCACTGGTCGGGCTGCACCCGCGGACCAGCTCCAACTGTCCGATATGCCCCAGTGAGATGAACCCGGTATCTCAGTCGAAAATGCAAAAATCACCCGTCTTCTGTGTTGCTCACGCTGGGAGCTGGAGGCTGGAGCTGTTCCTATGTGGCCATCTTGGGCGCGCCCTGCAGCATGGATTTTGTTTGTTTTCATGCCATATCTGAAGTTATTAATGGACATTTTAATAACATGAATAGCATGGTCAGTGGGTTTGCAGTTCTCCCACTGTCTTTTTGCATTGGCCATTTATTCTTTATATAAAGTACAATTACAATGTCTTCTGTCTAATTCAAACTAGTTTGCATATGCAAATCTTTCTATGACCTCAGTTTATTTTTATATTTTATTTACTTATTTTTTTAAGTTCTAGGGTACATGTGCACAACGTGCAGGTTTGTTACATATGTATACATGTGCTATGTTTGTGTGCTGCACCTATTAACTCGTCATTTACATTAGTATTGCAACAGTTTTTGTCAGGTTGCTTTTAGAACAACAGTATTATATTTCAAGGGGGAAAAAAGTATGTGAGGAAAAAAACATACACAAAGGGAATACTAAACACCTCACAGGAAATCTGTTTTCACTAGTGGGATGCCACATTAATATTAAAGGAGTCCTTGTACCCTCTTATGCACAATAAACAGGATATTCAGCAGCAAGGGGCCCTCAATCATGCAGATACTGCTTAGTCTTCCAATGTCAAACAAACTAGTGATAAAATATTTGAGAAATTAAGAAATACAGGAAAGATAGGAAAAAATGATTTATCATCCACAGACAATTCTTTAACATCTTCAAATATTTTATTTCAGTATGTTATTCACTGTATGATTGTTGTTGTTGCAAAAAGCTTTGTTTCCATCTGGTCCACAGCTTGGGAGAAGTTCAGGGGCGGTTAAGAAGCTGCCCTGGGGCTAGAGGCGGAGGCTCAGGCAAAAGCTGCAAGTACAGGGGCCTGCAGAAGTGCCCCTCAAAGATCACTGCCAATATTTCACTTGAGGCTTTTTTCATTTATGCTCACAAGAAAAATTAGTCTGTAATGCTGCTTTCTTGTAATGTCCCTGTCACGTTGGTATTAAGGTTATGCTGGTCTCTATAATTATTTGAGAAATATTCTACTTTCCATTCTCTGGAAGAATTTATGTAAAACTTTGTTATTTTTTCCCTTATATATTTAAAAAGAATTCCCCAGTGAAGATATATGAGCTCGAATCTGAACCTGGATTTTTCTTTCAGGATTTTTAATAACTGATTTTATTCCTTTCAGTGATATGGGATTACTCAAATATTCAATTTCTTCTTGTGTCCATTTTAGTTGTTTTATCTCCATAGGAATTTATTTTATTAAAATTGTCAAATTTTTTAAATGTAAAGTTGTTTATAATGTTCTCTTATTGTGAGTTAATGTCTGTAGGCTCTGTAGTAATGGCTCCTTTTCTATTCCTAATATTGGTAAATTGTGTTTTTTCTTTTTACTGATTAGTAAAAGTGATATATCCTTGGCAAAACAAAATCTTTAAAAGAACCAACTTTTGTCTTTGATTTCCTCTGTTATGTATTTGTTTTAAATTTCACTGATTTCTGCACTTATTCCTATGGCTTCTTTTTTTCTGATGTAATTGGCAGTTTTTCCCAAGCTTAAGATGGAAGGTTAAAACATTGACTTGTAGCCTTTTTTATTTTATATTGATTGTAATCAAGGCTCTGACATTCCCTTTAAGGACTGCTTCAGCGACATCTAAAAAGTTCTAATATGATTTATCTTCATTATTATTTTCTCAAAAGTATTTCCTAATTGCCATTATAACTTTTTCTTTGATCCATGATCCTTTAGAAATACACTGCTTATTGATTTCTAGTGTAATATCAGTAAAGTTACAGAACAGACTGAAAAATAACCCAAAGTAAGATCAACTTTAGAAAATGTTCCATGGGCACTTGATAGGAATACATTCTGTCACGATTCAGTGTTTTTACAAATGTTTCCACTTTTCTTAAATTTCTAGGCACAAATTGGTTTGGTCATATAGTAGGTCTATATTTAACTGTATAAGATATTAAACAGTTTTCCAAAGTGGTTGTGCTCTTTTCTACATATGATACTAATACATGAGTTACAGCTGTTCTTCATCCTTGCCACTATTGGGTACTGTTAAGTTTGCTGCCTTTCCCTCCCTAAGCTAATCTAGTGAGTCTGAAGTGGTACCTCATTGTGTATATAGTGAGTTCTTATTTTAAGATTATATTTTTGGCTGGGCGCAGTGGCTCAAGCCTGTAATCCCAGCACTTTGGGAGGCCGAGACGGGTGGATCACAAGGTCAGGAGATCGAGACCATCCTGGCTAACATGGTGAAACCCCGTCTCTACTAAAAATACGAAAAACTAGCCGGGCGAGGTGGTGGGCGCCTGTAGTCCCAGCTACTCGGGAGGCTGAGGCAGGAGAATGGCATGAACCCGGGAGGCGGAGCTTGCAGTGAGCTGAGATCCGGCCACTGCACTCCAGCCTGGGCAACAGAGCGAGTCTCCGTCTCAAAAAAAAAAAAAAAAAAAAAGATTATATTTTTGTATTTGATTCTATTTTATAGATTCCAGTTCTTTGGTGAAATTCTCCATATTTTCATCAATTTTCTCCATCTCTTCCTCTAGTTACCTGAGCACATTCATCAATTATTTTAAAGTCTACTAATACTAGTATCTTGTGTCACTGGAGTCTGCTTCTGTTGTCTTTTCTTTCTCTTGGCTTTTGGACATCTAGTTCCAAGTATGTACTTAGAAACTTTTGATTGAACACTGAATATTGTTTTAATTTTTTTAGAGGCTCTAAATGATATTATCCATAACCAGAGAAAGTTCATACTTTTCTCAGCTAGGCACAAAGTACACAGTTCATCATCTTAATCTAGTCCAGACATCAGCAGAATCAAGGCTGCTTTGTAATTTAGGTACAGTTTATTCTATTGCCAGCTAGACTGTGTTCTTCGTGTATGCTCTCCCTAGCTCACCTGAAAGCCTGGTATGTACATTGAGCCCTTTCTCCCCTCCCCTAACCCAGTGGGTCCTGAACTCTACATCTCCTTGTCATCACAGACTAATTGATTCTTAGTCTGTTTTCCACATATTTTCCATTTAGCCTTCATGTTTTCTTAGACTTTGGCAAATGTCTTGGGGAGAAAACTGATAAAATGTTTGAGACCCTCGAGTCTCCAATTTTGTTACTGCAGCTCCTTAAGACCACCAAAATCTCTGCTTGTTTCTCTGTCATCCAGCAGCAGCCCTGTACCTTATCCAATGTCATGCTGAAACATATTTTGAAAACTCCTTAAGAAATATTTAGTTCCTATTGTTCCCAGAACTTTAGTTATTTTCACATGCATATAAATCAGACCTCCCTTAATATTTCACATGCTCCTTAAGCTCATGGTCACAAACTGAACTCACTAGCTTCCCAAAAAATCTGTTCTTTGAACATTCCCTATTTATGTTAATGGTACTAACCGTTCATTCAATTATCTAAGAAAAAAGTTAGAAACTACCCTTGACCCCTCTCTCAACACCAAAGCCATCAAGACTAAGAATTTGGTTATCAAAATCTATGGATTCTACTTCTTAAATATTATTAAATATGTCACTCTCTGTTCCCAGTGCCCTCATCATCTCCCACAACTACTACAATAACTTCTTAACTGGACTCTGCCTCGGTTTTCTTTTTTAGATTATTCTATATGCAGCTGCCAGACTGATCTTTATCAGATTCTAGTCAGATTATAGGACTTTTGCCTTAAAATCTTTCAACAACTTCGTTATAGATTCTCTGCCACTTCACTTCACTTGGGGTTTAGCCACCCCAAATTTTTATTTCCCAGACATACCTTATGCTTCATACGAAGCTCCTTGACCATCTGACAAACTTCAATTCATCCTTTAAGATCCTTTAAGATCCTTAAGGATCCTTAAGATCCTAAAAAGATGTAGCTTAAGTATTAACTCATCTATAAAGCATTTCTTGACCTCCCTAGACTATCCCTGCCTCACTTTAGGCATTATAATTATTTTTTGTCTCTTTTTCTCCTACTGTCTGTCCTCTCTTGGTGCTCATCCTATTAATCTTCATCATCATCACTACTACCACCACTACATCATCATGGTAGTAACAGGTACTTTTTATTGAGATCTTATTAAATGTCAGATACAATGTTAAGTACTTTACATACATTTCTCCATTTAATGCTATCAACAAACTAGAAGATCAATATTATAATCTCCATTATATAATTAAGGATATTGAGGCTCAGAGATGAAGTTACTTGCTTAAGTTTACAAAGTTCATAAGGGATACATTCAAACTTAAGTCCATTTGTAAATATGTACTATCCTGCCATATATTCTAGTTTTATATTCTTAGCATATAGGACAGTCCCTGGCATGTTGTAAGTTTTCAATAAATGTTTGCTTTGTTGTTGAAAAGTACTAAACAAGATAATATATGATACTCCTTGTGAATTACAAAATTCTGCATGAATACTACTATTATTTCCTCTCACCTTGACTCTGTTTATGTATGTTTTCCTAATTCACCATCCTTATCCCCTTCCCTGCAAAACACTTATTTATCCACCCACACCCAACTGAAGTATAATATTTTCTCTAACTCTCCAGATAAAATCATTAACCCCTTCTTCTGTGCTCACATGGACTCTGTACCTATCTCTGCAACTGTACTAATTATATTACTAATTTGAATATATTTGTTTCTCATCCTCCCTCCCCAACTTAAGATTATGAGTTCTTCAAGAAAAGGAATGAATTTTATTTATCTTTGTATCATCTGAGTCTAGGACAGTGCCTATGATATGGAAGATAAAAAATAAATGTTTTCTGAATAAATGCAGAATCCCTCTTAGACCTGGGTAAGAGGGGAGAGCTTATCACAAGACCCACATTTTTAATAGTCCCACTTTGGCCTGTCTCTGACCATATCTCTTCCCATAGTCCTCAGAGACTAAGCGACTAGGGGAAGGTATGCACCTGAAGCCTATGACTGGCCACGTATACTCTGCTCCAAGTACCCAGGCCCCTGGAATTCTTTACTTAAACTTTCCAAGGCCATTTTTAGGGTATACACAGTTCTGTTCCCCACCTTTGTCTTCCTCAGAGCAGACTGCAACTCTCGTGTGCATCTAGGCTCAATGGGACATTAAGGGGTGACTACTTACAAGGCATGTACTTAGAACTTGGAAATCTGGGCTGAGTTGAACCATAGCATGTATCCAAAATTCTCTGAGTACAAAATAGAGGCATGAGTAAGAATAGAAAGGAGGTGGACTGGAGGCTGACTCTCCCCAAACTGCCACTCATGTTCCTTCAAGTAACTCAGAGGAGTTCAAGAATTACAAATTTGAGTCTGACCTTCTAGTCACTATGAAATCATATTTGTCAAGGTAGGACAATAGAATATATGTCATGTAAGAGATTTTTTAGGTCAGCTTATAACATTTAAATACTTAGATGTAAGGTACATAAACTTGTATTTGTAACGTGAGCCCAGTACCACAAATATTAGAGGCAGGTTTAAATCAATTATCCCATGAATAAACTATAAATAAATGAAAATACATGTGAAAGCACTTAAAATAACACAATAAATATTTCCTTTGACATGGCTACTATACCAGCAGTCACTGCTTTTTTAAATGAATTGTTCTAAATAAAGAATACTTCTATTACAGAAACAGCTGCCCATTAAGATGAAGGAAAACTTATTAGTAATACAAGAGAAGAAATGGATTACTAATTAAAAGGTTTTTTTTTTTTTTTCATTGAGACGAAATAGCATTGAAAAGGAACTAGGAAACTTTTAGGTCCAATGACGAGCTATTAGGGAAAGGACTCTTTATTAAATAAATGGTGCTGGGGTAACTGGCTAGGCAAATGCAGAAGAATGAAACTGGACTCCTACCTTTACTATACACAAACATTAACTCAAGATGGATTAAATATTTAAATGTAAGACCTCAAACTATAAAAATCCTAGAAGAAAACCCAGAAGTACCATTCTGGACATCAGCTTTGGCAAAAACTTTATGACTAAATCCTCAAAAGCAACTGCAACAAAAGCAAAAACTGACAAATTGGACTCAAACTAAAGAGCTGCCTCACAGCAAGAGAAACTATCAAGCGCATAAACAGACAACCTACAGAATGGTAGAAGATATTTACAAACTATGTACCCGACAAAGGTCTGATATCCCGTATCTGTAAGGAATTTAAACAATTTGGCCAGGCATGGTGGCTCACACCTGTAATTCCCCCAATTTAGGAGGCTAAGGCAAGCGGATCACCTGAGGTCAGGAGTTCGAGACCAGCCTGGCCCACATGGCAAAACCCTGTCTCTACTAAAAATACAAAAATTAGCCAGGTGCGGTGGCACATGCCTGTAGTCCCAGCTACTTGAGAGACAGGCACGAGAATCACTTGAACCCGAAAGGCAGACGCTGCAGTGAGCTGAGAATGTGCCACTGGACAGAGTGAGACTCCATCTCAAAAAAAAAAAAAAAATCACCAAGCAAACCAAAACACAACCCCATTTAAAAAGTGGGCAAGGGCCGGGCGCGGTGGCTCAAGCCTGTAATCCCAGCACTTTGGGAGGCCGAGACGGGCGGATCACGAGGTCAGGAGATCGAGACCATCCTGGCTAACACAGTGAAACCCCGTCTCTACTAAAAATACAAAAAAAAAACTTAGCCGGGCGAGGTGGCAGGCGCCTGTAGTCCCAGCTACTTGGGAGGCTGAGGCAGGAGAATGGCGTTGAACCCGGGAGGCGGAGCTTGCAGTGAGCTGAGATCCGGCCACTGCACTCCAGCCTGGGTGACAGAGCGAGACTCCGTCTCAAAAAAAAAAAAAAAAAAAAAAAAAAAAAAAAAAGTGGGCAAAAGACATGAACAAATACTTCTCAAAAGAAGACATACAAGTGGCCAATAAAGAAGAAAAAATGTTCCACATCACTAATCATCAGAGAAATGCAAATCAAAATCAAAATGAGATACCATCTAACACCAGTCAAAACAGGTATTACTAAAAAGTCTAAAAATAACAGATAATTGCAAGGCTGCACAGAAAAGGGAATGCTTATTCATTGTTGGTGGAAATGTAAATTAGTTCAGCCACTGTGGAAAGCAGTTTGGAGACTTTTCAAAGAACTTAGAACTACCATTTGACCCAGCAATCCTATTATTTGGTACAATGAATCCTTCTACCAAAAAGACACATGCATTCATATGTTCATCGCACCACTATTCACAACAGCAAAGACACAGAATCAACCTAGGTGCCCATCAATGATGAACTGGATAAAGAAAATGTGGTATGTATACACCATGGAATACTATGCAACCATATAAATGAATTAAATCATGTCCTTTACAGCAACATGGATGTAGCTGGAGGCCATTATCCTAAGCAAATTAACACAGAAACAGAAAACCAAATACCGCATGTTCTTACTTATAAGTGGAAGCTAAACTTTGGGTACACATAGACACAAAAATGAAAACAATAAACACTGAAGACTACTAGAGGGAGGGAGAGGGGAGAAGCAAGGGCTGAAAATTACCTATTGGGTACTATACTTACTATCTGAGTGACAGAATCATTTGTACCAGAAACTTCAGCATCACGCAATATACCCATATAACAAACCAGCACCTGTACCCCCCGAATCTAAAATAGAAGTTGAAATTATAAAAAACAAAACCAAAAAGACCCCAAAAACTATTCATTATGCTATTTGAACACATTCCTAGCACTTTACAGTAACCTATAGCGATTTTGTTATAGTATTATATAGAGTATTTCAAAATAAAAGTGTTATTGCCTTATATTTTATAGCACTTCACAAATTTCAAACTATTACACATATTAGCACTTTGTTTAGTGCGTTATGCATAGTATGTCAATAACATCTGATGAAGTAAATCCTCATATTAGATTTCATTATAACTTTTTTTTTTTTTGAGGTGGAGTTTCGCTCTTGTTGCCCAGGCTGGAGTGTAATGGCGTAATCTCAGCTCACTGCAATCTCCGCCTCCTGGGTTCAAGCAATTCCCCTGCCTCAGCCTCCCAAGTAGCTGGGATTACAATCATGAGCCACCACACCCAGCTAATTTTATATTTTTAGTAGAGATGGTTTCTCCATGTTGGCCAGGCTGGTCTCAAACTCCTGACCTCAGGTGATCCGCCCACCTCAGCCTCCCAAAGTGCTAGGATTACAGACGTGAGCCACTGTGCCTGGCCCATTATAACTTTTTATGCATTGTTTATAAGTCAGTAGGCACAATGAAGTTTGTCAAGACAATGGGGTTGAGCTCTAAGGAACACAGTAAAAACCCATAGCCTGTAGTCCCAGCTACTCAAGAGGCTGAGGCAGGAGAATCGCTTGAACCAGGGAGGCAGAGGTTGCAGTGAGCTGAGATTGTGCCATTGCACTCCAGTTTGGCAACAGAGAGAAACTCCATCTCAAAAAAAAAAAAAGAAAGAAAAGAAAGAAAAGAAATGCAACTGATGGAGAAGAACTTCTTCAACTTGATAAAGCACATCTACAAAAAATTTACAGCTAACATCATACTTGATGGTAATAAATTGTAAGTTTACCCACTAGGATAAGAAACAAGGCAAAGATGTACCCTCTCATTAACATCATACTGAAAGTCCGTGCTAATGAAATAAGGCAATGAAAGGAAATAAAAGGCATACAGATCAGGGAAGAAGAAATAAAACTATCTTTGTTCACAGGTGATATGATCATATAATAACAAAAAAGTCACTGAACAAGCTACTGGAACTACTAAGTGATTACAGCAGGGTTGAAGGACACAAGTTTAACATACAAAAGTCAATCACTTTCCTATATACCAGCAATGAACAGGTGGAGTTTAAAATTAAAAGCATAATACCATATAAATATACCAGCAATGAACTTTCCTATATACCAGCAATGAACAGGTAGAGTTTAAAACTAAAAGCACAATACCATTTATATGATTTCCAAAATGGAAGACTTAGGAATAAGTCTAACAAAATATATGTAAGATCTATAGGAGCAAAAACAACAAAACACTGAAGAAAGAAATCAAAGGACAACTAAATAAAATGGCGAGATAATCTATGGTCATGGATAGACTCAATATTGTCAAGATGTCAGTTCTCCCCAACTTGATATATACATTAACTGCAATCTCAGTAAAAATCTTAAGTTATTTTGAGGATATTGACAAACTTATTTAAAGTTTATGTAGAGAGGTAAAGCCAACACAACATTAAAGAAGAAAAACAAAATTGAAAGACTGAAATTACCTGACTTCAAGACTTATTATAAAGCTACACGCCACACCCACTTACGCCAGCACCCAGGTAGAGAACCAAAGGGCCTGAGGACAGGACTGCCTCACCCACTACTGCCAATGCAGGCACTCATGCTTGTCATCTGGGTGCCTGGGGATCAACCACTTACCTTATCCACAATGAGATACCATCTCACCACAGTTAGAATGGCAATTATCAAAACAACAAAAAGTAACAAAAGCTGGTGAGGATATAGAGAAAAGGAAACTCTTATACTCTGTTCGTGGGAATGTAAATTAGTACAGAAACTATGGAAAACAGTATGGAGATTTCTTTAAAAAAACTTAAAAACAGAACTTCCAGATGATCCAGCAACTCCACTATTGGGTATCTATTCAAAGGAAAAGAAATCAGTGTATCAAAGGGCTACCTGTACCTCCCCCCCATGTTTACTGCGGCACCATTCACAATTGTCAAGATATTGAATCAACCTAAGTGTCCTCAACAGAGGGACACAAAGAAAATGTGGTACATATACACGATGGCATACTATTCGGCCATAAAAAAGAATGAAATCCTGTCATTTGCTGCAACACAGATGGAACTGGAAGTCATTATGTTAAATCAAACAAGCCAGGCACAGAAAGGCAAACATCGCAAGTTCTCACTCACATGTGGGAGCTAAAAACGCTGATCCCGTAGAGGTAGAAAGTAGAATGAGAGTTAACCAGAGGGTGGGAAGGGAGGAGGGGATGAAGAATGGGTTAATGGTTAATGGGTATAAACATACAGTTAGATAGGCAGAATAAATTCTACTTATTGGTAGCACAGTAGGGTGACTCTAGTTAACAATAATTTATTGTATATTTCAAAACAGCTAGAAGACTTGAAATGTTTCCAACACAAAGAAATCATAGTGTTTGAGATGACAGATATCCTAATTACTCTGATTTGATCATTACACATCACACATTTGATCATATATATTGCATGGTATCAAAATATTACATGTATCCCATAAATATGTACAATTATTATGTATCAATAAAAATATGCAAGTAAAGCTATAATAATCAAGACAGTGTGGTATGGCAAAAGACAAATAGATCGATGGAGTAGAACAAAGAGAACAATGGAACAGAACAGAGAGCCGAGTCCAAAAAACAGAACCACATAAATGCAGTCAACTGATTTTTAACAAAAGAGCAAAGGCAATACGATTAATAAAAGACGGTCTTTTCAACAAATGCTGCTGGAATCACTGGACATCCACATGCAAAAAAAAATGACTCTAAACACAGATCTTACACCTCTCACAAAAATTAACAAAATGGATCACAGAGAAAAATGCAAAATGCAAAGCTACAAAACTCCTAGAAGGTAACACAGGAGAAAATCTAAGTGACTTTGGGTATGGCAGTGACTTTTTTTATATATAACACCAAAGGCACAATCCATGAAAGAAGGAACTGATAAGGCGGACTTCATTTTGCTCTGCAAAAGATACTGTCAACAGATGAGAAGACATGCTACAGACTGGGGAAAAAATGTTTACGAAAGACTGATAAAGCACTGTTATTCAAAATACACAAAGAACTCTTAAAATTCAACAATAAGAAAAACAAATGACTCAAAAAATTGGAAAAAGATCTGAACAGACACATCATCAAAGAAGATATACAGATGACAAATAAGCATGTGAAAAGGTGTTCCATATTATATGTCATTAGGGAAGTGAAAATTAAAACAATGAGATACAACTAAATACCTACTAGAATGGCCAAAATCCAAAATACTGACAATATCAAATGCTGACAAGGATGTCGAGCAACAAGAACTCTCATTCCTTGCTGGTGGGAATGCAAAATGGGTATAGCCAATTTGGAAGACAGTTTGGTATTGTCTTATAAAGCTAAATATATTTTTACCATATGATCCAGCAATCATACTCCCTCAGCAATCATACTCTTTGTTATTTACTCAAATGAGCTAAAAAGTATGCCCCCACAAAAACCTGTACATAGATTTTAAAGTAGCTTTGTTCATATTTGCTAATATTGGCAGTAAACAATACGTCCTTCAGCAGGTGAATAACTAAACTGTGATACATTCAGATAATGGGATATTATTCAGTACTAAAAATAAATGAGCTATCAAGTCATAAAAAAGCACTAGAGGAAACGCACATGCATATTTCTAAGTATAAAAAGCCAATCTGAAAAGGTTACATACGTACTGTATGATTCCAACTATATGACATTCTGGAAATGGCAAAACCATGGAGACAGTAGAGAGTTCAGTGGTTACCACAGGATAGGGTGTAAAGAGGGAGGAATAGGCAAAGCACAGAGGATTTTAGGGAAGTGGAGGTACTCTCTATAATACCATAATGGTAGACACATGATATTATGTATTTGTCAAAACCTAAAGAATGCCTAAAACTAAAGGTGAACCCTAACGTAAACTATGGACTTTGGGTAATAATAATGTGTCAATGTAGGTTCATCAGTTCTAATAAATTGTAACACTATGGTGCAGGATAGTGACAGTAGGAGAGGCTACGCGTTTGTGGGGCAGAGGGTATACTCTCTGTACTTTCCGCTCAATTTTGCTGTGAGCCTAAAACTGCCCTAAAAAAATCAAGTCTAATAGAAAATCAAACCAAAAAACCAAACCATAGCTCTTCACCATCTTCTAATACTTCCCCCAGATCGTTAAAAACAGCTGTTTTCGGCCGGGCGCGGTGGCTCACGCCTGTAATCCCAGCACTTTGGGAGGCCGAGGCGGGCGGATCACAAGGTCAGGAGATCGAGACCACGGTGAAACCTCGTCTCTACTAAAAATACAAAAAAATTAGCCGGGCGCGGTTGTGGGCGCCTGTAGTCCCAGCTACTCGGGAGGCTGAGGCAGGAGAATGGCGGGAACCCGGGAGGCGGAGCTTGCAGTGAGCTGAGATCCGGCCACTGCACTCCAGCCTGGGCGACAGAGCGAGACTCCATCTCACAAAAAAAAAAAAAAAAAAAAAAAAAAAAAAAAAAAAAAAAAAAAAAAACAGCTGTTTTCAACATGGATCAGAGGGCAAAACCATTACCTTTTTCTAAACTTCATCTTCCAAAAACATCTTAACTGGCAATTTAAGGCTCACAGGGCAGATCAAATAACTTACTTTTCAATTTTCTTCTTTTGTTCTTTTTGCCTTTGTTGTTCTTTTACTTGTTCTCTCTCAATATCCATGAAAAGTCGTCTATGTCTCAGGTACTGCTTTTGACGCTAAGGAAAGAAGTTAAAATTACTAAGATTCTGCTTTCAGAGGAATTTCCAAGGAAGAAAAATATTCTTATACCACAGACAAAAACAAACAGCAAGCAAGCAAAAATAGATGATATAGAAGTTACATGGGATTAAGTCTTTAATTTCCTTCTGTCTGTGGTCACTCAGGATGTCACATACACAAGAATTTTATATTTTCAAGCACATAGCTATTATATGTTAATAGGCAAACCAGAGAAAGTATTTACTCTGTGTTACTCTGAAATATTTATTCTGTGTTCCCAAGTAGTAAGTACCATAAAAGCAGAGCCACAGAAAGAATGTAGAAGATATTTTGTAACAGAACAATAGTTACTTTAACTTTTCAAAATTAAAACAGTATCACAAAAGCATACTCTAAGCCTAGCCTAATATGGCACAGAGGAGGGTAGAAGGGCTGAGGTATACTAAAGCCTCAGACTCATAAACAACATGAGTAGAATAAAAGCAAATCCTACTAGACTGTATGTGATCTGTTCATACCTCTGGATTTATATACATTCTTTTAAATACCAAGCTATTCAATGAGCAAAAAGCATGTCTATGTATATACCAGAGTAGTACAGGGCTTTTTGCTAAAAATTATTGAAGGTCTATACTCAATACTGAGGATGCATCAGAATCACCAGTGGTATTTTTAAAAAACAAAAATGCTCTAAACCTTCGTTTTTAGATATTGATCTGGTGTATCTGGTTTAGATCTAGGCATATTTGTATTTTGAAAAAAACTTCCCATCTGATTCTGGTGCATGGCCAGGTTTAAGAACTATTGGTTTAAACTAACTTTAGATTAAAAAGAGAGAGAGAAAAAAAAGAAAGCCATAAAGTAATTATCTTCCTTTAAATAAGTTATAGTGGCAAATATACATTAGCTGGAGAAATTTATTAGTATCAAATAATTGGTTTCAAATCAACGTACCCTAACTCATAGAAGCTTGGAAAAGAAATTCAACACATTATAACGAGTGAAGCAACTTTTATTTTATTTATGAAATTTGTGGTATTAGCTCTTTTATGTGTTAGGACACAACAAATTGTTTCCAATTTCTCATATATTAATACTATCATAGTAGAAATATTGGTGTCCAAAAGCAGTATCATTACATACCTCTTTCTTATCTTCTTCATCTACGCCAGACTGAAATGCGAGTGGAGCTTGGAATTCAGTGCTCAATCCTGATCGATATCCATCATAAGCCTGTTAGAAGGTCCAGTCACACAAAGTGACCAAATTACCAAAAACTACCTCATGAGCCATTTTGATATTTTTATCTATTCTTTTCTTTTGCAAACTTGGGCTCAACTGGATAAAGAAGCAAAAAATAAATAAATAAATAAATAAAAAGGGGGATATAAAGAATAAAATCAAAAAAGAATGAAAGGAAGCCATTTCAGAAGGAATTAACCAAACACAAAATAATAAATCGAAGAAAAGGGTTCAGGTCAAAAATATGAATAAACAAAAAATTAAAATGTTCAGAATGAAAATTCTTTTAAAGTGGTCACTTGAAATCACTGTCATGAGTGTACTTGGAATAGAATCTAGGATAAATAGCCAGATTCCTTAATATTTCAATTCTACATATGATCACTTTGAATTTATAAAACCCTCTTAGTGTGCATGAGTTGAAAGAAAATATTATATCAACAACTGGAATGGCATGGAGGAAACAGGCTAATTTCCACCCATGTTTACTAGGAAAGCCTTACAACATAACTTGGTATATCTACTTGGACATTATATAGGTCAAATGATGATCTCCAACTTTTAGAAATAAAAAGTTTAAAATTATTTAATCTCTAAAGTTTAAAAGTTATTTATCTTTCAACAAGGTTGCAGGATACAAGATCAATATACAAAAATCAATTGTATTTCTATACTTGTAAAGAAAAATCTAGAAAGTAAATTAAGAAAAAATTTACAATTACAATATCTTCAAAAAGAATAAAACACTGAGAAATTTAATAGAGGAAGTGTGAATTTTACACTCTGAAACATACAAAACATTGTTTAAAAAAAATGAAAGATGACCTATATAATGGAAAGACATCCCATGCTTATGGACTGGAAGACCTAATATTGGCAGCATTCCCCAAATCGATCAACAAATTTAATAAATCTCCATCAAAATGTCAGTTGATTCTTGGCAGAAATTGACAAGATGATCCTAAAATTCTTATGAAAATGCAAAGGACCCAGAATAGCTAAGACAGTCTTGAAAAAGAACAAAGTTAGGGGACTCTTCCTAACATCAAAACTTACTACAAAGATACAATAATCAAGACAAACTGTACTAATTCAAGGATAGATATGCTATAGATCAATAGAATAAAAGTGAGAGTTCAGAAATAAACTCTTACGTTTATAATGAATTGATTTTCAATAAGAGTGCCAAGACAATTTAATTGAAAAATAAACATCTTTTTAACAGATGATTCTGGGACACAGGTTATCCACATGCAAAAGAATGAAGTTGGACCTCTCCCTAACACTATACACAAAAATTTACTCAAAATTGATCATAGGCCTAAATATAACAGCTAATACTGTAAGACTTAGAAGAATGCATAGGAGTATATCTTCGTGATTTTGGCTTAGGTAACGGGTTCTTAGATATGACAATAAAAGCACAAACCATGAAAGAAAAAGTGGACAAATTAGACTTTGTCAAAACTAAAAACTTTTGTGCTGCAGAGGAAACCACCAAGAAAGTGAAAGGCAACCCACAGACAGGAGAACATCTGCAAATCATATGTATCTGATAAGGGACTTGTATGTGGAACATATTATGAATTCTCACACTCAATAATCACAACACAAATAACCCAATTACAAAATGGGCAAAGCATCTAACAGTTCTCCAAGCAAGATATACAAATGGTCAGTAAGCACATGAAAAGGTGTTCAACATCATTAGCTATCAGGAAAATACAAATCAAAAGTATAGTGAGGTGCTACTTCACACCCACTTGGATGGCAATAATTAAAAATACAGATAATACCAAGTGTTGATGAGGATGTAAAGAAATTTGAGCCCTCGCATACTGCTGGTGGGAGTGAAAAATGGTGCAGCCACTTTGGAAAAATCAGTTTGGCAGGTCCTCAGAAGGTCAAGCACAGTTATCATACATTCCACCAATTCCACTATGAGGTATACACCCAAGAGAAGTGAAAAATATGCCCACAAAAAAAAATTGTACACAAATGTTCACAGCAGTATTATTCCTAACAGCCAAGAAATAAGCCAAACTTCCATCAATTGATAAATAAAATGTGCTATATGCACAAAATAGAATATTTCTCAGCAGTGAATAGGAACAAAGTACTGCTATATGCTACATCAGTGGATTTTGAAAACATCTGCTAAGTGAAAGAAGCCAGTCACAAAAGGTCGTATCTTTCATGGTCTCCTTTGCACAGACTATCCAGAACAGGCAAATCTGTAAAGACAGAAAATAGCTTAGTGGTTGCCTAGGACTGGAGGTGGGGCTAAAGGGAAAAGGGGAGTGGTACAGGACTTTTAGGGGGTGATGAAAATGTTCTGAGACTGATTGTGGTTAATGCCACAAACACAACCTGTGATTTTTGCACAACCCTGTAAATACTAAAAACACTGTACACTTTAAATATGTCAATTGTATGGTATGTGAATTATAATCATTCATTATTTGCATATTATATATTTGCAAATTTGCCTATTCACTAAAATTTATGTGTAATCCCAGTACTCAAGGTGTTTTTGCAGGCCTTTGCAGACATGCACAGAGCTGTGAAAAATGTGAGTCACCCAACATGCATGTTGCCAACTGAGGCTGACCAAGGTGATACTCTGCCTTTTTGTTTCAGCTCTCATGCTGTAAACAAGTGTCCTTTTTGCAGTCTATTTGGTGCCACGTGTTTGCATGTTTGTGTTCTATGTTGGTGATTTCACTGTTAAAATGGTCCCCATGCATAGCTGAAGTACTATCTATTATTACTAAGCACAAAAAGGCAGTGGTGTACCTTACGGAAAAAAATATGCGTGTTAGATAAGCTTCATTCCAGCATGAGTTACAGTGCTGTTGGCTGTGAGTTCATGTTAACAGATCAACCATGTATATTAAATAAGATGTTTTAAAGAGAAATATATATAAAATAAGGTTATGTAGTGATTAGCTGACAAAAATTGTATGACCAGAGGCTTGCAGGAATCTACCCCAGTATCTCCCCTAGGAGAAAAATTCAGTATTTCCTGATTCAGTGTTTGTAACAACTTTATATAACACAACTACTATGGATAACAAGAATAAATTGTTTATATCAATAAAGCTATTATTATTTTAAAAGTTATTTGTTTTGTGACTCTAAAAGTCTGAAAATCTATACAGCAAAATGTTAATGAGAAATATCTCTAAAATTTTGGTTATCTTTTTCATTTGTGCTTATCTTCTCTATAATAAAAATGAAATTACTTTCTGTTTTCAATAAAGAAAACTGGACTCCCAGTACTCACCAACGATGAAGCACACTGTGGGCTCTCTCTCTTGCTCTCATTGATTGTAACTAAGACTTCTAGGAAATGTAGCTCCTGGGATCTGGAGAGCGTAGGGGGTAACCTAGAGAGAAGTGAGCTGGAAAGTGGACCCCTTAATTCTGTGTGTGAACTCGCACATATCTCAGAATCACCCCTGAACTGTGCGTGCATGGGACAGACCTATAGGAATATATTAAAAGCTTTGAAAACTAACTAAACATTGGAGCCACTGTGCACAGGAGAGATCACTTACAGTTGGAATTTAACCAGGTTGACTGCCTGCTAGAACAAACAACAAAAGAGACAATATTCTTCAGAGGATTTTAACAGAAACCGGAGTCTCAAAATATAACATTAAAAATGTTAGCCTGGTGGCTAACATGGTGGCTCATGCCTGTAATCCCAGCACTTTGGGAGGGCAAGGCAGGTGGATTACTTGAGGTCAGGAGTTCAAGACCAGCCTGGCCAACATGGCAAAACCCTGTCTCCACTAAAAATAAAAAATAAAAAAATTAGCCAGGAGTGGTAGCACACGCCTGTAATGCCAGCTACTAGGGAGGCTGAAACACGAGAATCACTTGAACTCAGGAAGCAGAGGTTGCAGTGAGCCGAGATCACGCCACTGCACTCCAGCCTGGGTGACAGAGCAAGACTCCATCTCAAAAAAAAAAGTCTAGGATACAACTTAAAGTTAGTTGACATAGAAAAAAGCAGGAAGATGTGATCAATTTTGAGGGGTGAAGATAATAAACAGATCCCAACTCCACGGTGACCCAGATGTTGAATTAACAGACAAAACCTTTAAAGCAGTGATTAATACTATATCTATGAGGAAAAGGCAAACCCAATTGAAGTGAAAGAAAATACAGAAGTTCTCAGCACAAAAATAAAAATTATTTAAAAATACAGATCCAAATTTTAGAGACAGAAAAACACAATACGTGAAATCAAAATTTCACTGGATAGACTCAATAGAAGAATGAAAAAAAAGTCAGTGAACTTGAATCTACTGGATCAATATAAATGATCCAATGTGAAGAACAAAGAGAAAAAACAAGACTGGAAAAAAAAACTAACAGCATGTCGATGATGCATCTGTGGGACAATATCAAAAGGTCTAACATTTGTGTCAATGGAGTTGCAGAAGGAAAGGAGAAAATAATTGGTACATAAAAAACATTTGAAGACATAATGGCAAAAAACTTCCCAAATTTGGTCAAAGATACAGATTTACAGATTGAAAATGTTCATCATACCTGAGATGGGATAAACTAAAAAACATTATGCCTAGACACATCATAATTAAACTGCTGGAAACCAAAAAATAACAAGAGTTTTGAAAGTAGCCAGAAAAAATAGACAGATTACATATAGAAGAACAATGACTCAAATAATTACAAATTTGCTATCAAAGACTGGAAACCAGAAGACAGTGGAACAGTATTTTTAATGTGCTGAAAGAAAAGAACTGTCAATCCAGAAATCCATATCCAGTAAAAATAAATTTTAGGACTGATGACAAAAGAGATATTCTCAGATGAAAGAAAATTAAGCAAATGCATTGCTACAAGACCTGCACCACAAGAAAAGGTAAAGAAAGTTAGCTGGAAAATGATACCAGGGAGGAATTTGAAACTTCAGGAATGAAAGACAAGCAACAAAAAGAGTCAGTAAGTAGAGACACTCGGCCGGGCGCAGTGGTTCACACCTGTAATCCCAGCACTTTGAGAGGCCGAGGCGGGTGGATCACCAGGCAGGAGTTCGAGACCAGCCTGACTAACATGGCGAAACCCCATCTCTACTAAAAATTCAAAAATTAGCCAGGCATGGTGGCATGCACCTATTATCCCAGGTACTCAGGAGGCTGAGGCAGGAGAATAGCTTGAACCCGGGAGGCGGAGGTTGCAGTGAGCCGAGATCACACTACTGCACTCCCGCCTAGGCAACAGAGACTCTGTCTCAAAAAAAAAAAAAGGTAGAGACTCTCTCAAGTTTTTCACAAAAACATGTATGATTATTGAAGGCAAAAAAAAAAAAAAAAAAACGGAGTTTTCAGTGTAGGCAGATGGAACACCTATGACAATTTTAACATAAAGGGGAAGGGGTAAAATGACCTGTCTGATTATAAAGCTTCTACATTTACTTAATGTGGTAAACTATTAACTCAAAGTAGACTGTGAAAGGTTTAGTATGTATACTGTAATCCTCAGAGCAACCATTATAAGATAATATGAAGAGATAGAGCCAAAAAGATAATAGGTCAATTAGAATGAAATTAAGTAATATTCAAATAAAGAGACTTCTGCTTGAAGCCACAGTACAATAATAGAACAGAATTTACCTTCCTCCTGAAGACTGAAAAAACAAAAAACCAACAAAAATCTATACGACAATGGTTTTTAAACACTGGCTATAAGGAAGCACAGGATAATTATTTCTCATAGACAGGAAACAAATGTGGTCAGCACTACAATTATCCCAGCTTACCGCCTCAATAATTTCTAGTACACGACATGGAGAGAGGGATTCCAGACAGACCTTGGCAGCCTCTCTGGGGAATGACAAGAAGAAACCACACTGTACCTTTAGCATTTTGCTTGCAAATCTCAGCTAAATTTCCAAGTTCATTGCTTGCAAGTTATGCCTTCCATACAACTGTAGGACACAATTTAGCTAAGCTTCCTACCACTAAATAACAAGGATTACCTTTCCCCCAGTTTCCAATAACATGTTCCTCATTTCCTTGAGCTTCACTGGCAGTATTTTTATTTATTTTTTATTTTATTTATTTATTTATTTTTGAGACAGAGTTTCGCTCTTGTCGCCCTGGCTGGAGTGCAGTGGTGCGATCTTGGCTCACCGCAACCTCTGCCTCCTGGGTTCAAGTGATTCTTGTGCCTCAGCCACCCTTGCAGCTGCGATTACAGGTGCATGCCACCATGCCTGGCTAACTTTTATATTTTTAGTAGAAACAGGGCTTCACCATGTTGGCCAGTCTGGTCTCAAACTCCTGGTCTCAAGTGATCCGTTCACCTCGGCCTCCCAAAGTGCTGGGATTATAGGCATGAGCCACCATGCCCAGCTGGCAATATCTTTAATGTACACATTTCCACCAATATTTTGCTTCTAAAAATGAAGATATTCTCTAAAATGATGGCCAGGAGCAGTGGCTCACACCTGCAATCCTAACACTTTGGGATCCTCCTCAGCCTCCTCAGGCAGAAGGATCACTTGAGGCCAGGAGCTCAAGACCAGAGTAGGCAACATAGCAAGACCCTGTCTCCACAAAAATATAAACATTAGCCAAGCATGGGTAGCACAACCTGTAGTCCTAGCTACTTAGGAGGCGGAGGCAGAAGGATCACTTGAGCCACCCATTTGCGCTTCAATGAGCTATGATTATGCCACTGCAATCCAGCCTGGGCAACTGAGTGAGAGTCTGTTTCAAAATATAACAATAATTTTTAAAATGATAAAGGCTTTCTCTGTCAGGGGCCTCAAAATTCTTCACCTCTATCCATTACCCATTTTTTTTGCCATTTCCACATTTTTTCAATATTTGTTGTAGCAGCACCCCATTCCCAGTACCAAATAGCTACAAACAGGAAACAACCCAGATGTCCATCAATAGGAGATTGAATAAACAAACTGTGATATATTCAAATAATGGAATGCTACACAGCAATGCAAAGAACACATTATTGATGCAGCAACATGAATGAATCTCAGAAACATTATGCTGAGTAAAAGGAACCTTACACAACAGGATTCATACTGTATAGGAAGGTCTAGAACAAAGAAAACAGATTGTGAAGAGTCAATGGATATATGGGTAAACAAAACGTAGTATATACATTCAGTGGAATGCTATTCAGCCTTAAAAAGGAAGTAACTCCTATACTATGCCATAGCATTATGCTAAGTGAAATAAGGCAGGCATAAAAGGACAAATACTGTATGATTTCACTTACATGAGGTACCGAGAGTAATCAAATTCATGAAGACAGAAAGTAGAATAGTGGTTGCCAGGGACATGGGGAGAAGAGACTGAGAAATTACTGTTTAACGTGTATACGGTCTCAGTTTTACAAGATGGAAAAAAACTCTGGAGATGGATTGTGGTGATGGTTGCACAACAATGTGAGTGTACCTAACACCACTGAACTGTATACTTAAAAAGGATTAAAATGGGAAATTTTATATGTATATTTTATCACAATTTTTTAATGTGTCTACATTTACATGTGTATAAATGCTTATAAAGAGGACTCAAAGGATGCATACAACTCTTGACAGTGATTAACTTTGAAGAGCAGAGAATATAGCAGGTGGGGCTTGAAGAGAAAACTTTTCCTCCGAGATAGTAAGAATAAGTAATAACAGCAACAAAAAGAAAGTAAATGGTTAAGGCAGTTATTGTGTGATAGCTTTTATTTTCTGTATGAAAGTTGAAAATATGCGGGTGCAGCAAGAAGTTTAAGGAGTGTTTAAGATTTAGAATAGTCCCAGTGTAGAGCACTGGAGAGCAAGGTGGTAGGGAATAGGTAAGAAAAAATACTAAGCAGCCCTGGGAACCCAGCTGTGACTGGAAACCCTAAGTATGAATATGGTATAAATCTATACTATTAAAGTGTTTTGTTCAAAAAGGCTAGATTATTTGGCAGCATAAAAGGAGAAAAGATGGCCAGGCGCAGTGGCTCACACCTGTAATCCCAGCACCTTTGGAAGGCTCAGGCGGGAGGGTCACCTGAGGTCAGGAGTTTGAGACCAGCATGGCAAACACGACGAAATCCCATCTCTACTAAAAATACAAAAATTAGCCAGGCATGGTAGGACATGCCTGTAGTCCCAGCTACTCAGGGGACTGAGGCACAAGAATCACTTGAGCCCGGGAGGCAGAGGTTGCAGTGAGCTGAGATTGCACAACTGCACTCCAGCCTAGGTGATAAAGTGAGACTCTGTCTCAAAAAAAAAAAGGAGAAAAGGCTATTCCAGGGTTGAAAATTTCCAGGGACAGTAACAGCAGAAGGACAAGAGATTCAGACCACCAAAGCTGTAACCTGAACTGAATAGTCTGGAGTAAGTACCCCTCTTGTGTGCTTTGTGAATGCCCTATATGTCCTCTATTGCTAATTACGCTGCTTCATAATTATGTTTATGTATCAGTCTCTCTTCTTTAGATTGCCTGAAATTTGAGTGTTGTGTCTTGCTCACAACTGTATCTTTGATATTTAGTATTTAAACAATGGCTAAAACCTAAAAGGTGCTCAATAGATGTTTGATTGATTGGCTAATCCATTCAAAACATATCTACCGAGTGACTACTAGGTACCAGCCACTGTGCCAAGTGCTGTTCATATAATGGTAAATAAAACAGGTATGGTACCTCTCTCACAAAGCTTATGGGCTAGTGGGAAATCTCTAGACAATAAGAAAACAAGTAAACTAGTAACTAACTACAAATTCTTTTGCACTGAAAAGGAAACAAACAGAATGCAAGGATAAAGAAAAACAGAATGCAAGGATAGAGAAAAACAGAAAAGAGGAGATCTATTTTTGATAAGGTGGTAAGGACGGTCTTTTCCAAGGAGGTGACATTTAAGCTGAAACCTGAAGGATAAGAGGGACCAACTTTATGAAGGAAAAAGGGAAGACTACCCAGACAAGAGGAAAAAACATATGCAAAAGACCGGAGGTAGGAAAGAGCCTGGCAGGGCTCAGGATGTATAAATGACAATGTAGACTAAAACACAGCAGCATACCCTTAGGCCAACCTTATAGACCCAAACTAAAAATCACCGAGAGTTGCAGTTCAGTCCTGAAAACCTCAGCCCAACTCTATTTTCTGCTTCTTTGCCTCCTTAGAATTCTGCTCTCTTAAAGAGGCCAAGAGAAAATGTCTCTCCAGTCTCTTTCATACAGCCTAACACTGCTGGTTGCCGTAAGTGTTTGTTTTTAAAAACACAAAATCGGAAAATAAAAATTATGCAGAAAGGGGTAAAATTCCAGTGATAAAAACCAAACTTCAGTTAAGCCACAGAAAAATCTTAGTAGGCCAGGACATTGTAACATTTTCTTGCAAAACTACAGATCTTAACTCAATGCCCCCAAACCTTAGGCAAGAGGAACCTAACAAGCTCCAGCTCAAACCTGATTAGTTTATTTCTTGATGCTCCTGCCTTATGCTCTACCAGCTTACTGATGGCGATCTAGCCCTGGCCATGGGGTGGAAGATCCTCATAACCCCCGCCCTCAGAACTGCTCATTTCTTCCCCTCTCACACTGTAAAGGACAATGGCCATCAGAAATATGCCTTTTATAAAAATACATATAAAATTATAGTTTTTCAAATGGGCAATAAATGCTCCCCAAAATACCCTAGGTTTCAATGAGAGACCTCAAATAATCTTAGGATTAGGATAATAATCTCAGGACACATTTTGCACTGTATGAAATAAAACAGGAATGTGCTTCTTGATCAGCCTGACCACTCCCAGTTTAGTAGGTACCTACAATCTTGTCTAAATTCCACTGCTCATACCCTATGGTGTGCTCTACCTGTCATCTGCCGGAAGTATCTCTCTGGTGCGTGGGTGAAAGGTGCTAATGGCCACCCAGAAGCAAATCCTCTGGCCATCTTTCAGCTGACCAAACAGATGGCTGCTGCCTAAAGTATAAGTTCTAAAAGATACAAAAACACTTACCAAATTGTGTGAGCAGTGGTATCACAGTAGTGATAATACTGTAGGCTTCAATGATAGCCCTGAAGTAATCTAAGTAAGTCAGAATAGTCTGATATATTATGGCATAAAAGTAGACATTATACTTCTTGTCACCGTTCTGGATCTTAACTCTACCTGCAAAGCAATCTTAAATGTCATCTATAAACCAATGATAATAACAGTATCTATCTTCTATGGTTATTATGAAAATCAAGATACTTCATATAAAATTCTAAAACCATTTTGGCTGTGGTGAGTGTTCAATCAATGTAAGCTGTTATTCATAATATTAATAATACTATTGCTAATATTAAAAACAAATAACACGATCATCATGATCTTTTTTGGTAATGAAACTATGATAAGCCCAACTCAAACTCTAACTAATTTGCTTTCTGCTGCTTACTCTTTAATATACCCTGCTCTACCTGCTCTCTGGCAGAGCCTGGATCTCAGATTTCATGTAAAATATATCCATGGCACTCTGGAAGTAACTCCTTTCTCCATCTCTCATCTGTCATATCATGTGAGGTCTGCTCATAGTTCCTGTGCTAAAAGACAACATAAACACTGAACATAAATTATCCAAGCAGGATCATCATTCCTGTGACAATAGTAAAAGCTTCAGTGAAGACGAGAAGTAGTTTCAATGGGTCAGAATGGTGTGATACATCACAGAACAAAAGAACGTTATATTCTTTGCCCATTATTACTGACCTTAATGCTAAATTCCTGAAGCAGTTACACTGCCCTGTCAATCTTCAGCCAAAAAAAAAAGCAATTTACACTCTGCTACTTACTCAATATATTCTGCTCTACTTCTCTAGGAGAGACTAGATCTTGAATATTGTGTGAAACATACCGATGGCACTCCAGGAATGTTTCCTCTTGCAATCTCCCATTTCTCAAAAGATGAGGGTGGTTTGAAATGCTTGTTCTAAAGGAACAACAAAATACAAAACTGATTGTCTAAGCAGAAATGATGGGCTAGTGACAATATTATAGACTTCAGTGACAATCCCAGAGTAATGACACTAGATGAGGATAACAGAACACAGTTAAAGCTCTGTGTGTGTGTGTGTGTGTGTGTTTTTCAACATAAAAATTTCCAAACATGCCTCAAAGTAGGAAAAAAAAAAGTATAATGAATCTCAAGATTCAACAATTACACAGATTCAACAATTAGCAACATTTTGCTTTTTAATCTATCTCTTCTCCAACATTTCTCCTGGAGTATTTTAAAGCAAATTCCAGATTACTCTGGCACATTTTGAAATAACCAAAAACATTATACTCTTAGCTTAATTCTGGAGGCCTTAATTCTATGTATCCCACAAACAAGCTGGTTTGACAGGCTTCGGCCTCAATGTTATATATTAGCCTTGTTCCTCTTTTAGAAAGTACACAGTCCTCCTACTGTATTCGGTTCTACCTGTTCTCTAGGAGAGTCTTGGTCCTGGATTTTAGGTACAACATATTGATGACAGTCCAGAGGCAATTCTTCTCTCACTCTCTCTTCTCTCATAAAAGATGCAGGTTGCTTGAGAAACACGTTTTAAAGGAAAAACAACAATAGAAAAAAAATTGTGTAATGCTAATCATAATATCATAAGCATCAGTGAAAACTCCAGAGAAATGAAACTAGGTAAAAATATTCTGATATATTTTGATATGAGGGAGATGTTACACTTTTAGCTCAACTATGTAGACCTTAATTCTTAATCCCATCATGGACAGAACAGTCTGATGAACTCACCAAATCCTAAGTATCTTCTAGATCCTACATTGTTCATGTAGGGGCATATACTTGCAGCAATACTGTTGGCTTTGGTAAGAGCTGAATAATTATCTTGTTAAATTAAAATAGTCAACTGATTCTGGAATAAGATATGAACATGATACAACAGCCTCAGAAATCACAGAACTGATTTTGACTCATATAGTTCCCCAGACCAGGGTCTTTTGTACCACTGAAGTACAAAGTAGAAGAGAAAAATTAAAAAAAAAAAAAAAAAAAAAAAAAGGAAAACAAGGAAAAACTGAATCGTTTAGGGTTTAACACTCTATGCTCCTGAAGCAGTTCCTCTGTTCTAATAGGACTTAGGATAATCTTCCCACTAATGTGGGAAGGAATAAAAAAATACTATATTCTGGCCAGGGACAGTGGCTCACACCTGTAATCACAGCACTTTGGGAGGAAGAGGCAGACAGATGACCTGAGGTCAGGAGTTTGAGACCCGCCTGACCAACATGTCGAAACCCTGTCCCTACTAAAAAAACAAAAATTAGCCGGTCATGCTGGCATGTGCCTATAATCCCAGCTACTCGGGAGGCTGAGGCAGGAGAATCGTTTGAATCCAGGAGGCAGAGGTTGCAATGAGTCGAGATTATGCCACTGCACTCCAGCCTGAGCGGCAGAGCAAGACTCCATCAAAAAAAAAAAAAAAGCCACTATTTTCTTAGGTTAGCTCCAAAGTCCCTCATTCTAAATTACCAGTTGTTGGGATGTATAAAACCCGGGTACTTTCTTCCTGTTTATATCTTTTTCATTCTGCTCTACCTGGTTTCTGATGTCATCCTGGTCCTGGGATTTGGGAGGTAAACACTGATAATCTGCCAGAGACAAGTCTTCTCTCCCTTTCTCATCTGTCATATCAGAGTATGGCTCCTTAAAGTGTACCTTCTAAAAGAGAAAATAATCATAAACTATAAATTGTCTAGTAAGACTAACATGATAGCAATAATATTCTAGGCTTCATTGAAGGCCAAAGGGTAGTTTTTTTCAGGATAATTTAAGACATTATGGAATAAAAGAGAAACCCATACTTTTTGTCAATTCCGAAGTTTAGCTAAGAACAACCTTTGAAAACTTCAAACTACACTCTAAATAATTCAGTTCCTGTTGGTCTCTTTTTTCTTTTCTACCTTGCCTCTGATGGAGGCCTGATGATGCCTGCATAGAAGATCCTGATGGACATCCAGAGGAAGCGCCTCTCTCCCTCTCCTATCTATCAAAATGGATGTTGGCTGCTTCAGATCTGCTTTCTAAAAAAGAATAAACACAACATACCAATTGTTCAGTTAAGAATGACAGGTTAAGACTTTAGGTTTTAGTGAGAATTCTGGAGTTAACTAAGATCAGAATATAACTGAGCACCTTATGGAATAAAACAAAAAACTACACTCCATTGCACAAAAGTCCAACCACAACCCTAAGTAATCTAATTCCTGTTGCTCTCTTTCTTCTTCCTTGTTGCCAGAAATTTTTTTCCTAATGAAGAAGATTAAAAATAAAAAGTTAGATTGTTCATAAAATCTGGGTAGAGTGTTGATTTAAAAACTTAAAGATAGAAAAAGAAAAGAAACAGCAAATTGTTTATTTGGAGTAATATGCTGCTGGTAATACTATAACACTCAGTAAGAGATCTGGAGTTTTGAGAAACCAATCAAGAAACTATTTTTTCCAAGTATGGATCTCCAAATCAGGTACAATATACAGCATACCTGGTTTTATTATGCTTTGCAGATACTGTGTTTTTTACAGACTGAAGGTCTGTGGCAATCATATGTCAAGTCAATCCACTGGCGTCACTTTTCCAACAGCATGTGCTCACGTAATGTCTCTGTGTCACATTTTGGAAATTCTCACAATATTTCAGACTTTTCCATTATTATTATATCTGGTATGGTGATCTGTGGTCAGTGATCTTTGATGTTACTATCCTAATTGTTTTGGGGTGCCATAACCACACTCATATAAGACAGCAAACCTAACTGATAAATGTTGTGTGTGTTCTCACTGTTCTGCCACCTGGCCACCCCCCACCTCTCCTTAGGCCTCCCTATTCACTGAGACACAACAATATTGAAACTAGGCCAATTAATAACCCTACAATGGCCTCTAAGTGTTCAAGTGAAAGAAAGAACCACATGTCTCCCACTTTAAAGCAACAGCTAGAAATTATTAAGCTTCGTGAAGTAGGCCTGTTGAAAGCCAAGACAGTCCAAAGGCTAGACCTCTTGTACCGAACAGCCCTGTTTTGAATGCAAGGGAAAAGTTCTTGAATGAAATTAAAATCTACTCCAGTGAATACATGGTAAGTAAGAAAGCCTTATTGCTGATATGGAAAATGTTTTAGCGGTATGGATAGATCAAACCAGCCACAACATCTCCTTAAGTCAAAGTCTGATACAGAGCAAGGCCCTAACTCTCTTCAACATTATGAAGGTTGAGAGAAGTGAAAAAACTACAGAAGAAAAGTTGGAAGTTAGCAGAGGTTGGTTCATGAGGTTTAAGGAAATAAGGTGTCTCTATAACATGAAAGCACAAGGTGAAGCAACAAGTGCTGATGAGAGGCTGCAGCAAGTTATCCAGAAGATATAGCTAAGATCACTGATGAAGGTGGCTACACTGGACAACAGATTTTCAGTGTGGACAAAACAGCCTTATAGTGGAAAAAGATGACTAGGAGTTTCACAGCTAGAGAGAAAAAATCAATGTCTGGCTTCAAAGTTTTAAAGGACAGGCTGACTCTCTTGTTAGTGGCTAATGCAGCTGGTGACTTTAAGTTGAAGCCAATACTCATTTACCATTCCAAAAGTCCTAGGGCCCTTAAGAATGGTACTAAATCTACTTTTCTTGTGCTTTGTGAAGGGAATAACAAAGCCAAGATGACAGCACGTCTGTTTACATGTTTTACAGAATATTTTACACTTACTGTTGAAACCAACTGTTCCAAAAAAAAAAAAAAAAGATGCCTTTTAAACTGCTCATTGACAATGCACCTAGTCACCCAAGAGCTCTGATGAAGATCTACAAGGAGATTAATGTTGTTTTTTCATGCCTGCTAACACAACATCAATTCTGTAGCTTGTGGATCAAGAAATAATTTTGACTTTCAAGTCTTGTTTTTTATAAAATACATTTCTTAAGGTCTATCTGTCATAGACAGCGATTCCTCTGATAGATATGGACAACGTAAGTTGATACCCTTTGGAAAGGGTCCACCATTCTTAATGCCATTAAGAACATTCATGAATCATGGGAGGAAGTCAAAATATCAACTTTAACAGGAGTTTGGAAGAAGCTGATTTGAACTCATGAACTTTGAGGCATTCAAGACTTCAGTGAAGGAAGTAATCGTAATGTAGTAGAAACAGCAAGAGAACTAGAATTAGAAGTGGAGCCTGAAGATGTGAACGAATTGCTGCAATCTCCATTAAGTTCAAACTTAAATGGATGAGGAGTTACTTCTTATGATGAGGAAAGAAAGTGTTTTCTTAAGATGGAATCTACTGTGAACACTGTTAAAATGATAACAAAGGGTTTAGAATGTTACACAGACTTAGTTGATAAAGTAGTGGCAGGGTTTGAGGGAATTGATTCCAATTCTGAAAGAAGTTCTGCCGTGGATCAAATGCTATCAAACATTATCACATGCTACAGAGAAATATTTCATGAAAGGAAGAGTCAAATGATGTGGCAAACTTCATTATTGTCTTAAGTAACTTCCACAGCCACCCCAAACATCAGTAAACACCACCCTGATTAGTCAGCAGATATCAACATTGAGCCAAGACCCTTCACCAGCAAAAAGATTATGGCTTGCCGAAGACTCAGATAATCGTAAGTTTTTTTTTTTTTTTAGCAATAAAGTATTTTTAAATTAAGGTATGTATTTTTTTTAGGCATTATGCTATTGCACACTAATAGACTACAGTATAATATAAACATAACTTTTATACGTAATGGGAAGCCAAGAAATTTGTGTGACTTACTTTATTCCAATATTTGCTTTATTGCAATGGCCTGGAACTGAACCCACAATATCTCCAAGGTATACTTGTAGTCCTTACAAATCCCTCCTCAAAACCCTAAGTAACTTATTTCTTCTTCTTGTGTCTCCTTTCCACTCTATTTTACCTGATATTTTGGTAGAAAATCTTGGTCCTGACATTTGGATAGAATATTCTGGTCGTTGGAGAGAACATGCAGGTCTCTGGGGAGAAAATCCCGGTCCTTACATATGAGTAGAATATTTTGGTCTTTGGGAAGATAACCTCGGTCTCTGGGTAGAAAATCCTGGTCCTGACGTTTGGGTAGAATATTCCAGTCTTTAGGGAGAACATGCTGGTCTCTACATAAAAAATTCTGGTCTTTAGGTAGAAAATCCTGGTCTTGATATTTAGGTAGAATATCTTGGTCTTTGGGGAGAACATGTTGGTCTCTGGGTAGGAAATCCTGGTCCTGATATTTGAGTAGAATATTCTGGTCTTTAGGGAGAACACAGTGGTCTTTGAGTAAAACATCCTGGTTTTTAGTTAGAAAAGCCTGATTTGGGGGTAGAAAATCCTGAGTTTCCAACACAATACTCCTTTCTTCTAGCTCAATACTCTGGGCTTTCAGCATAATACCCTGAGTTTCTGTCTTAATAGGCTGGCCTTCTGGCTCAGTGGCCTGGCCTTCTGGCTCAGTAATCTGAACCTTCAGCTCAACAGCCTGGGTATCTGGCTCAACACTCTGGATTCCTGTCAAATCACCCTGGGTTTCCAGCAAATCACCTTGGGCTTCTGGAAGATAATCCTGAGCTTCCGGCAGAATATCCTGAAGGCCCTCAAAATGTATCTGCTTTTGTTGTTCTTCTTCCATCAGAACAAATAATGGATTTTTGAATTTTACTTTCTAAAAGTGAACATAAACACCAAATACAGAATGTGAGTTAGTAGCAATACTCTAGGTTTTCCAAAAGATTCCTAAAATAATCTCAAAATGATATGGCAGTGAAGCAAATTACTAGAATAAAATGTGAAATTATAATCTTTGTCCAACTTAACAAAAGCTAAATCTACAATCCTAAATCAGTACAACATTACTGGCAATACCTAGTCCAAATCACAGTTAATTTAATTTCTTGTTGCTTTACCTGAACTCTGCTGAAAGGTTCATTCTTATCTTCAGAAAGGATATCCTGCTGGTCCTGCTGGTCTCTCCCAAATAAATCTTCTTTCACTTTCTCATCAGTTACAAGAGATGAAGATTTCTCATAGTCAGGTTCCTCATAGTCAAGTTCCTAAAGAAAAAACAATGAAAACATACACACACACACACACACACACACACACACACACACACACAATGTAGCTATTACAGACATAATGTGATTGCAGTAAAATTCTAGGCTTCAGGTCACTGCTATTATAATTTTAGTAGGTCAGCATAGTCAAATGTTCAAATGTTATAAAATGTTTACAGTATAGGATTGTATAATGAAAACTAAAAAGATAATTGAAAGAAATGACAGATGATCAAAATAAATGGAAAGACATAACATGTTTATGGATCAAGAGTAAAGATTGGTAAGATGGTAATATTTCTCAAATTTACAACACTCCCTATCAAAATGCCACTTGGCTTTTCCTTGGCAGAAATTAATAAGTTAATCATAAAATTCACATGGAAATGCAAGGGACGCACAGTAGCAAAACACCTTCTTGAAAAAGAAGAACAAAGATAAGGGTCTCACTCCTCCCAATTTCAAAAGTTACTACAAAAGTTACAGGAATCAAGACACTGTAATACTGACACATACAGAACAATGGAACAGAACTGAAAGTTCAGAAATAAACCCTCAAATGTATAGTCAATTGATTTTTGACAAGAGTACCAAGAAAATTCAATGAGGAAAGAATAGTCTTTTCAACACATGATGCTGAGACAACTAGATACCTATATTCAAAAGAATGAAGATGAACCACTTATTTACAGCATACAGAAAAATTAACTCAAAATGGATCACAGACCTAAAATCAAGAGCTAAAAATTATAAAATTCTTAAAAGAACACATAGGAGTAAATCTTCATGATCTTAAGATAAACAATTATTATTAGATAATTCATCAAAAGCACAAGCAACATAAGAAAAAAAGAAGTGACTAATTTAAAAATGTTGTGCCATAAACAATACTATTAATCAAGTAAGATAACAGTCTATAGAATGGGAGAAAATACTTGCAAATCAACTATCTGATAAGGAACTTGTATCCAGAATATATATATTTTATGTATAAATTTATATATAAACACTTAACAATTTGATAACAAAAAGACAACTCAACTTTAAAAATGGGCAAAGCACATGCATAGACGTTTTATCCACGAGAGTTATACAACTGGGCAACAAGCACATGAAGAGATACTGAAGATCATGAGTCATCAGGAAAATATACTACAAATCAAAAGTACAGTGAGATACCAACTCACACCTACTAGCATAGATATAACAGAAGAGAAGGACAATAACAAGTGTTGGAGAGGATACAGAGAAATGGGAACCCTCACATATTGCTGGTGGAAAACTGTTTAGTAGTTCTTTGAAATGTTAAACATGGAATTACTATATGATCCAGCAATTTCACTCCTAGAAATGAATGTCCTAAAAGAAGTGAATGTCCACACAAAAATGTGTACACAACTGCTCATACACAATCATTCATAATTTACAACCACCAAAGAACCCCAAAGTCTACCAACTGATAAACAGATAAACCAAATGTGGTACATCTATACAATAAATTATTCATCAATAAAAAGAATGAAGTACTGATACATCCACTACAATGTGGATGAACTTTAAAACATTATGCAAAGAGAAAAAAACAGTCACAAAAGACAATATATCATATAATAGCTTTCATATGAAATGTCCAGAATAGGCAAACCTATACAGACAAAAAGTAGATCAGTAGTTGCCCAGGACTGAGGTTAAGGGCAAGGAGAGAATGAGGTACAGGGTTTCTCTAAGGAGAGAAGAAAATGCTCTAGAGCAAATCCCAAAGGCAAGATAGCTGGCTAGAAGCAGCCCAGAGGAACATCTGCTAACGAGACACTGGAACATTAGGAAGATGGTACACTCCTAGCAGATCTTTGGAGGGAAAGCATTAAGAGTGGACAGAGGGAAGACACAGACACTGGGCCAAAAGGGGAGGAAGCTGGGAACCTTGAATGGGGCTACCGTGCACCAGGACTCGTCCCTGGCCCCCAATGGCTCCTGAGGAAAGGATGAATTGAACAAGTAAGGAGCGACCTGCTTACTCCACAGACCTCTGGAATCCTGGCAGCAGGAGACCCCACAACCCCCACCGACACTTGTGCTATCAGGGAGAGCTGCTTAGAGAGGTGGTGGGGTAGAATTCCAGCCAGTGCAAAGCCTAGAGGATTTGGTACAGGAGTATCTGTAGTGGGGCATGGTCAGGCTGCCCATCCCCCAAGGCCCACTTTGCTCCCCTAGGAGACATTAGCCATAGAGGAACTGTCGGACATGAACAGTGCAGGGCAATCTTGTCCGTGAGATAGGGCCAGTTTTACATGAGTGCACCCGTCTACCAGCCTCTCCCAGGGCACCAGCCTGGCTGCACTTGCTTGTAGTACAACCTCAGATGCCCACCGGGGTGCCTCCAGAGGCCCACATAATAGCTCCTGTGCTGGCAGACCGTGCCTTACCATCACAGCGAACCACACCAACCAGCATGAGCCTGCCTATGCCCTTCCCCCACTGCGTCCTCCCTCAGGCCACTTTTCCAGCATGCACTCACCCACAGCAACCCCTACATCATTTTGCTCACGTGTGTGTGTAGGCAGACCTCGCCTCCCCTTCCCCACCAGTGTGCATACACTCCACCATGCCACTGCTGCCAATGTGAGTGCACCCTGCCTGCAATAGTGTGTCGCTACTGCCAATGCGAAGGCATGCAAGGAGATGAGTAGCCCCACCCCCTGCCCTGCACAGCCATTGCTGCACATGAATGCCTACATGGAGGGCACCAGCCCCATGCCTGCGAGCAGCCCATGACATGCTGACACTGCCACCAGAGTGAACATGCACAATGATGCCAGTAGGCCCCACCCCCACTGCTCCATCCTCTGGTGCAGCACTGCAACCACCACGACTGCAAATGCCTACAATGAGGCCAGTACCCCTGCACCTGCCAGCATCCCACCATGGCATGCACCCTGCCATGCTGCCACTGCTGCTGGCACATAAAAACAAGCATGAATCCCACTGCCACCACCCAAAAAAGTGTTTTGGCTGGCACCATCCATCAGTGTGTTGTGACCAGCAGCCTGGGAACACCTTAGCTCCTCCACTGTGGCAGATCCCTAACCTTAAGGGGCCAGAGAACAAAGCCAGGGCCAATACCAGTCCCCCAGAGTTAGAGCACACAGTCCAAGAGTCATAAGCTGAGTCCTGGCCCCTAAAATCTTCCAGAAATGAAGCCAGTCAACTGACTCCACCTTATACCAGAATCAAACCCCCAAGGACATCCAACAGGATTTTTTAAAAAATCCAAAGGACAGCAACTTCAGAGACTGAAGGACAATACAGTCCACAAACATAAGAACCAGTGCAAGAACTCAAAAAGCCAGAATGTCTTCTTACCTCCAAATGACTGCACTAGTTCCCCAACAATAATTCTTAACTAGTCTGAAATGGATGAAATAACAGGAATAGAATTCAGAACATGGATAGGAACAAAAATATCAACATTCAGGAGAAAGTCAAAACCCAGTCCAAGGAATCTAAGTATTACAATAAAACGATACAGAAGCTGATAGACAAAACAGCCATTATAAGAAGCAAACTGATCTGATAGAGCTGAAAAACCACACTGCGAGAATTTCATAATGCAGTCGTAAGTATTAATTACAGAATTACCAAGCTGAGGAAAGAACCTCAGAGCTCAAAGACTGGCTCTCCAAAATAACTCAGTGAGACAAAAATAAAGAAAAAAGAATAAAGAAGAATAAATAAAACCTCCAAGAAATATGGAAGTATATAAAAAGACAAAATCTATGACTCATTGGCATCCCTGAGAGGGAAAGAAACCAAGCAACTTGCAAAATGTATTCATATTTTCATATCATCCATGAAAATTTGTCCAACCTGGTTAGAGAGGCTAACATTCAAATCCAGGAAATGCAGAGAACCCCTGCGAAATACTACACAAGAAGAAGACCATCCCCCAAACACACAGTTATGAGATTCTCCAAGGTTGAAATAAAAGAAAAAATGTTAAAGGCAGCCAGGGAGAAGAGGCAGGTCATCTAGAAAGAGAATCCCATCAGGTTAATAGCAAGTCTGTTGGCAGAAACCCTAAAAGCCAGAAGAGATTGGGAGCCTATATTCAGTATTCTTGAAGAAGAGAATTTACAACTAAGAATTTCACATCCAGCCAAACTAAGCTTCATAAGTGAAGAAGAAATAAGATCTTTTTCAGACAACCAAATGCTATGGGGATTCATTACTATCAGACCTGCCTTACAAGAGGTGCTGCAGAGAGTGCTAAACATGCAAAGGAAAGACTATTACTGGCCACTACAAAAACACACTTAAGTACATAGACCAGTGATACTCAAAAGCAACCACATAAACAAGTCGGTATAACCAGCTAACAACATGATGACAGGATCAAATCTGCACACACCAAATACTAACTTGGAATATAAATGGACTAAATGCCCCATTAAAAGGCACAGAGCGGCAAGTTGGATAAAGAAGCAAACCCCAATGGCATGCTGTCTTCAAGAGACTCATCTCACATGAAACGACACAGATAGGCTCAAAGTAAAGGGATGGAGAAAAATCTACCAAGCAAATGGAAACCATCAAAAAGCAGGGGTTGCTATTCTAATTTCAGACAAAACAGACTTTGAACAAATAACAATTTTAAAAAAGACAAAGAAGGGTATTACATAACAGTAAAAAGCTCAATTGAACAAGAAAACAAGAAGACTTAACTATCCTAGATACATATGCACCCAACACAAGCGCAACCAGATTCATAAAGCAAGTTCTTAGAAACCTATGAAGAGACTCAGGCCAGGTGCGATGGCTCACGCCTGTAATCCCAGCACTCTGGGAAGCCGAGGTGGGCAGATGAGGAGTTCAAAACCAGCCTGGTCAACATGGAGAAACCCCATCTCTACCGAAGAATACAAAAATTAGCCAGGCATGATGGTGTGCACCTGTAGTCCCAGTTATTCAGGCGGCTGAGGTGGGAGTATCACTTGAACCCAGGAGGTGGAGACTGCAGTGAGCTGAGATCATGCCATTGCACTCCTGCCTGGACGACAGAGTGAGACCCTGTCTCAAAAAAAAAAAAAAGAGAGAGAGACTGAGATAACCACACAATAACAGTGGGAGATTTCAACAGCCCCCTGACAGTATTAAAGAGATCACTGAGTTCAAGGCCAGCCTGGCCAATATGGTAAAACCCCATCTCTACTAAAAATACAAAAATTAGCCAGGCATGGTAGTGGGTGCCTGTAGTCCCAACTACTCAGGAGGCTGAGGCAGGAGAATTGCTTGAACCCAGGAGGCGGAGGTTTCAGTGAGCCAAGATCATGCCACTACACTCCAACCTGGGTGACAAAGCAAGACTCCATCTCCAAAAGAAAAAGAGATCGTTGAGGCAGAAAACTAACAAAGATATTCAGGACCTGAGCTCAACACTTGACCAAATGGACCTTATAGATATCTACAAAACTCTCCACCCCAAAGTAACAGAATATACATTCTTATCTGCACATGGCACATACTCTAAAATCAACTACACAATCAGCCATAAAACAATCCTCGGCAAATTTAAAAAAAAAAAAACAAAAATCAACCACACTTTCAGATCACAATGCAATAAAAATAGGAATCAGTGCTAAGAAAATCACTCAAAACCATACAGTTATATGGAAATTAAACAACCAGATCCTGAATGGCTTCCAGGTAAATAATGAAATTAAGGCAGAAATCAAGAAATTCTTTGAAACTAATGAGGAAAAAGATACAACATACCAGAATCTGTGGGACACAGCCAAGGCAGTGTTAAGAGGGAAGTTCATAGTTTTAAACATCCATATCAAAAAGTTAGAAAGGTCTCAAATTAACAACCTAACATCAAACTAGAACTAGAGAAACAAGAGCAAACCAACTCCAAAGCTAGTAGAAGACATGAAATAACCAAAATCAGAGCTGAACTGATAAAAACTGAGAAACAAAAAACACACAAGAAATCAATTAATCCAGGAAATGGTCCTTTGAAAGAAGTAATAAGATAGAGCACTAGCTATACTAATTAAAAAGAGAGAGAATATCCAAATAAACACAATCGGAAATGACACAGGGGACATTACCACTGGCCCCACAGAAATACAAAAAAAACCCTCGGAGACTATGATGAACACCTCTATACACACAAGCTAGAAAATCTGGAAGAAATGGCTAAATATCTGGAAACATACAACCTCCCAAGATTGAACCAGGAAAACACTGAATCCCTGACTAGACCAATGACAAGTTTTTAAAATGAATTAGTAATAAAAAGCCTACCAACCAGAAAAAGCCTAGGAATGGACACATTCATAGCTGAATTCTACCAGATGTTATAAAGAAGAGCTGGTACCATTTCTACTGAAACTATTCCAAAAGATTGAGGAGGAGGAACTCCTCCCTAACTTATTCTACAAGGCCAGCATCATCCTGATACCAAAACCTGGCAGAGACACAACAACAACAACAACAACAAAAACTTCAGGCCAATATTCTTGATAAACATAGATGCAAAAATCCTCAACAAAATACTAGCAAACCAAATCCAGCAGTGCATCCAAAAGCTAATCCACCATAATAAAGCTATCCCTGGGATGCAAGGTTGGTTCAACATACACAAATGATTAATTGTGATTCACCACATAAACAGAACTAAAAACAAAAACCACAGAATGATCTCAACAGATGCAGAAAAGGCTTTCACAAAATTCAACAGCCTTTCATGTTAAAAGCCCTCAACAAATAAGGCACCGAAGGAATATACTTCAAAATAATAATAGACATCTGTAACAAAAACCCAGAGCCAACATCATACTGAATAGGCAAAACTGGAAGCATTCCCCTTGAAAACCAGAACAAGACAAAGATGTCCTCACTCACCATTCCTATTCAACATAAGCCAGAGCAATCAGGCAAGAGAAAGAAAAAAATGACATCCAAGTAGGAAGAGAGGAAGTCAAACTATCCCTGTTCGCAGAAGATATGATTCTATACCTAGAAATCCCCATAGTCTCTGCCCAAAGCTCTGACAAACAACTTCAGCAAAGTTTCAGGATAGAAAATCAGTAGCATTCCTATACACCAACAATATCCAAGCTAAGAGCCAAATCAAGTATGCAATCCCATTCACAATAGTCACAAAAGAATAAAATACCTAGGAATACAGCTAACTAAGGAGGTGAAAGACCTCTATAATAACAATTTAAAAACAATGCTAAAAGAAATCAGAGATGACACAAATGGAAAAACATTCCATGCTCATGGATAAAAAGAATCAATATCGTTAAAATGGCCATACTGCCCAAAGCAGCATACAGATTCAATGCTATTCCTATCAAACTACCAATGACATTCTTCACAGAATTAGAAAAAAACTATTTAAAAATTCATATGAAAACAAAAAAGAGCCTGAATTGCCAAGGCAATTCTAAGAAAAAGAACAAACCTGGAGGAATCACATTACCCTACTTCAAACTACACTACAAGGCTACAGTAACCAAAACAACATGATATCAGTACAAAAACAGATACATGGACCAATGGGACAGATAGAGAGCCCAGAAATAATGCTGCACACCTACAACAATCTGATCGTCAACAAAACTGACAAAAACAAGCAATGGGGAAAGGACTCCCAATTCAGTGGTGCTGGGATATATTTGGCTAGCTATATGCAGAAGATTGAAACTGGACTGATTCCTTATGCCATATATAAAAATCAACTCAGGATGAATTAAAGACTTAAACGTAAAACCTAAAAGCGTAAAAAACACTAGAAGATAACATAGGAAATATCAATCTGGACATAGAAACAGGCAAAGATTTCATGATGAAGATGCCAAAAGCAACTGCAAAAAAAAAAAAAAAATGACACACGGGATCTAATTAAACTAAAGCTTCTGCACAGCAAAAGCAACCATCAACAGAGTAAACAGACAACCTACAGAATGGGAGAAAATATGCATCAAAGAAAGGTCTGATATCCAGAATCTACATGGAATTAAACAAATTTACAAGCAAAAAACAACTCCATACAAGAGGGCAAAGGATATTAACAGACACTTCAAAAGAAGACATACACATGGCCAATGCATGTGAAAAAACGCTCATCACCACTAATCATTAGAGAAATGCAAATCAAAATCACAAAATCTCACACCAGTCAGAAAAAGCCAAAAGATTACAGATGCTGGCAAGGTTGTGGACAAAAAGGAAAGCTCATACACCACTAAGGGGAATGTAAATTAGTTCAGCCACTGTGGAAAGCAGTTTGGTGATTTTTCAAAGAACTTAAAACAGAATTAGCATTCAACCCAACAATCCCATTATCTGGTATATATCCAGAGGAAAATAAATCGCTCTGCCTTAAAGATACATGCACACATATGTTCACTGCAGCACTATTAACAATAGTAAAGACACAGAATTAACCTAAATGCCCATCAATGGTATATTGGATAAAGAAAATGTGGTACATATACACCATGGAATACTATGCAGCCATAAAAATGAATGAGATCATGTCTTTTGCAGCAACATGGATGAAACTAGAGGCCAATATCCTAAGCAAACTAATTCATGTACAGAACACCAAAATACCACATGTTCTAACTTATAAGTGGGAGCTAAACATTCAGTACATATGAACACAAAGAAGGAAACAACAGACATCAGGGCGTACTTGAGGGTGGAGGGTGAAAGGAGGGTGAGGATGGGAAAACTACCTATTAGGTAATGTCACGTGACAAAGTAATCTGTACACCAAACCCCTGCAACATGCAATGTACCCATATAACAAATCTACACATGTACCTTTCAACCTAAAATAAAAGTTATTTTTAAAAATTAATTAAAAAATTAAAAATAAAATGCTCTAAATTAGATTGTGGTAACAGCTGCACAACCCTGTGCAAACTGTGTGTACTGAAAATCAATTGCTTTAAATGGGTGAATTGTATGGTATATGAATTATATCTCAATAAAGTCCATTAAAAAATATATTGGACATCTTAACCCTTTATCCTATCCTTAGTTAGCTGTGGATAGTTCTAATAAGCCAGTATCTTTCCCCTCTACTTTTTATATTTCCCTACCTGATTTTCCATATAATTCTGGTAAGGTACAGCAGCTAAAAGACCTTGATGAACCTTAATGGGCAACTCTCCTTTTACTCCTGTATTTATCCCAGTGGATGCTGGTTTCCTAGAAAGCACTTTCTGGAAAAAAAAAAATTACTACAAATATAAATAGGTCTAGAGGAAGCAACATATTCATGAGACTAAGTTGAGTTTCTGTGAAAGATCTAAAATTATCTTAGTAGGTTTTGGTAGTCAACAAAGGGAAAAAACATGAGTTCTATGTCATCTGTACAAACAAAGCAGTCACATATAAAAACATATGGAATGAAACAGGAGAATATAATAACTTTATAAATGACAACTGGCACCTATTCTAGCCAGTAACAATTTCAGAAGACTCATGATTTTAGTCTTGGCGACCTGACAGAGTACAAGCAAGTATGTGTTCTACTTGTATCTCCAAATCCGGATCAATAACAACCAGACAGGTTCTAATGTCACTAAAACTAACAAGGAAATAAAACCAGGGTTCAACCCAATCATAGATTGTTCTTTCTGACTTGCAAATTCCCACTTCACACAACTAAGAGGGTAGAAAATTGTTGAGATTTGAGGGAAAGACTTGATACAAGTAATAAGAAAAATTTCCCCAATTTCTTAGATCATTCCCAATTGTATTGAGTAGATTTGTTTTTCATATTTTTACCTGAAAAACATATATGCATTCCTTGAAAGCAAGTAGGTAGCCTGAATTCATCCTTATCACCATAACAATAAAGAATTACACTTAAATGGCACCTCTGACGTATAAAACTGGTTTATACAAAGATGTTATCTCAGACTTAATCCTCCTGTCTACTGGATAATTATTTCAGTCAGAACTGTGAATATAGTACACCTTCTGGAAAAACACCAGTTGAAAGGTCTGAGCATGTTTCCAAACAATATAAATGACCATTTCTAAGATCTGATAACTATTTTTTTTTTTTCATTTAGTAGAAAGTGTCTAATCACCTCATCTAACAGAACCCTGGAGTCAGTCTAATGGCCCAAACCATTGTACTGCCAAACCACAAGAGGTATGAAAACTGTCACAAAACCAACATCTGAAAATAATTGAGGTACAAAAGAAACTCTATCTGGGGAGCCATGAGGCAATGCCAGAAAAAGACAACCATACTGAACGCATGTGGGATATGTTGCCATATGTGGACACATATCTATGCCCACTTGTTTTTTAAATTTAACTATAAATTTCTTAGTTATAATTAAAGAGAAAAACATTACAGTTTAGTATTCAACCAATTCCCAACACATATGAGACAAACATTTTTGATGGTTGTGTCAAGATACACAAAAAAATACAAAAATTATATATATATAAAATATATATGTCACATATAAGTATATTTATATATTATATGTATATTCCAGGAAAATATAAGAGTATACTAATTAGGAAGTAAAACTGGGAAAGAACTAAATGAGGCAGTTGATGATGGCAAAAAAATAATTAAAAAATAAATTAATGGTCTATTTTACTAGATGCTGCCTATCAAACATTGAAATTAATGCCAAAACTAAGTACACACAGGAAAACACATAAATTTAGGAACCAAATTTGTGAATTCTGAGGTAGGCACCAAAACAATGTCATTTCATAAGTGTAGACTTAAATATCCTCCTAAGCCTAGCTCTACACTCTCACTTAAGTTTTGAATCAAAAGAATTTTTCTTTTTAAAAATTAATAGTATCAATTTTTGTCCTGATTAGAAAGTAACATACTTTATGACAATTTTTAAAAATAAAAAACAGAAGAAAATCACCTGTAATACTACTACCCAGAAATAATCAGTATTAACCTCTTGTGCCATTTCTACCTAGGCTTTTGTCTATGCACACAGAAGTCTTTTCATCTTTTTATTTTGCTGCATTTCTCTTCATAGCACTTATCACTTGAAATTATATTCTATATTTATTTGCTTGTTGATTATATGCTTCCCTACTAGCACAGAAGCTCCTTGAGGGATCTTTGTCTATCTTTTCACCACTATTAGTCCTGTTTCTAGAACCATGCTGGCAATCACAGACATTCCATAAGTATTTGTTGAATATATATACATATATTTTCCTTAAGATCATCTCATTCTTAATTTCGTATCCAACTTTTTTCTTAACTTTATATCACAGACACTTTCCCTTATCTTCAGATATTCTTTGAAAATTATATTTTTAGAAAGACTGCATATGGATATGTCAAAATTTACTCAAGCATCCCCTACTATTGGGTATTTAAGGCTATTTCCAATTATTTTACAGTTCTAAATTATGCTGAGATATAAGTAAATCTTTATCTGTATTTTTTACCTGTATTTTTTTTTTTAAATCATGTATTAGAAATTAATTTACCTCTCGGGTGGGAAAGCTTTTCCTTCCATCATCTGGAAACACTGATCCCTTTTTTTCACTCACAGTTTTAAAGGATGCTAGCCGGTGACGTGCCTGTTTCATAGTTTGACTAAGCTGCCAGGGAAAAGGGGAAAAAAGCAAACAAAAGCAGGGTAAGTTAATACCAAATGCGCCAAGTATGCCAACAGGAAAACAGGTCCCTATTATTTAAAACATGTCAGATCTAAGACAACAAGACTACTTGCAAAGGAGACTTTGATCTGCTGATAGTGTGGTACAATATTATTGTCATTATTCTAGAGATCGTAACTTGGTTTAAGGGCAGTTACTCAAACCGTTCTTTAAGAAATTATGTATACTTTATATAAAGCATGTACACAAAAATATGAGAACCTAAAGTCTGAATTAATACACTTGGAGATCACTGACCAGACACATTCCTTACCTTCTATCCACCTTTTTCAATAAGGAGTTATTTCTTCAAGTGCTCCATATATGCTTAATTGCTTTCATCACTGCTTGCTAGGAGACTCTATTCCTAGTTTCCTTAAAGTCCTTTTATCCCCAATTTACATGACTCCCTTCTCCACCCTCAACATTTGAAGACTATATATAGCTACTTAAAGTCTTTTCTTGAACCTCCCTTCCTCTTCCTCCAAGAAGCCTTCCTAAATTAACTTAGAACACAAATTCAAACATCTCAAAAGAACCAATTTGTTTCAACTACTTTAAGTAACACCTAATAAATGACTACTAATATTAAATGTTGATTTCGTGTTCATTCCTTATCTCTAGTAATTTCAGTATGCAGCTATTTTTATTTATTTTTCAGAGAGGCACAGCCTATTTTATATCTCACAAATTTGCAAAGAATATCTCATTAGGGAAACAAAGAAATAAAATATATATCATTTTTAAGATAAGCACTGTAGGCCGGGCACAGTGGCTCACACCTGTAATCCCAGCACTTTGGGAGGCCGAGGCGGGCGGATCACCTGAGGTCAGGAGTTTGAGATCGAGACCAGCCTGGCCAATGCGGTGAAACCCCATCTCTACTAAAAATACAAAAATTAGCCAGGTGTGGTGGCATGCACCTGTAATCCCAGCTACTCAGGAGGCTGAGGAGAGAGAATTGCTTGAACCCAAGAGGCAGAGGCTGCAGTGAGACGAGATCATGCCACTGTACTCCAGCCTGAGCAACAGAGAGAGAGTCCATCTCAAAAATAAATAAATAAAAATACAAATAAAAAAATAAAGATAAGCACTGTATCACATGGAGGAAAAGTATATTTTGTACCAGTCAGTAAAATTATGGCAAAGCCAAGACCACTACTAACCCATTCACTGAAAGTTTAATAATATCAATTCTCCCTTGAAGAGAAATGATGACTATGACTTCTCCACAGAAAATACAAAAAAAAAATTGCTGTGGTTACAGACACGCCTGTAGTCCGTAACTCAAGAGGCTAAGGTGCGAGAGGTGGGAGGATTGCTTGAGCCTGGAGATCAAGGCAGAAGTGAGCCGAGATTGCACCATTACACTCTAACCTGGATGACAGAGCAAGACTCTGTCTAAAAAAAAAAATAAAATGAACTTTATGGCTTTTGCTAATAATTACCTAACGATGAAAACACCCTACCAGCCCGGAGTTTTTACAGCACATCACCTCTATTTATACTTGTTTCTAGGGGTCTATACCTCTACCCAGAGAAATCAGCTTGAAATATACTACTCTTTGTTTTGCCAAGAGGAAGGCTTATAGATTTGGTCAGCTGCCGAGCGGCCAAAGAGAATCAAGATAGAGTTGTTCACAATGCAAAAAGAGATATGTGTAGCTGAAATTATCAAAAAAAATAGCCCCATGACTATGTCTGTTTTATTCATTGCCACTTAAGGTAGGTGTTATTGCCCTGCACCATGTGACCAAGGATTCAAAAATCCCCATTGTAATAAATTTGAAATACGGGCTTGGAATTTTCATTTCCCATCAAATCCAAATCTCTATTAGAGTCACATTGATTATAGGCCCTTAAGCAGGATATTTCAACTGGTTCAGCAGCTAGAATATACACTATTTTTCTTCCGTTTCTCTACAGTTACCATAACCCTTCACCAAGCCTCAATCTTGGAAAGGCTTTTTCCATGACATGCTTTGAGGACTGTCATAGGGTGAATAATGGCCACCCAAAGATACCAGGTGTTAATCCCTAGAACCTGTAAATATTACTTTATAAGAAAAAATGGCCTTTGCAAATGTGATTAAGTTAAGGATCTTGAGATCTTAAGGACGTTGAGAAGATAATCCTGGATTATCCATATGGGTCCTAAATGCCATCAAAAGTGTCCTTACGAGAGAAGTAGAGGGAGATTCAACATACAGAAGAGAAGGTGATGTGAAAATGGCATGCAGAGATTTATGTGATGTAGCCGTAAGAAAAGGAATGCCAGCAGACACCAAAAGCTGGAATTGTCAAAAAACAAACTTTCCCCTAGAACCTGAGGATGGAGCACAGCCCTGATGACACCTTCATTTTGGTTTAGTGAAGCTGATTCTGGACTTCTGGCCTCCAGAACTGAGAGATAATAAATTTCTGTAATTTTTTAAGTCATTAACTTTGAACTAATGTGCAGCAGTCACCAGAAACTAATACAAAGACTAAAGTTAATGTTAACAAGCAATTTAACAAAAACATAGAACCCAGAGGGATATTATAAATTAAATTATGTAATAATTAAAATGAACAAGTAGACAAGCACATTTCTCTTCAAGATGATGGTGGTCATTACATATATGTGTAACTGTGTGAATGTTTGTGGTATACGTATACACATTTGTATGTATACTTACATATCTATGTTTAAATGTACATATGCATATGTGCATATGTTATATGTATGTCAACATTCAAAACATAAAATTTGACCAAAAGTCTTTTCTATCTAGAACCTTAGGCACACTATTGATTCTTTTGTAGTTGTTAACTGTTATTAACAAAGACTACCATTAAATCTCTGACTAAGGCTTAGATTCCCTGATGGAGATGAATTACTCATAATTAGATAAATAGAATACCTAGCAAATGAAAAATCAATATAACTCCAGATAAAACAAAAAGCCATACATAGAAGGAAAAGTAATCATAGTTTACTCATGGATCAGTTGTGATTAATGTTTATATAGTCATAACAACATAAATGCTTAATATAGATCTCAGCAAAATTATAATATAACTATAAAGAGAGGACGGGGTGGAAAGAGTGCATGTGTAGTGGTGGCAGCAGTAGCAAGAGGAATAAATCCTCATCCTTCCTAGTGGAAAATCAATAAAAATGCCTAATTTTGTTTTAATTAAGAAGGAATACTATTAGCATGTTACTTGGAAATATGAGTATTAACACCAAAATATAAAAGAATTCAAATAGTTGCTTTTGAGGAAGAAGAAAGGAGGAAATGGACCATACTGCCCAAGGTAATTTATAGATTCAATGCCACCCCCATCAAGCTACCAATGACTTTCTTCACAGAATTGGAAAAAACTGCTTTAAAGTTAATATGGAACCAAAAAAGAGCCCGCATTGCCAAGACAATCCTAAGTCAAAAGAACAAAGCTGGAGGCATCACGCTACATGACTTCAAACTATACTACAAGGCTACAGTAACCAAAACAGCATAGTACTGGTACCAAAACAGAGATATAGACCAATGGAACAGAACAGAGGCCTCAGAAATAATACCACACATCTACAGCCATCTGATCTTTGACGAACCTGACAAAAACAAGAAACGGGGAAAGGATTCCCTATTTAACAAATGGTGCTGGGAAAATTGGCTAGCCATTAGTAGAAAGCTGAAACTGGATCCTTTCCTTACTCTTTATACGAAAATTAATTCAAGATGGATTAGAGACTTAAATGTTAGACCTAAAACCATAAAAACCCTAGAAGAAAACCTAGGTAATACCATTCAGGACATAGGCATGGACAAGGACTTCATGTCTAAAACACCAAAAGCAACGGCAACAAAAGCCAAAATTGACAAATGGGATCTAATTAAACTAAAGAGCTTCTGCACAGCAAATGAAACTACCATCAGAGTGAACAGGCAACCTACAGAATGGGAGAAAATTTTTGCAATCTACTCATCTGACAAAGGGCTAATATTCAGAACCTACAAAGAACTCAAACAAATTCACAAGAAAAAAACAATCCCATCAAAAAGTGGGCAAAGGATATGAACAGACATTTCTCAAAAGAAGACATTCATACAGCCAACAGACACATGAAAAAATGCTCATCACCACTGGCCATCAGAGAAATGCAAATCAAAACCACAATGAGATACCATCTCACACCAGTTAGAATGGCGATCATTAAAAAGTCAGGAAACAACAGGTGCTGGAGAGGATGTGGAGAAATAGGAACACTTTTACACTGTTGGTGGGATTGTAAACTAGTTCAACCATTGTGGAAAACAGTGTGGTGATTCCTCAAGGATCTAGAACTAGAAATACTATATGACCCAGCCATCCCATTACCAGGTATATACCCAAAGGATTATAAATCATGCTGCTATAAAGACACATGCACACACGTATGTTTATTGCGGCACTATTCACAATAGCAAAGACTCGGAATCAACCCAAATGTCCATCAGTGACAGACTGGATTAAGAAAATGTGGCACATATACACCATGGAATGCTATGCAGCCATAAAAAAAGGATGAGTTTTTGTCCTTTGTAGGGACATGGATGCAGCTGGAAACCATCATTCTCAGCAAACTATCGCAAGAACAGAAAACCAAACACCGCATGTTCTCACTCATAGGTGGGAATTGAACAATGAGATCACTTGGACATGGGAAGGGGAACATCACACACTGGGGCCTATTGTGGGGAGCGGGGAGTGGGGAGAGATGGCATTGGGAGTTATATCTGATGTAAATGACGAGTTGATAGGTGCTGATGAGTTGATGGGTGCAGCACACCAACATAGCACATGTATACATATGTAACAAACCTGCATGTTGTGCACATGTACTCTAGAGTTATATTATAAAAGTATAATAAAAAAAAAAGAAAAAAAAGAAATGAGGAAATGGGCAAAGTACTTATCTTTTTTAATAACAATGCACACAACTGTTTACTTGTTCAAACTACGTACATATATACTTTTAATAAAACTCAGTGTAAAAAATGAGAAAAAAAAAATCCCAGACAATATCTCTCAAAAAGCTTCCTCTCCATGAACAACATAAACATATAAATGCATTTTTCGTTCTGATATTGCATATATAAATACATATGTACATATATCAGACCTCAGGAATATCCTAGAGAACATGAGCCCACATTTTAGCTCGGAGAAGTTTGTTATTACCGACCTTCTGAAGCCTACTTCTGTCAACTCATCAAAGTCATTCTCCGTCCAGCTTTGTTCTGTTGCTGGCGAGGAGCTGCGATCCTTTGGAGGAGAAGAGGCACTCTGGTTTTTAGAATTTTCAGCTTTTCTGCTCTGGTTTCTCCCCATCTTTGTGGTTTATATCTACCTTTGGGCTTTGATGATGGTGACCTACAGATGGGGTTTTGGTGTGGATGTACTTTTTGTTGATGTTGATGCTATTCCTTTCTGTTTGTCAGTTCTCCTAACAAACCAATGACAACAAAACTTCACTTGCACTGACCCCTAGAGACTATATCCCAGATATACCAGACAACCAAATCACAGTACCTTCTAAGGAATACTGCCAGGCCCACAAGTCCTATTAAAGGTGCAGCCTTAGGCAACTTTCTCCCTAGCCTTAGCTGACTGGAGCAAGGGTTGTGTAGTAGTACATCAAATAAAAACAGGCCTTGATGCAATGCCTTCTGCACACCAAAAAAATATGTCTATTTTGCACACAGAAACATAACTTTAACAATAAGCAAAAGCACTTCTTTGTAACAAAACAAAAATTGTACTATGTAAATTTTAAGATTTAAATCTTAAAATCTAAAGTAAACAATGATTAGATAGTAAAATTTAAAACATCAAGCAAATATGAAGGATAAAATTTGAGAAATATGGATATCTAATTATGACACTGTTCATATGTTCTTCAGTTCTTTTTAACTTGTTTGTGCAATTTTTTAGCCAATCAAGGATAGGACAGAATTTATATGTAACTGTATAAATGAGACAATTAGTAATACTATGTAGGTCATGGGAAAAGAGTATAGATGAGATCTAATATTTATAGAATTTCACCTACTTGGGGGGCGGAGCAAGATGGCCGAATAGGAGCAGCTCCAGTCTTCAACTCCCAGCGCCAGCGACACAGAAGACCGGTGATTTCGGCATTTTCAACTGAGCCTCTGCTGTGGTTACCCAGGCAAACAGGGTCTGGAGTGGACCTCAAGCAATCTCCAACAGACCTACAGCTGAGGGTCCTGACTGTTAGAAGGAAAACTATCAAACAGGAAGGACACCTACACCAAAACCCCATCAGTACATCACCATCATCAAAGACCAGAGGCAGATAAAACCACAAAGATGGGGAAAAAGCAGGGCAGAAAAGCTGGAAATTCAAAAAACAAGAGCGCATCTCCCCCGGCAAAGGAGCGCAGCTTATCGCCAGCAACGGATCAAAGCTGGACGGAGAATGACTTTGACGAGATGAGAGAAGAAGGCTTCAGTCCATCAAATTTCTCAGAGCTAAAGGAGGAATTACGTACCCAGCGCAAAGAAACTAAAAATCTTGAAAAAAAAGTGGAAGAATTGACGGCTAGACTAATTAATGCAGAGAAGGTCATAAACGAAATGAAAGAGATGAAAACCATGACACGAGAAATACGTGACAAATGCACAAGCTTCAGTAACCGACTCGATCAACTGGAAGAAAGAGTATCAGCAATTGAGGATCAAATGAATGAAATGAAGCGAGAAGAGAAACCAAAAGAAAAAAGAAGAAAAAGAAATGAACAAAGCCTGCAAGAAGTATGGGATTATGTAAAAAGACCAAATCTACGTCTGATTGGGGTGCCTGAAAGTGAGGGGGAAAATGGAACCAAGTTGGAAAACACTCTTCAGGATATCATCCAGGAGAACTTCCCCAACCTAGTAGGGCAGGCCAACATTCAAATCCAGGAAATACAGAGAACGCCACAAAGATACTCCTCGAGAAGAGCAACTCCAAGACACATAATTGCCAGATTCACCAAAGTTGAAATGAAGGAAAAAATCTTAAGGGCAGCCAGAGAGAAAGGTCGGGTTACCCACAAAGGGAAGCCCATCAGACTCACAGCAGATCTCTCGGCAGAAACTCTCCAAGCCAGAAGAGAGTGGGGGCCAATATTCAACATTCTTAAAGAAAAGAATTTTAAACCCAGAATTTCATATCCAGCCAAACTAAGTTTCATAAGTGAAGGAGAAATAAAATCCTTTACAGATAAGCAAATGCTTAGAGATTTTGTCACCACTAGGCCTGCCTTACAAGAGACCCTGAAGGAAGCACTCAACATGGAAAGGAACAACCGGTACCAGCCATTGCAAAAACATGCCAAAATGTAAAGACCATCGAGGCTAGGAAGAAACTGCATCAACTAATGAGCAAAATAACCAGTTAATATCATAATGGCAGGATCAAGTTCACACATAACAATCTTAACCTTAAATGTAAATGGACTAAATGCTCCAATTAAGAGACACAGACTGGCAAACTGGATAAAGAGTCAAGACCCATCAGTCTGCTGTATTCAGGAGACCCATCTCACACGCAGAGACATACATAGGCTCAAAATAAAGGGATGGAGGAAGATTTACCAAGCAAATGGAGAACAAAAAAAAGCGGGGGTTGCAATACTAGTCTCTGATAAAACAGACTTTAAACCATCAAAGATCAAAAGAGACAAAGAAGGCCATTACATAATGGTAAAGGGATCAATTCAACAGGAAGAGCTAACTATCCTAAATATATATGCACCCAATACAGGAGCACCCAGATTCATAAAGCAAGTCCTTAGAGACTTACAAAGAGACTTAGACTCCCATACAATAATAATGGGAGACTTCAACACTCCATTGTCAACATTAGACAGATCAACGAGACAGAAAGTTAACAAGGATATCCAGGAATTGAACTCATCTCTGCAGCAAGCAGACCTAATAGACATCTATAGAACTCTCCACCCCAAATCAACAGAATATACATTCTTCTCAGCACCACATCGTACTTATTCCAAAATTGACCACGTAATTGGAAGTAAAGCACTCCTCAGCAAATGTACAAGAACAGAAATTATAACAAACTGTCTCTCAGACCACAGTGCAATCAAACTAGAACTCAGGACTAAGAAACTCAATCAAAACCGCTCAACTACATGGAAACTGAACAACCTGCTCCTGAATGACTACTGGGTACATAACGAAATGAAGGCAGAAATAAAGATGTTCTTTGAAACCAATGAGAACAAAGATACAACATACCAGAATCTCTGGGACACATTTAAAGCAGTGTGTAGAGGGAAATTTATAGCACTAAATGCCCACAAGAGAAAGCAGGAAAGATCTAAAATTGACACTCTAACATCGCAATTAAAAGAACTAGAGAAGCAAGAGCAAACACATTCGAAAGCTAGCAGAAGGCTAGAAATAACTAAGATCAGAGCAGAACTGAAGGAGATAGAGACACAAAAAACCCTCCAAAAAATCAATGAATCCAGGAGTTGGTTTTTTGAAAAGATCAACAAAATTGACAGACCACTAGCAAGACTAATAAAGAAGAAAAGAGAGAAGAATCAAATCGACGCAATTAAAAATGAAAAAGGGGATATCACCACCGACCCCACAGAAATACAAACTACCATCAGAGAATACTATAAACACCTCTACGCAAATAAACTGGAAAATCTAGAAGAAATGGATAATTTCCTGGACACTTACACTCTTCCAAGACTAAACCAGGAAGAAGTTGAATCCCTGAATAGACCAATAGCAGGCTCTGAAATTGAGGCAACAATTAATAGCCTACCAACCAAAAAAAGTCCAGGACCAGATGGATTCACAGCTGAATTCTACCAGAGGTACAAGGAGGAGTTGGTACCATTCCTTCTGAAACTATTCCAATCAATAGAAAAAGAGGGAATCCTCCCTAACTCATTTTATGAGGCCAACATCATCCTGATACCAAAGCCTGGCAGAGATACAACAAAAAAAGAGAATTTTAGACCAATATCCCTGATGAACATCGATGCAAAAATCCTCAATAAAATACTGGCAAACCGGATTCAGCAACACATCAAAAAGCTTATCCACCATGATCAAGTGGGCTTCATCCCTGGGATGCAAGGCTGGTTCAACATTCGCAAATCAATAAACATAATCCAGCATATAAACAGAACCAAAGACAAGAACCACATGATTATTTCAATAGATGCAGAAAAGGCTTTTGACAAAATTCAACAGCCCTTCATGCTAAAAACGCTCAATAAATTCGGTATTGATGGAACGTACCTCAAAATAATAAGAGCTATTTATGACAAACCCACAGCCAATATCATACTGAATGGGCAAAAACTGGAAAAATTCCCTTTGAAAACTGGCACAAGACAGGGATGCCCTCTCTCACCACTCCTATTCAACATAGTGTTGGAAGTTCTGGCTAGGGCAATCAGGCAAGAGAAAGAAATCAAGGGTATTCAGTTAGGAAAAGAAGAAGTCAAATTGTCCCTCTTTGCAGATGACATGATTGTATATTTAGAAAACCCCATTGTCTCAGCCCAAAATCTCCTTAAGCTGATAAGCAACTTCAGCAAAGTCTCAGGATACAAAATTAATGTGCAAAAATCACAAGCATTCTTATACACTAGTAACAGACAAACAGAGAGCCAAATCATGAATGAACTTTCATTCACAATTGCTTCAAAGAGAATAAAATACTTAGGAATCCAACTTACAAGGGATGTAAAGGACCTCTTCAAGGAGAACTACAAACCACTGCTCAGTGAAATAAAAGAGGACACAAACAAATGGAAGAACATACCATGCTCATGGATAGGAAGAATCAATATCGTGAAAATGGCCATACTGCCCAAGGTAATTTATAGATTCAATGCCATCCCCATCAAGCTACCAATGAGTTTCTTCACAGAATTGGAAAAAACTGCTTTAAAGTTCATATGGAACCAAAAAAGAGCCCGCATCTCCAAGACAATCCTAAGTCAAAAGAACAAAGCTGGAGGCATCACGCTACCTGACTTCAAACTATACTACAAGGCTACAGTAACCAAAACAGCATGGTACTGGTACCAAAACAGAGATATAGACCAATGGAACAGAACAGAGTCCTCAGAAATAATACCACACATCTACAGCCATCTGATCTTTGACAAACCTGAGAGAAACAAGAAATGGGGAAAGGATTCCCTATTTAATAAATGGTGCTGGGAAAATTGGCTAGCCATAAGTAGAAAGCTGAAACTGGATCCTTTCCTTACTCCTTATACGAAAATTAATTCAAGATGGATTAGAGACTTAAATGTTAGACCTAATACCATAAAAATCCTAGAGGAAAATCTAGGTAGTACCATTCAGGACATAGGCATGGGCAAAGACTTCATGTCTAAAACACCAAAAGCAACGGCAGCAAAAGCCAAAATTGACAAATGGGATCTCATTAAACTAAAGAGCTTCTGCACAGCAAAAGAAACTACCATCAGAGTGAACAGGCAACCTACAGAATGGGAGAAAATTTTTGCAATCTACTCATCTGACAAAGGGCTAATATCCAGAACCTACAAAGAACTCCAACAAATTTACAAGAAAAAAACAAACAACCCCATCAAAAAGTGGGCAAAGGATATGAATAGACATTTCTCAAAAGAAGACATTCATACAGCCAACAAACACATGAAAAAATGCTCATCATCACTGGCCATCAGAGAAATGCAAATCAAAACCACAATGAGATACCATCTCACACCAGTTAGAATGGCGATCATTCAAAAGTCAGGAAACAACAGGTGCTGGAGAGGATGTGGAGAAATAGGAACACTTTTACACTGTTGGTGGGATTGTAAACTAGTTCAACCATTACGGAAAACAGTATGGCGATTCCTCAAGGATCTAGAACTAGATGTACCATATGACCCAGCCATCCCATTACTGGGTATATACCCAAAGGATTATAAATTATGCTGCTATAAAGACACATGCACACGTATGTTTATTGCAGCACTATTCACAATAGCAAAGACTTGGAATCAACCCAAATGTCCATCAGTGACAGATTGGATTAAGAAAATGTGGCATATATACACCATGGAATACTATGCAGCCATAAAAAAGGATGAGTTTGTGTCCTTTGTAGGGACATGGATGCAGCTGGAATCCATCATTCTTAGCAAACTATCACAAGAACAGAAAACCAAACACCGCATGTTCTCACTCATAGGTGGGAACTGAACAATGAGATCACTTGGACTCGGGAAGGGGAACATCACACACCGGGGCCTATCATGGGGAGGGGGGCGGGGGGAGGGATTGCATTGGGAGTTATACCTGATGTAAATGACGAGTTGATGGGTGCAGCACACCAACAAGGCACAGGTATGCATATGTAACAAACCTGCACGTTATGCACATGTACCCTACAACTTACAGTATAATAATAATAAATAAATTTAAAAAAAAAAAAAAAAAAAAAAAAGAATTTCACCTACTTTATTGTCATGGAAGACCAAAACCAATTTAAAGTGTATTCTTAATGCCATAAAAATCTAATCAAAGTTGAATTTTATTCAAGTACGATGTAGTTTATTTGCAAATGATATCATACTGATTTTTAAATGTGTTAGACTTTTCAGTGACCAGAAAATACTATACATTAAAAGTTGAACTCACATGAGCCACTTTTTATAACCCATGAATCCCGATGCAATGCAGCGAGTTGCATTATCTTTCTTTTGTCACAATTGCTATCAATCTATAAGATGGCCAGTAATGTAGACCTAATGCAAAAAGGCAAGCTGGGCCAACAAATATTCATTACCTCAGATAATAAACTAGGAAATATCCAGAGAAAAGTTAGAGAGAGGACCTGAACATAAAAGGCCCTAAATTGGAAAAAAGAGGCTAACAGGTCCTCAAGGATACCAAAGTTATGAAGCTATGATGAAGAAATGACAATACCAGTTAGTGGTAGAAAAATGAGAAAATAAGAGGGAAGCATACATGTAGAAACAAGGGGACCAACTATACTAGTTTACCTAGAACTGTTTCAGTTTTAGCACTGAAAGTACCATGTGCTGGAAACCCCTTGATCTTACACTAATAGGGAAGGTTGGTCACCCTATGACAAGAACTGAATCAATCAAGCTACTGATTAAATATGAGTGTGAAGATCAAAGATTTCATGCTCTTGAGGTTGCTGGAGCTACCTCACATCCAGAAAAACTCTCCAGTTGCATTCCTGAAGGGAGTTTGGATTTGTGTAAGATTCTGATTCTTCCCTTATTAACCCATGTGTATTCTTAAAATAAACTTTCCCCTTGTTTGGGTTAGCCTGAGTTCTTGCAGCCAAAAGTGCCTGACTGAAATACTGGTTTTTTCAATGGTAGATTACAAGAATTTAGCAGGCTATTTCACATTACTTAAAGCTTTACTACAAAAAGTAATTATTTCCATGGTTTTAAAAAGCTGGAAAACTAGCACTGTAAAGAGAGAATAAAAATAGAAATAAGATAGTAAAAGATTCAGTGAGAAACAAAAGGTGGAATAAACCATGCCAGAAAACAGTAGCAAACCGAATAGGGACAGATCAATAAAAAGTTATCATATGCTAAGACTAAAACAATGATCAGTTGTTCTTTAATTCCTCACCAAAATGCAGCTGTCAAGGGACATCAGAGAAACTCAATCCCTAAAGATAAATATCAGTCCTAACGAAAAGAAAATACTGGTTCTATTTTATAAGAGCACTTGAAATTTCTTCCAGTCTATAATTTTAGCTCCTGACTTCAGGCAACTAATCTTAATTGACCTTTGAACAAGTAGGTAATACCAAGTACTATCAAGTAGAGGGTGAGGTGGGGGTATGCATTAAGAGCAACAGTGGCCAAATCATATTTGAAATACTGTATTGTGTTGTTTTTGAGGTCCTATTTCAGAAGAATATTGAAAAACAAAATAGCATTCAGAAGAAATCAACAAGGCATTAGGAATATAGAAACCCAAAAAAGAAAAATGATAACTATAATCAAATACTTGAAGTGCTCTCAGATGGTATTTTATTTTTTATTACCTGAGAGGGCAAAATTAAGACCAATGTATAAAAGTTATAGGGAAGAAGATTTTTGACTCAACATGTTGAAAAAACAGGTGTAATTTCAAGTCTTCGGCCGGGCGCGGTGGCTCAAGCCTGTAATCCCAGCACTTTGGGAGGCCGAGACGGGCGGATCACGAGGTCAGGAGATCGAGACCATCCTGGCTAACACGGTGAAACCCCGTCTCTACTAAAAATACAAGAAAATTAGCCGGGCGAGGTGGTGGGCGCCTGTAGTCCCAGCTACTTGGGAGGCTGAGGCAGGAGAATGGCGTGAACCCGGGGGGGCGGAGCTTGCAGTGAGCCGAGATCGCGCCACTGCACTCCAGCCTGGGGCACAGAGCAAGACTCCGTCTCAAAAAAAAAAAAAAAAAAAAAAATAATTTCAAGTCTTCTAAAAATAAAAGGACCAGTCTGAAAAAGTAGTGAGTTATCCAATAGTGGAGGTGTTGTGGCAGGAATTAGATGCCCATATATAGAGATAATATAAAAAGAATTGTGGGGGTCTGTTCCAAGATGGCCAAATAGAAACAGCTCTGGTCTAGCAGCTCCCGGCGTGATCCAAGCAGAAGACGGGTGATTTCTGCATTTCCAACTGAGGTACCTGGTTCATCTCACTGGGACTGGTTAGACAGTGGGTGCAGCCCACAGAGGGTGAGCTGAAGCAGGGTGAGGCGGGAAGCGCAAGGGGTCGGGGGATTTCCTTTTCCTGGCCAAGGGAAGCCATGACAGACGGTACCTGGAAAATCGGGACACTCCCGCCCGCCCTAATACTGCACTTTTCCAACAGTCTTAGCAAACAGCACACCAGGAGATTATACCCCATGCCTGGCTCGGTGGGTCTCATACCCATGGAGCCTTGCTCACTGCTAGCACAGCAGTCTGAGATTGAACTGTGAGGCGGCAGCCTGGCTGGAGGAGGGGCGTCCACCATTGAGTAGATAAACAAAATGTCCAGGAAGCTCGAACTGTGTGGAGCCCACTGTAGCTCAACGAGGCCTGCCTGCCTCTGTAGGCTCCACCTCTGGGGTCAGAGTATAGCTAACAAAAGGCAGCAGAAACTTCTGCAGACTTAAACGTCCCTGTCTCACAGCTCTGAAGAGAGCAGTGGTTCTCCCAGCACAGAGTTTGAACTCTGAGAATGGAAAGACTGCCTCCTCAAGTGGGTCCCTGACCCCTGTGTAGCCTAACTGGAAGATACCTCTCAGTAGGGGCCGACTGACACCTCATACAGCCAGGTGCCCCTCTGAGACAAAGCTTCCAGAGGAAGGATCAGGCAGCAATAATTGCTGTTCTGCAATATTTGCTGTTCTGCAGCCTCCGCTGGTGATACCCAGGCAAACAGGGTCTGGAGTAGACCTCCAGCAAACTCCAACATACCTGCAGCTGAGGGACCTGTTAGAAGGAAAACAAACAGAAAGGAATAGCATCAACATCAAAAAAAAGGACATCCACACCAAAACCCCATCTGTAGGTCACCATCATCAAAGACCAAAGGTACATAAAACCACAAAGATGGGGAGAAACCAGAGCAGAAAAGCTGAAAATTCTAAAAACCAGAGCGACTCTTCTCCTCCAAAGGATCGCAGCTCCTCGCCAGCAACAGAACAAAGCTGGATGGAGACAGACTTTGACAAGCTGACAGAAGTAGGCTTCAGAAGGTCGGTAATAATGAACTTCTCTGAGCTAAAGGATGATGTTCGAACCCATCGCAAGGAAGCTAAAAACCTGGAAAAAAGATTAGACGAATGGCTAACTAGAATGGACAGTGTAGAGACAACCTTAAATGACCTGATGGAGCTGAAAACCATGGCACGAGAACTACGTGACACATGCACAAGCTTCAGTAGCCGATTTGATCAAGTGGAAGAAAGGGTATCCGTGATTGAAGGTGAAATTAATGAAATGAAGTGAGAAGAAAAGTTTAGAGAAAAAAGAGTAAAAAGAAACAAACAAAGCCTTCAAGAAATATGGGACTACATGAAAACACCAAATCTATGTTTGACTGGTGTACCTGAAAGTGACTGGAAGAATGGAACCAAGTTGGAAAATACTCTTCAGGATATCATCCTGGAGAACCTTCCCAACATAGCAAGGCAGGCCAACATTCAAATTCAGGAAACACAGAGAGCACCACAAAGATATTCCTCAAGAAGAGCAACCCCAAGAAACGTAATTGTCAGATTCACCAAGGTTAAAATGAAGGAAAAAATGTTAAGGGCAGCCAGAGGGAAAGGTCAGATTACCCACAAAGGGAAGCCCATCAGACTAACAGCAGATCTCTCAGCAGAAACTCTACAAGCCAGAAGAGGGTGGGGACCAATATTCAACATTCTTATAGAAAAGAATTTTCAACCCAGAATTTCCTATCCAGCCAAACTAAGCTTCATAAGTGAAGGAGAAATAAAATCCTTTACAGACAAGCAAATACTAAGAGATTTTGTCACCACCAGGCCTGCCTTACAAGAGCTCCTGAAGGAAGCACTAAACATGGCAAGGAACGACCAGTACCAACCACTGCAAAAACATGCCAAATTGTAAAGACCATCAATGCTAGAAAGAAACTGCATCAACTAACAGGCAAAACAACCAGCTAACATCATAATGACAGGATCAAATTCACATATAACAATATTAACCTTAAACGTAAATGGGCTAAATGTCCCAATTAAAAGACACAGACTGGCAAACCGAAAAAAGAGTTAAGTGTGATGTATTCAGGAGACCCATCTCACGTGCAGAGACACACATAGGCTCAAAATAAAGGGATGGAGGAAGATCTACCAAGCAAATGGAAAACAAAAAAAAGCAAGAGTTGCAATCCTAGGCTCTGATAAAATAGAACTTTAAATCAACAAAGATCAAAAGAGACAAAGAAGACCATTACATAATGGTAAAGGGATCAATTCAACAAGAAGAGCTAACTATCCTAAATATATATGCACCCAATACAGGAGCACCCAAATTCATAAAGCAAGTCGAGACCTACAAAGAGACTTAGACTCCCACACAATACTAGTGGGAGACTTTAACACCCCACTGTCAATATTAGACAGATCGATGTGACAGAAGGTTAACAAGGATATCCAGGACTTAAACTCAGCTCTGCACCAAGCAGACCTAATAGACATCTACAGAACTCTCCACCCCAAATCAACAGAATATACATTCTTCTCAGCACCACATTGTACTTATTCCAAAATGGACCACATAGTTGGAAGTAAAGCACTCCTCAGCAAACGTAAAAGGACAGAAATCACAACAAACTCTCTCTCAGACCACAGTGCAATCAAATTAGAACTCAGGATTAAGAAACGCACTCAAAACTGCACAACTACATGGAAACTGAACAACTCTGCTCCTGAATGACTACTGGGTAAATAACGAAATGAAGGCAGAAATAAAGATGTTCTTTGAAACCAATGAGAACAAAGACACAATGTACCAGAATCTTTGGGACACATTAAAAGCAGTGTGTAGAAGGAAATTTGTAACACTAAAGGCCCACAAGAGAAAGCTGGAAAGATCTAAAATCTACACCCTAACATCACAATTAAAAGAACCAGAGAAGCAAGAGCAAACAAATTCAAAAGCTAGGAGAAGGTAAGAAACAAGTGAGATCAGAGTAGAATTGAAGGAGATAGAGACACAAAAAACCCTTCAAAGAATCAATGAATCCAGGAGCTGGTTTTGCGAAAAGATCAACAAAATTGATAGACCACTAGCCAGACTAATAAAGAAAAGAGAGAACAATCAAATAGACGCAATAAAAAATGATACAGGGGATATCACCACCGATCCCACAGAAATACCAACTACCATCAGAGAATACTATAAACACCTCTACGCAAATAAACTAGAAAATCTAGAAGAAATGGATAAATTCCTAGCCAAATTTAGACTCTCCCAAGACTAAACCAGGAAGAAGCTGAATCCCTGAATAGACCAGTAGCAGGTTCTGAAATTGAGGCAATAATTAATAGCCTACCAAACAAAAAAAGTCCAGGACCACACGGATTCACAGCCGAATTCTACCAGAGGTACAAAGAGGAGTTGGTACCATTCCTTCTGAAACTATTCCAATCAATAGAAAAAGAGAGAATCCTCCCTAACTCACTTTATGAGACCAACATCATCCTGATATCAAAGCCTGGCAGAAACACAACAAAAAAAGAGAATTTTAGACCAATATCCCTGATGAACATTGATGTGAGAATCCTCAATAAAATACTGCCAAACAGAAACCAGCAGCACATCAAAAAGCTTATCCACCAAGATCAAGGTGGCTTCATCCCTGGGATGCAAGGCTGGTTCAACATACGCAAATCAATGAAAGTAATCAATCACATAAACAGAACCAACAATAAAAACCACATGATTATCTCAATAGATGCAGAAAAGGCCTTCAACAAAATTCAACAGAACTTCCTGCTAAAAAATCTCAATAAACTAGGTATTGATGGAATGTATCTCAAAATAATAAGAGCTATTTATGACAAACCCACAGCCAATATCATACTAAATGGGCAAAAACTGGAAGCATTCCCTTTGAAAACTGGCACAAGACAGGAATGCCCTCTCTCACCGCTCCTATTTAACATAGTGTTGGAAGTTCTGGCCAGGGCAATCAGGCAAGAGAAAGAAATAAAGAGTATTCAATAAGGAAAAGAGGAAGTCAAATTGTCCCTGTTTGCAGATGACATGACTGTATATTTAGAAAACCCCATCGTCTCAGCCCAAAATCTCCTTAAGCTGATAAGCAACTTCAGCAAAGTCTCAGGATACAAAATCAATGTGCAAAAATCACAAGCATTCTTCTACACCGATAACAGACAAACACACAGCCAAATCTTGAGTGAACTCCCATTCACAATTGCTTCAAAGAGAATAAAATACCTAAGAATCCAACTTACAAGGGATGTGAAGGACCTCTTCAAGGAGAACTACAAACCACTGCTCAACAAAATAAAAGAGGACACAAACAAATAGAAGAACATTCCATGCTCATGGATAGGAAGAATCAATATCATGAAAATGGCCATACTGCCCAAGGTAATTTCTAGATTCAATGCCACCCCCATCAAGCTACCAATGACCTTCTTCACAGAATTGGAAAAAACTACTTTAAAGTTAATATGGAACCAAAAAAGAGCCCGCATTGCCAAGACAATCCTAAGCCAAAAGAACAAAGCTGGAGACATCACGCTACATGACTTCAAACTATACTACAAGGTTACAGTAACAAAAACAGCATGGTACTGGTACCAAAACAGATATACAGATCAATGGAACAGAACAGAGGCCTCAGAAATAATACCATACATCTACAACCATCTGATCTTTGACAAATCTGACAAAAACAAGAAATGGGGAAAGGATTCCCTACTTAATAAATGCTGCTGGGAAAACTGGCTAGCCATATGTAGAAAGCTGAAACTGGATCCCTTCCTTACACCTTATACAAAATTTAATTCAAGATGGACTAAAGACTTAAATGTTAGACCTAAAACCATAAAAACCCTGGAAGAAAACCTAGGCAATACCATTCAGGACTTAGGCATGGGCAAGGACTTCATGACTGACACACCAAAAGCAATGGCAACAAAAGCCAAAATTGACAAATGGGATCTAATTAAACTAAAGAGCTTCTGCACAGCAAAAGAAACTACCATCAGAGTGAGCAGGCAGCCTACAGAATGGGAGAAAATTTTTGCAATCTACCCATCTGACAAAGTGCTAACATCCAGAATCTACAAATAACTTAAACAAATTCACAAGAAAAAAATCAAACAACCCCATCAAAAAGTGGGCAAAGGATATGAACAGACACTTCTCAAAAGAAGACATTTATGCAGCCGACACATGAAAAAATGCTCATCATCACTCGCCATCAGAGAAATGTAAATCAAAACCACAATGAGATACCATCTCACACCAGTTAGAATGGCGATCATTAAAAAGTCAGGAAACAACAGTACTGGAGAGGATGTGGAGAAATAGGAACACTTTTACACTGTTGGTGGGACTGTAAACTAGTTCAACCATTGTGGAAGACAGTGTGGCGATTCCTCAAGGATCTAGAACTAGAAATACCATTTGACCCAGCGATCCCATTACTGGATATATACCGAAAGGATTATAAATCGTGCTACTATAAAGACACATGCACGCGTATGTTTACTGCGGCACTATTCACAATAGCAAAGACTTGGAACCAACCCAAATGTCTGTCAATGATAGACTGGATTAAGAAAATGTGACACATATACACCAAGAAATACTATGCAGCCATAAAAAAGGACAAGTTCATGTCCTTTGTAGGGACATGGATGAAGCTAGAAACCATATTCTGAGTGAACCATCTCAAGGACAGAAAACCAAACACCACATATTCTCACTCATAGTTGGGAATTGAACAATAAGAACACTTGGACACAGGGCGGGGAACATCACACATCGGGGCCTGTCGTGGGGTGGAGTGGCGGGGGAGGTATAGCATTAGGAGAAATACCTAAGGTAAATGACAAGTTAATGGGTCCAGCACACCAACCCGGCACATGTATACATATGTAACAAACATGTATGTTGTACACATGTACCCTAAAACTTAAAGTAAAAAAAAAAAAAAAAAGAATAGAATTCCTTGGAGAGAGAAAGGACCAGATAATATCCTTTTCTAACATTTAATAAAAGTGTAAATAAATTCAAACCTATGGAAAACTTCAAACACACACAGAAGTAATCAGAACACTACAATGAACCACCATGGAGAGATATGGATACTTCACTTTAGCATTATCAAATCCTAGCCAATCTTGTTTCATCCATAACTCCCTTCTTTACCTCATTCTTTTATCATTTAAGTATATTCCGGACATCAAACAGTTTCATGCATAAATATTTCAATATGTCAGATCAATTTTTAAAACTCTTCCAACTCCAAGATCCCATGTTTCTATAACACCAACACAAGAAAACTGAGAAGTGTACTAACATTCAGAAAGTGAATTACGTGTACCATTTACCCAACCAGTTCTAGATAAACTAAGGGAGTTCGTGCCTGAACTGTCTCATTGCCTAGTTTTATGGTGACATCTAGTGGATAAAAACTGCAACAGACGTGGTAAGATCAAAAAGCATCTATTGTCATTGAGTCATATGGTCAAAGTTTACAGGCTCAAAGTCACTGAATATTCTTCAGTAGTTCATATCCTTTCCAGAAAAAAAAAAAAAAAATGCAGGGGTATTATAAAAACTTTAAAAAATCTTGTGACATTTGAGGTTTTTCATAACCTGATTTCCTCCTCCCTATCCAACCCCATTTTTGGTTATTCTCCATTAGAAACTATCAATTAGAAAGCTTCCATCACTTATTCCCAAATACACCAAGCTCACTGCAGATTCTAGGGTTTTCGTTTGTTTGTTTTTTAAGAAAAAATTATCTTGACCAGGTGCGGTGGCTCATGCCTGTAATCCCAGCACTTTGAGAGGCCAAAGCAGGCGGATCCCTTGAGCTCAGGAATTCGAGACCAGCCTGGCCAACATGGTGAAACCCCATCTCTACTAAAAATATAAAAATTAGCCAGGCATGGTGGCAGGCACGGCAGGCACCTAATCCAGCTGCTCAGGAGGCTGAGGCAGGAGAATCAGGATATTCTCTTGAACCCAGGAGGAGGAGGTTGCAGTAAGCCAAGACTGCACCACTGCACTCCAGCCTGGGCAACAGAGTGAGACTCCATCTCTAAGAAAAACAAATTATCTTGAATTTACCAACTCAAAATGTGTAGTTCAATTCTATCTCTCCCATGAATTCTTACCCTACTTTTTTCTTAAAATTTCTGAACTCCCATAGCACAACTTTATTGCAAAACACAGAAAATTTCTCTATATTATTATATAATATAATGAGTGGTCTATTAGTTTTGTATTTCTACCTGAAAATATAAACCCATGGAGTGTCCTATTTCACATTTCCTTAGTATCGCTACAATCCATAACAAACAGCATATGCAAATACTGCTGACTGATGAGTTCTATTTATGTATTACACAGGTGAAGTTAAATCATCACTACAGTGGGACTAATAGCTACAAGCACCACGAAAGCAAGGACTGTGTCTGTCTTAAGTCAATGTTCTATTCCTTGTACTTTATGCAGTGCCTGGCTCAATAAATATTTGCTAACAAATAAAAATGATTATTACAAACTGAACAATGACAAGAAAGAGTCAAATAGTTGTGGACAAAGAAAAAAATGTTAACAGTATTTCAACATGATAATGTGTGCTTCTAAAGCTTTTCCTATTTATATTAATAGCACAATTAAATTATGACCAAGTATGTTAAGCAGTAATACAGCTTTTATTTTCACATACTCATAATTTTCCACATTTTCTCTCTTCCTCTCATTATTTCTAGGAATACATCTTAAATAAGATGAAGAACAATTACCGAAGCAGAGTTGAAGACTGTATCAACTGGACAAAAGCTCAGGTATACTAAAGTGGGGGCCAAATGGACAGAGTCAAGCAATTTGAATGGATGAATCTACTCACAGTGGTTAATTTTTAAATATTGGGTATATCAAATGAGTCATTAAATAAAAATTACATTTTTCCAAAAACTCTGGATATGTTAAGAATTTACTATATTATTCTTTAACCTACAACTATAGATTCATTTATTGTGATAATCAGATTAAAAAACAATAAGAAAAATGAGACAAAAAGAAATAATAAATGAAATGCCACCTATGTGTACTGAATTTCTTTGCAACAAAGCTAAGAATTATTTCTCTCTGTATACTACAAACTATAGTAGCTTACCTAGAATGTAATTTCAATATAACTGGGAAAATCCATGTTCTTGACCTAAAGTGCTTTCTAATAAGTTCTGAATTCTAACACTTCGGCATCTTTCTTTATATAATTTTAGAGTGTCTTACCAAACACAAATACATGTAAATTTAAAATTTTTAAAAAGCATTATCCCACTATTCCCCACTTTACAAAGCTAAAAAAAATAAGAGGTGATTATAAAAAGTGAAGCTGAGTGTGATAACTCTTAATCCCTACCTCATACCCTAGATGTCGTATTTATAGTTTAGGGGATGGGGAAAATATCATAGACATAAAATAAAATGAACAGGTACTTACAGCCTGGGCTTGTTGTTGGAATAATTCGTTCTGATTCTCTTCATCCTCTATTCCATCCCCAGGCATCAGGGAAGGAGGTAACCTAGAACTTCCAATAGCAGCATTCAAATTGTTTGGAAAAACACTTGTTCTTTTGGAAGTTAAGCGTGCTGCTGAAGACTGCATGGCTATAGAGCCTTCTTTTTCTGCCTACACAAAGGAAGAAAGGTGGATAGTAACATTCTACCCCAATCCAGGGCAATCAAATAATGCCTCTAAAGCAGTTCAAGAGATTTTAAATTGGGGTGGGGGGCAGGGGAGAGGCTTTAGCTGGCAGAGGAATGAACATTTACCAGGCACCTCCCATGTGCTAATAATTTAGGTTATCTCATCTAACTCTCACACAGTCCTATGAGAGAAGTATCATATCCTTATTTTATGGATGAAGAAACTACAATCAGTGAAGTTAAGTAATTAGCCGAAAGTCAATAGCTATTAAGTGGCAAAGCCAGAATTCAAACTCGTCTGAACCCAAACTTCTGACATTGCTTTTAACTACTTGGTAAAGGTAAAAAATGGAGTCAGGACACAGGAATAAAACATTATTTCTCTACAAAAAAAGTCTATTGTCCTCACTAGTTAATCAGATTATATTAGGCATGTAATCAAAGGAAAGTAATTCTGTTACTGCCTAATAGCTTATCTCATAACATACATATTTTCCATTCAATCTTTACTCAGGCTCACTTTTGAACTTACTCTTTCATAAGACTTCTGAAGCTGTTGCTTTTTTCTCAACCTAATTTGTTGATTTACTCGATATTTAACTTGCTTCTGAAAATGTTTCAAAGCTTCTTGTTTTCTTCTTAGCTGTTCCTTTAGTTCTTTTTCAATCAAATATGCTGATGTCTTTAAAGATGAAAGATAGAAAATGAACTTAAATGTCAGCAGTTTTGTCCATTAGGTCTGTTTTAAACACAGAACAGTCAGGATAAGGATACAATCCTGAAAAAAAAAATTCCATTCTGTACAAAAAAATTGGAATGTATGAGTACTCAAATCAAATCTTAAATTTTTTATTGAACTGGAACTAACGATGTCTCATTAAATCTTAATGAACCAAATAAAACCTACCATATGTTACACATTTTCTAAAATGGAGTAAATAGTCAAGACACACCAGGTTACTTACCACTCAGCAAGTATGTCATATTGTAAAATGTCTTCATATTCGGCATTATGCTTCATTTTTAACCTAGCATGCCCTTCCTTTCATCTCCACCTAGTAAAGGCTTACTCAGTTTTCACAACCATTTAATACCCACTCCCTAGTACCTTCCACAACACTTTCTTCCTCTAAGCCCTCTTATGCTATATAACACTTCTCATTTCACCAATGTTAACTGAGTAGAGTACTTCTTGACTTCCCTACTAGATTATGAACTCTTTGAGGACAGGATATGTATTCAATTCTCCTTTATTTCCCCTACGGCATGTAGTAGAGAGCCTTGACTATAAGGGCAATGAATATATATTTATATAATTGCTGAATTCCAAAACATATTCTAAACCAGGGGTGTCCAATCTTTTGGCTTCCCTGGGCCATGTTCGAAGAACTGCCACACAAAATACATTAACACTAACAGTAGCTGATGAGCTAAAACATAAAAATAAACTTTAAAAATCACAAAAAAATGCATAGTGTTTTAAGAAAATTTATTAATTTACGTTGGGTCGCATTCAAAGCCATCATGGGCCACATGTGGCCCATGGCCGCATGTTGGACAAGCTTGTTCTAAATAATCTGGAACACTTTATCCCACTTGAGTTCTTGATCTGCATTTATCTCCCGTAAGTGCTTTGAATAATAATCATCATAGTCATCATCATAACAGCACTTATCATTATTATGGATCTATTACGTGACAAGTATTTTAACTACATTGTAGCACTCTATTCTCAAAACCACCTTTGGTAGTAGGTATTCTTATCCCTTATGTTACAGATGAGGAAACTGGGGTTCAGGAAGATAAAGTAATTTTAACATAGCTAACTAGTAGCAGAACTAGAAGTTTCTGACTCCAACAATTATGTTCCTCTCTACACTGCTTTACTCTAGACTGCATATGTCTCTCTTTCACTAGGAATTTTCAAATTAAATAAAATCATCATCATATCTCCTACCTATTCCTTCTAACTCAGTGATTCCGACTTCTAACTCTGAAGGGTACCTCTGATCATTTTACAGGCTGTCATTAAATTCTCAAAATCAAATGCATTCAAATTTCAATTTAAGTTAAAATTTCCAAGGTGTCTATCCCATAAACTATTCTAGTGGAGTGTACAACTGTCAAAGAACAATTAGGTAGAATAATTCCAGTGGAGAGATATATACATAATGAAGCCTGAACAACTGACTCAGCTTAACTCAAGTCCCAGACAAGTTTAAGCCATTCAGCCTCTTTCTTTTACCTCCATTTTCTCTGCTCCTCTTTTACTCTACAAGATTACATGTCAGGTCATAAAGAAACTTCCACCTGGGTTCTTAGAGTGCTCATTCTGAAGGAAGTCAGCACCATATAAAAATTCATACTACCCTGAGATTACCATGCTGTGAGGAAGCCCAAGTTAGTCAAATAGAGAAGCCCATGCGAAAAGAGAAATGTATCTAGCCAGCACCCAGACATTCTAGTTATCCTAGCCCAAGTGTCAGCTATATGAATAAGAAAGCCATCTTGGACATTAGAGCCCAGCAGATGCCACATGACTGGGACAGCTTGATTATTTTCTAGCTCCAACCAATAGCTAGAAAATAGTCAAGGTGACTCAGACATGTCCAGTTATTTGAGCCCCAGCTAAGGCCCCAGACACTATGGAGCAGAGACAAGCCATTACTACTGTACCCTGCTCAAATTCCTGATACATAGTATTATTTGCTTTATACCACTAAGTTCTGGGGTGGCTGGTTACACAGCAAAAGCTAACCAGAACAAATTATAAAACAATGCAATCCCATATATGATGATAGAACAGCAGTGTCTTTTGATGCTAATTTATTAATAATTATTGGGGGGAGGTAGTCTAAAGCTATGACATTTTTAGGAATCCTGATGGCCTCCTGAAATTTTGGGGAGAAAAATGAGTAGAAGTTCCCCTTTAGAACAGACATGATCTAAGGGACAAGCTTTAGAAGTAACTATTCAGCATTTATTTTGAGCTGAGAGAGCTATATCCGTTAATAAGGGTGGATACCCAGACTAGATATGCTAAAGCTATAAGGAGTTCTATCAGATGCTTGATCAAACTCCCTTTGGCTGGAACTGATCAGAAATTTTTAAATCAGGAAAAGGAGATATGTTTATCCATGTTCCAAGACTTTAATATTTTGAGTTAATGTGTGTGAATATGATATTCAATACTTCTTAACATAGAGAAAGTTTGATACACTACTGATATTATACAGATGTAACTTGAGCAATTAAAAAGGTGTCAACAACTTAAATACCAAAATATCTTTATACCAAATCTTATCGAGACTTGTGGGGGTGTTTCTTGCATTCATCCCTTCTCATTCCACTTTTTTTTTTTTTTTTCCAGAGATGGGGTCTTATTCTGTTTCCCAGGCTAGAGTGCAGTAGCATGATCATAGCTCACTGCAGCCTAAAACTTGTGGCTCAAGCACTTCAACCATCCTTTTTCAAGGCTTTTCTTCTCTATTTCTTACCCCTAACAAAGTTTTGATGCTATACTCCATGCTTAAATTGTTATAATTATATTCTAATTTATCCCCAGGATCCAATCACTCCCTATCCTTCAAAACCTTTGAAGCAATTAATCTAATCAAAACACTGGTTGATCATGACATTCACCTGTAAATATTTTAAAAAGTGAATTCCTTCTCCAAAATTTCCTATGGTACTCCACCATCCCTATTTTCCATAATCCTGTCAATGACCATTCTCCTACTAAACTTTCCACTCCAATTGATCTAATCTACCCTTAGAATCCTCAACCTTGCTTACTTTTTACTCTCCTCATTCTCCTTAATAGGAGAATCTTTCCCTTCCCTTCTCCAATCAAATTATTCATTACACTTTCCTGGGTCACATCAACCCAATGTCATAGCTTCTTGATTAAGCATTATATTCTTAGAACTTGTATAGATATACCACCTAGACTCTTAAAATCCTTTTTGGAAATACGCAGGGTAGAAATAAATCAATGAATATACATACATATGTGCAAACATAAATAAAATGAATGAATATAGTATATTGCATTGCTTTAACATTTAAACATGTCTCATTTCTCCTCTGAGATCAAGTACACTGAGGGAACATACCTTATCCTTTTTTCATCCATGTTCAGCACCTTGTCTACACATACAGATGACATTTTGTGCCTTTCATAAATATTTCATGAGTGTCTATATTAGGCAGTATTTAAGATAAAAGTGGGAATGTGATGATAAATGAGATTTGTTCTCTATGCTCAAGGAGCTCACACTGCATAAGGAAAAGATATATAAACAATCTACTATAACACAATGTGGTAAGTGCCAAGTTAAATTTGAACAAATAGCCATGGGGCACAGTCTGGTGAAAGACCATCAGAAACCGTGGAATTTCTAGTTAGACTTTTTCAGATTACCAAAGTTCATCTCTTTCTCCTTTATTCTATTACTCCATTTTGCCTGAATCCTCATTAGAAAATTTATCGTAAACCTTAAGCAACCAATTAATGTTACTTAAAGTATGCCAACTATCATCCATACTAAGTTGCAGTGTCTGGAAGATGTAGATAGTGCCTATGTCTTGGGCAGAGCAAGCAATCAAGAGTCTGACATAAACTAATATACAGATATATATCTATATAACCTGTTCCATGTAGATTATGTTCTATATATTATAGCAGGTAAGTAATAAGCATTTGATTATGCCAACTAAAGCTGCAGTCAAGTTTTGGCAAATACTTGTTTGTTCTATAATCCTGATGCAAGAACATAAACTATTTATGGCAGAATAGAAACAGCATCCTCGGACTGTTCATCTTTAAGCACCCAGGATTAGAGAAGACTAATAAAAAGGGTGGTGGGGAACTCCACCATATTTGGATCAAACTGACACTCACATATGCTGGGATTTCCGAACTACCTGGTGAGGCAGGTTCCACCCATGCCCCAACTGGTACTATAGCCTGGTTCCTCTCAGCCAGCACTGCCAACACGTCCTTGCTCTTCAGGGGGTTTAAAGCCAGGGGCAACCTTGTGGTATTTCGAGGTTTCTTTGGGGCCATACTTCCCAGCATCTGTGACTCCTGGTTAGGAGAAAGAAAAAGCTTAAAATCTTCAAACGACTGCATTAAAAGTTCAACCTCCTAACACATGAGCCACAGGCCCATGAAAAGGAGAGAAGCCCTGGAGGCAGAAGCCTGGCACGGAGTGGAAACACAAGTATTCTAGAGAAAAAGGAAGAAAAGAAGGGAAGAGAAATGGGCATAAAGAGGCAAGGAAAGGTTTTTAAGTTGCCTTCTAGAAGAAATGGCGATGAGAGGGAAGAGAAAGGATGGGAATGACAGAACGATGACTGTGCCCCGCTGTGGGCGCAGCGAGGCGGGAAGGGAGGAATGACAGCAGCAGACCGGGGAAAGAGGGAGGGGCGGGGACCTGTGTCTGCAGCCGAGAGTCCCAATAATCGGTATCCGGTTATGGGAAGACGCGCTGAACGGCTGGGAGCCTCGGGCCAGATAAAAGTCTGCTTCTGAGGCCCCGAGGTCCACTCCGGCTGAGACGGCACTGGCCGGGAATCGGCCCGCAATTCGCCACAGACTCAGTCTACTCGGTGTACTAAGGTAACCGCCTCAAGTAAACCGCCACTTTGGGGCGGACTGCTCCGTCCCGCCCCTCCGTAGCCTTATGCCCGCCCCTTCCGGACCCCGTGTCCCCTCCCGGAGCTGGGAAGGCTTGAGAGGTGGGGTTTTGAGCGTCCGTGGTATCGCCACTTCCTCTTCCTGCCCGGCTGAGGGGGCGGGAACGTGTGGGTACGCGCGGTTGCTAGGTAATGCGCCATCTGTGGCGCGGTGGGTAGTTGCTGGACCACCGCCGAGACCTCCTAAATCCCTCCGGAAAGGGATACGTTGGGCCTGTGATCTGGCAGACTGGGCAGGCCAGGGGTCCCAGTAGAGGGAACCACGGGAAAAGAATGAAAGAGGGAGGCGAGCCTGGCCCGGCTTCCTGGAGAAACAAATTAAGCTAACAAATTTTTCGGATCCTCTGTGCAGCTCATTTTACAACCCTGTTTCGTACGTGTTACTGTATTTGGACATCACGGCCTCTTGAGTGGCCTCCCTCTCTGCTGCAAGCTCTGCTGTAATCCAGAGACACTCGACTATCTCTGTAGGATAATTTATTCATTCGGTTCACTTACATTACTACGAGCTTTTTATATACCAGTACTGTTCCAAGCACCGGAGATACGTAGCTATGAACGAAACAAATATCCCTGCTCAGGGAATTCACAATAGAGTGAGGGGAAATAAGCGAATAAACAATGAGTAAGTAAATGTCTGTGATGTGGAGTAAAAGCAAAGAAAGCGGATAGGGAGTGTGGCTGGCAGGGTGGGAATGGGAAGGATGAAATATTAGAATGTCCAGAGAAAGCTGCACTGCGATACTTTTCAGCAAAGACTTAAATGAGATAATATAAGAGGCCACTGTGCTCTTCAACGGAGGCTTTATAAACATGTTCCAGATACAACAGCAAGTACAAACGCCCCAAGGTGGGAGCATTGGCTCCTTGAGAAAAAGTCAGGAGGATAGTGTGACTGGAGCAGAGGGAAAGGGGAAGAATGCTGAGACAGTAGGTCAAGCAGGCAATCCAATCGAACATCGTCAGCCACCATAGGTGTTGAGATGGGGAGCCACTGGAGCAAGGTTTGGAGCAAAGGAACACCATAATGTGACTTAAAATTAAAAAAAAAAAATTCCGAATGCTGTAGTGAGAATAGACTGTAAAGACCAATTAGGTGGCTATTGCAATAATTCGGATAAGGGATTGTAATGTCTTGGATCAAGGAGGTGGTGGAGATGATGATAAGTGGTTGAATTCTGTAGTTATTTGGGAGGCAAAACTTTCAGGGTCTGTGAAGGTTTGGATATGGATTGTGTGAGGGAGAGATGTCAAGGAAAACTAGGGGCTTCATCCCGAGCAGCTGTCAGGATGAAATTACTATTTACTGAAATAGTGAAGATGGTGGAAAGAGTAGATTTGGAAAGGGGAAGATCACGAGTTCAGTTTGGGGCAGATTAAGTTTTATTTATCTAATCAACATCCAAGAAGATAGTATGAGAAAAAGTGTCGGGAGCTGAGAGAAGAGTTGTGGGCTGCAAATACAAATTTAAGAGTTGTTAGCCTGTAGATTGAAAGCCATGAGACTGGATGGACTCATCAAGGGGTTGAATAGAGACAGATGAAAGAATAAATCCTAAAACAGCCCCAGGGTATTTCAGTATTACAGAGGCTGAGAAAAAGAGGAGGAGAATGCTAAGAGATTGAGAAGGATTAATCAGTAAACCAAGGAAGAAAACCACAAGGGTGTGATACCTTGAAAGCCAGGTGAAAAAGAAATGTTCCATTGAGGGCAGACCATCTGTGTTAAATCCTGCTGACAGATCAAATAAGGTAAGGACTGAAAATTGACTATTGGATTTGACCATGTGGAAGTCATTGATAACTTTTAAAAAAGCAGTGTCTTTAGAGCAGTTGGAGAGCAAAAGCCTGATGGGCTAGGCAAGAAAGAGTAGGAGAAGGAATTGGAGACAGCAATTTTAGACAATTCTTTCCATGAGTTTTGTTGTGAAGGGACACAGCGAAAGAGGTGGCTGAACGTAGAGGTAGGATCATTGGAGAGTTATTTAAGATCATAGCATATATTTTTTATTGATGGAAATTAACCAGTAGACAGGAGAAAACTAATGATGCAGGAGAGATAGGAGAGAATTTGGGGATCTACAGTCATGTGTCACTTAAAGATGGGGATACATTTTGAGAAATGTTAGGTGATTTGTCTTTGTATAAACCTCATAGAGGAAATGGAACCTAGTGAACAAGTGGAGGGATTGGCCTTAGATAGCAGGAGGTATGGTTAATTATAATAATAGCAGAAAAGTTAGAATACCCAGGAAACTGATAATTAAGTAATGTGGTGGTAGGAGCTTATGGAAATTCTCTTCTGATTACTCTGTTTTCTCTGTAAAATAGTATTGTAGCCAACCTCCAAGATGGCCCCTAATGATCCCCACCTTTGTGTAGTCCCCTCCCACATTGTACCTAGGTTGGTCTGCATGACCAACAGAATATGGCAGAAGGGGTGTATTACTACAGAGGTTAGGTTATAAGAGACATGTTCACATGCACTTGCTTGCTCTCCCTCTTTCCTTTCCTCCCTCCCTCCCTCTCTCTCAGATCTCTTGCTCTGAGAGAAGTCATGTAAATAATTAGCAGTTCTATAAAGAGGATCACATGGCAAGAAACTGAAACATTTTGACAGCAGCCCTGTGAATGAACTTGGAAGTAGACCCTCCAGCCCTAATCAAGTCTTCAGAGACTGTGCTCTCAGCCAACAATTGACTGCAACCTCATAAGAGACCCTGAGCCAGACCACCCAACCAGAAACTTTGTGAGATAATGTTTGTTGTATTAAGATGCTAAATTTGAGGGTCATTTGTTATACAATGAGAAGTAGAAGGTAAGGGACAGTGAAAAGTTGGTAGAGTCAAGAAGTTGTAGGTCCCTGTGGTGGTCTAAGGTTTGTTAGAACAGGGTACTCAAAAGAATGTGCTAAGATAAGAGGTGGTGGTCTGAGAGTAGGATGCTTGTGGTCTGAGAGTAGGATGCTTGGAGCTGAGTGTATGGAGAGGCTGTGCTTATTGGTGCTGTCAAAGTCTATGGTATGACCAAACAAGGGAAAGCTAAGGTAGGTTAAAGAACAAGATCACTGGAGAAGGGATAGAAACCAAGCACCAGAGCATTGATTAGATGATCCATGAGGATACCGAAATCACCAAAAAATATAACAAGAATGATGTTGGAGAGAGCCAGAAGCAACAATCTTGAAAAGGCTTGGAGGTTGGTGGATAAGTATAACTTGGAAACCCAAGCATGGTATAGTCTGGTGACATGAGATTCAAAGTTGTAGGTGAGGTTAAGAAAAAGGGAGGAGGTGGTTTAGCAATAGCACTGAGTAACTGCATAGCAAGAAGGAAACCCATCCCACCTCCACCCAGAGGGGCAAGGAACAAAAAACAGCTACTATTAGGTGAGTACAAAAGTAATTATGGTTTTTGCATTGTTGGAATTTGCCATTTCGTGTTGGAATACATGCTTGAATAAATGTGGTTATGTTATACATCAGTTTAATGGGCATTTCTCACTTTTTTTTGCTAATAACTTATTTCTCGCTGTTTATGTTTATTTTAGACTATGGAAATTATGTTAGACAAAAAAACAAATGCAAGCAGTTTTCTTATTCGAGTTCAAAATGGGCTGTAAAGCAGCAGAGACAACTTGCAACATCAAGAATGCATTTGGCCCAGGAACTGCTAGCAAACATACAGTGCAGTGGTGGTTCAAGAAGTTTTGCAAAGGATGGCCAGGTGTGGCAGCTCACACCTGCAATCCCAGCACTTTGGGAGGCCAAGGCATCCAGATCACTTGATGTCAGGAGTTTGAGACCAGCCAGGCCAACATGATGAAACCCCTTCTCTACTAAAAATACAAAAATTAGCTGGGCATGGTGGCACATACCTGTAATCCCAGCTACTCAGGAGGCTGAGGTGGGAGAATCGCTTGAACCTGGGAGGCAGAGGTTGCAGTGAGCAGAGATCATGCCACTGTACTCCAGTGACAGAACAAGACTCTGTCTCAATTTTAAAAGAAAGAAAGAAAGTTTTGCAAAGGAAATGAGAGTCTTGAAGATGATGAGCGTAGTGTCCGGCCATCGGAAATTGACAATGACCAACTGAGAGCAATCATTGAAGCTGATCCTCTCATAGCTACAGGAGAAGTTGCCGAAGAACTCAATGTTGACCATTCTATGGCCACTTGGCATTTGAAGCAAATTGGAAAGGTGAAAAAGCTCGATAAGCGGGTGCCTCATGAGCCAACCGAAAATCAAAAAATTATCATTTTGAAGTGTTGTCTTCTCTTGTTCTACACAACAATGAACCATTTCTCCACTTGGATTGAGACGTGCTATGAAAAGTAGATTTTATACAAAGCTGGCAACGTCCAGCTCAATGGTTGGGCCCAGAAGAAGCTCCACAGCACTTCCCAGAGCACCAAAACAAGTCATGGTCACCGTTTGGTGGTCTGCGGCCCGTCTGATCCACTGTGGCTTTCTGAATCCTGGTGAAACCATTACATCTGAGAAGTATGCTTAGCAAATCAATGAGGCACTGAAAAGTGCAACACCTGCAGCTGACAGTGGTCAACAGAAAGGACCCAGTTCTTCTCCACAACAACAACAATGCCTGACTACTTGTCGCACAACCAACCCTTCAAAAGTTGAACAAATTGGTCTATGAAGTTTTGCCTCATCCGCCATATTCATCTGACCTGTGGCCAAACCAACTACCACTTCTTCAAGCATCTCAGCAACTTTTTGCAGGGAAAACACTTCTACAACCAGCAGGATGCAGAAAATGCTTTTTAAGAGTTCAGCGAATCCCGAAGCACAGCTTCTTACACTACAGGAATAAAGGAACTTATTTCCTATTGGCAAAAAGGTGCTGATTGTAATGGTTCTATTTTGATTAATAAAAATGTGTTTGAGCCTAGTTATAATCACTTAAAATTCATGGTCCAAAACCGCAATTACTTTTTTTTATTATTATTATACTTTAAGTTCTGGGATACACGTGCAGAACATGCAGGTTTGTTACATAGGTATACACATGCCACAGTGGTTTGCTGCAACCATCAACCCATCATCAGTCTATTTTGTTGATCTTTTCAAAAAACCAGCTCCTGGATTCATGGATTTTTTGAAGGGTTTTTCGTGTCTCTATCCCCTTCAGTTCAGCTCTGATCTTAGTTATTTCTTGTCTTCTGATATTTGCTCTTGCTTCTCTAGCTCTTTTCATTGTGATGTTAGGGTGTCGATTTTACATCTTTCCCGCTTTCTCCTGTGGGCATTTAAGTGCTATAAATTTCCCTCTAAACACTGCTTTAGCTGTGTCCCAGAGATTCTGGTACATTGTGTCTTTGTTCTCATTGGTTTCAAATAACTTATTTCTGTCTTAATTTCATTGTTTACCCAGTAGTCATTCAGGAGCAGGTTGTTCAGTTTCCATGTAGTTGTGTGGTTTTTAGTGAATTTCTTAATCCTGAGTTCTAATTTGATTGCACTGTGGTCTGAAAGACTGTTATAATGTCCGTTCTTTTGCATTTGCTGAGGAGTGTTTTACTACCAATTATGTGGTCAATTTTAGAATAAGTGCAATGTGGTGCTAAGAAGAAGGTATATTCTGTTGATTTGGGGTGGAGAGTTCTGTAGATATCTGTTAAGTGTGCTTGATCCAGAGCTGAGTTAAAGTCCTGAATATCCTTGTTAACTTTCTGTCTCATTGATCTAATATTAATAGTGGAGTGTTAAAGTCTCCGACTATTATTGTGTGGGAGTCTAAGTCTCTTTGTAGGTCTCTAAGAACTTGCTTTATGAATCTAGGTGCTCCTGTATTGGGTGCATATATATTTAGGATAGTTAGCTCTTTTTGGTGCATTGATCCCTTTACCATTATGTAATATCCTTGTCTCTTTTTATCTTTGTTGGTTTAAAGTCTGTTTTATCAGAGACTAGGATTGCAACTCCTGCTTTTTTTTTTGCTTTACCATTTGCTTGGTAAATATTCTCCTGTTCCTTTATTTTGAGCCTATGTGTGTCTTTGCACATGAGATGGGTCTCCTGAGTACAGCACACTGATGGGTCTTGACTCTTTATCCAATTTGCCAGTCTGTGTCTTTCAATTGGGGCATTTAGCCCATTTACATTTAAGGTTAATATTGTTATGTGTGAATTTGATCCTGTCATTATGATGCTAGCTGGTTATTTTGCCCGTTAGTTGATGCAGTTTCTTCATAGTGTTTATGGTCTTTACAATTTGGTATGTTTTTGCAGTGGCTGGTACCAAAACCCCACTTACTTTTGCACCAACCTAATACTTGAGAAGGCAACAGAGAGGTTGAATTGCACACCTCCATACACAGACACATACATGCATACCAACACTTGGGAAGAAGTGTTGTTAGGTATCTCCTTGCTTTCTTCAACTCTCCACCTCAAGGTCTGTGCCTCCCACTAGCAACTGGGCCAGTGGTTTCATAATAATCTACATTCTTCTTTTTTGAGACAGAGTCTTGCTCTGTCACCCAGGCTGGAGTGCAGTGGCACGATCTTGGCTCACTGCAACCTCCACCTTCTGAGTTCAAGTGATTCTCCTGCCTCAGCCTCTCCAGTAGCTGGGATTACAGGCACCCGCCACCATGCCCAGCTAATTTTTGTATTTTTAGTAGAGACGGGGGTTTCACCATGTTGGCTAGGCTGGTCTTGAACTCCTGACCTCAGGTGATCTGCCTACCTTGGCCTCCTAAAGTGCTAGGATTACAACTGTGAGCCACCACACCCAGTCAATAATCTACATTCTTGATATGTCCAGAGAATTCACATCTAAGGCCCTGTTCCCCTTTTCTGAACTCTTCAGGAATGCTTATATTCTATATAACCAGAGTTGGTTTCTCATCAAGGAAACTGTTTGCTTAGAAATGTCTATCTTCCTCAGGAACTTAAAAGAATGGATGCTGCTGGCACCAAAGTGTTGAGGCCCTGCTCCAGAGCACTCCTCATCAGAGTTGGATATAATCCCTTTTCTGTGTCTGGGGGATCCCTGGACATGTCCGCACAAAGCCCCGAGTCATTGGGTCCTTGGCAGCGGTCCACCCCATACAGAACTGATTGTTTCATGAGCATGAGGGAGCAGTTTGCATTTTTGGTCACTACTTTCCTATTTGTTGCTGACTGACCCACACCTGTAACAAATTAGAAAACTTGGTCACATGTCAGTTCTCAGGGCATAGCCTAAGGAAAACATCTATAGAAGTGAGAAACCTGCCTATCTCTACTCTCAGGGGAACTGGATTTCGGGGAATGAAGCCTCAGGCAGCTGAGTCATGCCCACTTTCAGCCCCTCTCCCAAGTTTCAGCAGGGTGTTCTAGGGCTAACTGATATTCTGGGCTATTTCCTGAAAATGGACCATAGCACTGTCCTTTTTCTTCCTCCTCCTTATTCACCTCTCAAAATAACCTTTTTAACTAGGATAACTAGAGGAGTCCTTCTGCTTGCCTGTGCAGACCAGGTCTCTGCAGTAGCATTTCACTGTAAATGGCACCAATAGCAGATTGCTCCAGTTAAGCCCAGTTTTCTCAACAGCATCTGCTGTATACTTTTTGCAAAAGATTCTCTAATTTTACCACGAATGCAGAAGTCTTTTTCTCCTTACTGTTGGTGTGTGATTAAAAGAAAATTAACAGGGATTTCAGCATCTCTCTATATTGCCAAATATTCATCTAGGATAGTTGAGAGATGCACTATCCAGATCTTCCAAGGAAGGGCTTGTTGGCTGCCTGCTCCCTCTGTGACAGAGCAAGACTCTATCAGAAATAAATAAATAAATAAATAAATAAATAAATCCTTCTTTCTACTCCCTGTTGACACTGTTGAGCCTCTGAATTACCTCAATGCTACCCCATCTCTAGTCTTTCTAAATACATGAGCCAATAAAGTTATTTATTATTAATGCAAATTTGCATTAGGTTTTATATGATTTGTAACGTAGACCATAAACGAGCTCTGAGATGAGTCCATTGGTAAATATTGGAGACTAAAAGAGACAAGCAGAATGAATCAGAGCTACCTACAAAAACTGGTTCCTGGAGTGGCCTCAAAACTAAGTCCTCCAATTCCAGATCCAGGTCTTATGTATTCATGCAATATGCCTCTTGTCTGATGGTACTTCACTGGGATATCTATTCTTAAAAGCCAAAGAAGCTTGACTAAGGTAGGAGACTTTTCCTTTTTTTTTTTTTTTTTTTTTTTTGAGACAAATTCTCTGTCGCCCAGGTTGAAGTGCAGTGATGCAACCTTGGCTCACTGCAACCTCTGCCTCCAAGTTCAAGAGATTCTCCCGCCTCAGCCTCCCGAGCAGCTGGGATTACAGGCGTGTGCCACCACGCCCAGCTAATTTTTTGTGTTAAGTAGAGTCAGGGTTTCGCCATGTTGGTCAGGAGAGACTTTTCCTTTGAAGCTAGTTTTAGCCAACATTATTTTATCTATCCTTGTTACTTACATTATTCACTCTCTGCTTGACTTTTAAAAAAAAAAAAACTCTTGAAGTATAAAAGTTCTAATCATTAAAGATACTTTAAAAATAGGTTGCAGAGCCGGGCATGGTGGCTCACGCCTGTAATCCAGCACTTTGGGAGGCCAAGGCGGGCGGGTCACAAGGTCGGGAGATTGAGATCATCCTGGCTAACATGGTGAAACCCCGTCTCTACTAAAAATACAAAAAATTAGCTTGGGCATGGTGGCGGGCGCCTGTAGACCCAGCTACTCAGGAGGCTGAGGCAGGAGAATGGCGTGAACCCAGAGGCGGAGCTTGCAGTGAGCCGAGACTGTGCCACTGCATTCTAGAGTGAGATTCCGTGTCAAAAAAAAAAAAAATAGGTTGCCGGCTCTAACAGCAATTTTTGAAAAGGAATTTCAAAAATGTAACCCCTAAAAGGTGTAAGACATGAGGCCTTAAAAGAGAAAATAAGAGGAAAAAGTTCTGGAGAAGATAGTGTGATGGCTGCACAGCAATGTGAACGTACTAAATCCCACTGAAATGTATACCTTAAAAAGTTAAAATGATAAACTGTGTATTTTGTATATTTTACCACAATAAAAATAAATGAAAATAGAATTTTATTTTTTTAAAAAAAGCAGTAAGGCTCTCTAGATAACTATTTGGAGAAAGCCAGGTTATTCATTTGTGTGTGTTCTGCTGTAATTGTTTAAATTATCTACTATTAAGAGTCACATTTTCTATATCCCAAATCTTTGGGGATAGCATATTACAGTGGAGAAAGGGGTTTTAAAGACAAACTTGGGCTTATGCTCCAGTTCTGCAATTTACTGTCTGTGGTCAAGTCACATTATCTGAGTCTTTATTTCTAGATATGTAACATATGTAATAATAATTGACCCTTCAGGGTTTGTTTGTGTTTTGTGAGAAGTAATGTTACATATGTAAAATATATCATACATCATAGACTTTCAGTAAATGCTTGCTAATATATCTTTTAGGAAGCAAGATAGAAGTCATAAAACCTTAGAAGATTTTGATTTGTCTTCCCAGCATCTCTTCTCCCACTTTTTCTAGCAATGGCCCCACCTGTGACTGTGGGGTTAAGTACATGGCCCAGCCTGGGATAGTGTTCTAGTCTCCTTGCTACAGTGATTGATCCAGAGCTGTGCATGTGACCTAAGCCACAGCCCTTTGCCAAGATTATTTTTTAACTAGCTCCATCAAGAGTCTTCTTCTCCTGCCTGCATGACAAGCTGCACTGTCCAATATGTTAACCACTAGATACGTGTGTTAAGTTTAATTACAATTAAATGGAATTTATAATGTATTTCCTCAGTCCCACTAGCCACATGGGCTAATTAATGGCTACTATATTTGGCAGTACAGATACAGCATACTGCCTTATTTCCAATTATTCCTGCTCCCTGAAAAATTTTCTTACATAATGCAAGAAATTCTTCCCTGTTTGTTTCAGATAGCTCCAGTTGAACTTCAGGCACTTACAACCAGATGATCTTGACAAATCACATTCCTTAGTTTGCCGGGCAACAAACCAGATGCAGAATCTTGGAGGCCTGACTTTGGCAAGAATCTTTAAACTAGACAAAGCCAAATCCTGTAAGTACTGCAACAAGGGGAAAAATTGAGCGCTGTCTTCAAGCCACCTCTGCTAACAGCTTAGCTAGGGCCTTCTTTGAAGAAATGTGGTTCCTCCCCATGTTGAATCCTGTGTATCACAAATCTATCTTCTTAGTGTCCCTGGCCTAACCAGTGGGGGCTCTGTTTCCCTTGCTGACTAAGCTTTGTTTTTTACGGTCCTGTCACCTGCCTGATCCCTTTTCTCACATCTTGTTTCAGAACTCTCCTTTCCCTACTTAGTTTTTACTTCTGGGCCTGGCTGAAGGCAACCTCTTTCAGGCGTACAGCATTATGAACACTAGACAGGAAGCACAGTTAAGTCTAGGCTGTGCCAACTTGTAAAATGTGTGACTTGGAGCAGGTTATTTAACCTCTCTAAGCTTCATGATCCTCCTGGAAAAAATGAAGAAAAAAAAAAAATCCCACTGCACAGCGTTGTTAGAAGGTTAAATAAAAAATACTCTAAAAGATAATTTGTAAAGAGCAATGCAAATATTTTATCAATTATACTTGCTTATAGATGTAGGCGCAGCCTTCCCGGCTATAATATATTTCAGCTCCTAGACAGGGATCCAGGGATCCTGTCGTCTATTACTTTTGAATGTGCTGCCTTCCTCCTCTTCCATATCCCACCACTCTTATTAATGTTTGGAACATAGAGTGTTCTTCACACAGTAGGCAATTATCAGATGCTAGCCAGCTGATTCCCATTTCTGAGCCCCCCTCTTTGGTAGGAGGGTGAACAACGGCAGAGGGTGGCGAATCCTTCCCCTGACACGGTTGGTGGGTTGACACCATCTGAGGATCTAGGAGAAGGGAAACAATGAAGCCTTTCATGAGTTGGGGTGTAATTTGTGGCTTCCCCATGATTTTTCAACCTGTTTGTATTTGAGCACTGAAGCTTTACAAGAACAGATCTCCAGAGACATTCTCCAGAATGTCCTTGCTGCATCTTAAGTAGGTCAGCAAAAGCTAGATCTTTCCAGCCCTTTAATGCCAATTAATTTCTCCTCTTTGTTCCTCTGGAGAGTGGCTGAATAGAGCACGTTTAGCAACCATGGACACAAGCCTGAGTCCCTCTCAGTTTCTGAGGGGGCCGGAATTCTATTCAAAAATCAAATATTTACTCTCAGTATAAAAGACTTTGATGTTCTCCTGTTTTCAGTAGAGAAATGGGAGCACCTCCTTGCTGCCCTTCCAAAATTTACCCAGGACCCCATGCCACCCCCGGGATCATGTATTTCTCCCACCAAACTCCACATCTTGTGGAGACACCATATCTCTGCAGAACCCTTTTCATCTGAGTAACTCTTCATGTTTACAGAAATCTGCAGCCAGCAAAACCAATGTTCAGGATGAAGGTGCCTTTTGACTCCATTTCTACTTTCTATTTGATGCTTTTCAGAGGCCCCCAGAGTAGGACCACCTAGGAGAACTTTAGAAAGAAAACGAATAGAAAAAAAAGGTTCTTGGAGGGGGGCCATTCCTCACTGTCCAGGCATACAGAAAGCTTGTTTTGTTCCGAAGGGAGCTGGCTAATCTGTCTCTTATTCAGAGGTTGCTGTAGGAGCTGGGGCCTGCCTCCTCTCAACACAAAGCCTCATACAAACTCGTTGTTTCCCAGGCAATGTGCTGCAGCTCTACAAATTCTCTGACTGGTGTTTGCCTCCCGAGTCCTCTGTCCTTTAGGAGAAATCAAACTTATGGTAGAGACAACACCAGTACCATTTGCATATAGATTTATACAACAAAAAATAAAAATGAAAATACCTTCATCACTAGGCCAGACGTGGTGGCTCACACCTGTAATCCCAGCACTTTGGGAGGCCCAGGTGGGTGGATCATGAGGTCAGGAGTTCAAGACCAGCCTGGCCAAGATGGTGAAACCTCATCTCTACTAAAAATACGAAAAAAATTGGCCAGGCGTGATGGCGGGCACCTGTAGTCCTGGCTACTCAGGAAGCTGAGGCAGATAAGTGCTCGAACCTGGGAGGCGGAGGCTACAGTGAGCAGAGATCACGCCACTGCATTCATTCCAGCCTGGGTGACAGAGCAAGACTCCATCTCAAAAAAGAAAAGAAAAGAAAAAGAAAATACCTTCACCAATACCAGCAGGTCCAAGGAGTGGGGAGAGAGGGCTGATTCATATCCAGAGCTTAGTCAGGGAGTAGGTCCTGGATGGTAAAAGCTTATACCAGGAGGAGGACTTCCTACTGGTGCATTAGGGGTTGGTCAAAAGCCTAAGCTTTTTTGGTGATCAGTCTGGGATCTAATCCAAATTCTGCCATTTAACAGCTATGTGACCTCAACAAGCTGCTGACCTCTCAGAAGTTTGTTTTCTTGTTTGTAAGATAGGGTTGGAAGAAATAAATAAGCAAACATATATATATATATAGTGGTTAACAGTGTCAAATGCAGAGTAGTACTCTCTCTGTCTCTCTCTCTCTCTCTCTCATACACACACACACACACACAGAGAGAGAGAGAGAGAGAGAGAGAGAAACAGAACAGGGAGGTAAGAAGCCTCAGAAATTAACCTCTCCTTACCCCTCAGAAGCAGCCCCTTACCTCATATCTGATGGCAGTTGGTGGATAAATACCCCAGCTCCCTATCCCCTAGGAGGCATATTCTTTACTACCACCCAGGGCTCCCAGGAAGAATAAGCTGTAGCTGCCCACAATAGTGATTTACTTAATATGCAGCCTTTACTGGCTTCCTTTCCTTCCAGTTTCATTCCCCCAATATACTACCTGGTTCTGCTGCAATTACCTTTTGGATAAACTATTTGACTTCTTGACTTAGGATTTGCCTCTGAGGAAACCCAAATTAAGATACCAATATTTCTTCAAATTTTTAAAGGCCTAGGTTTTCAAGATCATCCCTGACTCCATTCTCCTGCTTCAGCTGAATTAGTCAGTTTAGAACTCATTTCACAGTTCTACATATGCCGTCCTTTTTCCATACCATGTTGTACCAAACCTAGAACTCAGTCCTCTTTGTCAGTATAAATGCACACATGCTAATTGTATTCATTTTCTATGCTACATAACAAATACTGCACATTTAGCAACTTAAAACAGCATACATGAATTATTATTATTTGAGACAGGTTCTGGCTCTGTCACCCAGGCTGGAGTGCAGTGGTACAATCTCAGCTCACTGGAGCCTCAACCTCCTGGGCTCAAAGGATCCTCTCACCTCAGCCTCCAGAGTCACTGGGACTACAGGCACATACCATCATGCCCGGCTAATTTTTTGTATTTTTTGTGGAGACAGGGTTTTGCATGTTACCCAGGCTGGTCTCCAACTCCTGGGCTCCAGCCATCTACCTGCCTCAGCCTCTCAAAGTGCTGGGATTACAGGCATGAACCACCATGCCTGGCAGAATACATTTATTTTCTTACAGTTTCTTTGGGTCAGGAGTTCACGCACAGCTTAGATAGGTCTGCTGCTCAGGGTCTCTCACCAGACTTCAATTAAGGTGTCAGCTGTCCAAGTTCCTTTCTGAAGCCTGGCGGCGGGGGGCCTCTTCCAAGCTCATATGGTTGTTGGAAGAATTCAGTTCCTTGTGGTTGTAGCACTGAGGTTCCTTTTTTTGTTTTGTTTTTTGTTTTTTTTCCTTTGCTGGCTGTTGACTGACAGTTGCTCTCAGCTCCTAGAGGAGGCCAGCAGTTCCTTGCCACAGGGGCCTCTCATGCCATGGTAGTACACTAGACAATCTCTGGTTTATGTCTTCCATGTTGTAACCTAATCAAGAGGGTGCCTATCCCATCACCTTTGCCATATTTTATTGGCTAGAAGCATACACACATACTGCATTTGAGAGTAGTAAAGTTTTGAAGAAGAAGTTTTCTTCAAGTTGAAGTTTTGAAGAAGACAAAGGAGGGGAGGTATACAGTGTAACAATGCAAGCTGCTCTTAAATTTTCTTCAATTCCCCACCATCCCCTCTTCCTGTCTTCATCTGTCTTCTCTTTGTACTTTCCTTGCCCCCAAATTCCTCTTTATTTCTAATGAGGAGCAATTTATCTTTGTGTTCCTTGACTCTTAATGCTCAAGGTCTTACCTTCTACTTCATGTGGCATATCAAGGTAACTTTCTCGCTAAAGAAAATTTCCTCACTCACAGGAATTTTGGTGCCATTAGTTGGAAGGCTTTTTCTCATTCTGCTACCAATAATGATTCAGGATTTAGTGGAGGAGACAGATATGACTCAATTAATAGCAGGAAGTGAATGAAGGGGAGGAGAAGGCATGCTAAACATAAAAGTCACCACTGATGGGATATTATTAGTAAGTGTGGTTTCTAAACCTCTCTTGTAGTATTATCATTATTCCCTGGAGACAGAGGAACAGGCCAGGTGGGTGGGGACACTCTTACTTCTAATAGTAGAATTACTTAAAATGGTTCTTATTCACATGTCATTCATGTGTGTGTTATTTTTTCTTGCCTTTACTATTAAGTAATTTTTAAATGATTTTTGCTTGTTCATTTGTTTTTAAGTAACATTGGGAGTCCAGGGTCCATCAGTAGATAGCCGTTTACCTTTGGGCAAATTACTTAACCCTGCTACTCCTTGGTTTCCTCATCTGAAAAAATGGAGAAGTGAGACAAGGTTATCGTAAGTGTCTCTTGCTGCACAGTGAGTCCGCTGCTCTGTGACTGTTACAAGACCTTCAGTTCTTGGAAGATAGAGTTCAGTTTTACAATTTCTTAGCCTCCTTTTTTGTTTGTTTATTTGTTGTTTTGGGCTGCTCTCATAGAGGTTTGCATCGGATGGTGATTCGGTTAAAATCACTAGCTTCCTCCTTCCTCCCATTCTAGAGACAGATACTTCTGAGTTTCTGCTGGTGGTGAATTTGTGTTGAGGTGCTCCATCTTGAGCTGCAGGGGCTCTGTCTGGGTGCTCAGTGCAGAGGTATGAGGACCAGCAGCCAGGGCTGCCGCTGTTGCAGGGGAGAGAAGTCCAGATTCCAGAGCCCCAGAGGGGTTTCCAAATAAGGAGTATTCTGAAGCAACTGTGTGCAGCGAAGGGGCCAAGAGAACTGGGCTACGCTGCTCAGAAGAGGACAGTGCCCTCAGAAATGAATCTGTCAGAAAGCTCAGGAAAGGCAGGGCTGTGGGCCTTGGCTGAGCAAGGGATGACTGCCATCAGTCAAGCAGTTTGTCAACACCATTGTTGGAGCAGCCTCGTTATGCAGAGCTCAGAATTGGGCCCCATGGGGAGACCCAGAGGAATGAAGAATTTCGTTCCCTGCTCCAGAAAGGGTTGCAGGCTCATGAGGAAATGGCCACAATAACCACACTTACTGATCCAAAAATTGGACATGTGGACTAACAAATATAAATATATTTTTGACATTAAAGAAATGTGACATTAATAGTCAGAATATCCCTTAAAAAAATAAAACAGCCAGCATCATCAACAATTACATGAGACAGACACACCCAGAGGAAAAAACTCAAAGAACACAAGGAAGGATAACATAAGGCGAGCCAAGACAGCTGAGATGTGTGAGGCTGTTACTTTATGTTTCTGTAAGTCAATTGCCTATTGGATCAGTGTCCCCACTCAAAGTGAGCCCTGGTTATTTCTGGGAATTCCCAAGGGGTGCCTCATATGTGTCCATAAACTGTAGCCTCACTCCCTTGCTCACCCCCCTCCCCAACCCCCAGTTGTCCAGCTGCTTGAGAAGCCCCTGTAAAGGAACTAAGGCAAGGGCTTATCCATTCAATATTTGGCAACTGCCTGTTGAGCACCTACTATGTGCCTGCCCTGTATTCGGTACTATGGACAGAGAGACAAATAAGACAGCTCTTAAATCAAAGAACTCTTTGTTAGGAGAGAAAGGCACATAAGTAGATGATTATAAGTTTCTAAAGGCCTACTCATTCACTGGAAGCAAGATTGCAAAATTGCTCCTTGTACATTCAGACGTACAAAGGAAAGGGAATGCCTTTATGTCTTTGTAGTTGCTGTGATCTTCCACATGAGCCTCTCACCCCCCAGGGTAGCAGAGGAAAATATCACTCCATCTCAGTAAGCCCAGTCTGATCCAACCATTTTCACACTGTCTTTAGGTAGCTCAGTCTCTGCTTGGACAGCTCAGGCAATTGTTCAAGCAGTCTTTCCAATTGTCCTCTCCCAACACCAGCTCCTCTCTAATAAGAGTTGGGGTAAATATAGGTGGTATGGCTGAAGTAACCTTGTGGCAACAGAGGGAGACGGTGTCTGTGGACCTGTGTGGTATTCTCAGGTTTCCCACCAGTCTCTACTCGGAGTCAACATTTTTTCCTGGCCTGGTGAGCTACCTGAGGCTCCCACCACAGCAGTAGGTGGCCCCAGCTGTTGCCTGTGGCCTCAGAATCCCTGTACATGGCAGTGCCTTTGCTCAGTCTTCTGCTTCCTGCCAGTTCTTTATCTTCTCGGCACTTCTGAGTCTCCTCAAGGGCTTCTGGAAACCTAGAAACCCTTGCAAATTCTGTGCAGGTATAAAGAGCCACCTCTGGGGCAGGGAAGTGGGGATATTGAGAACTTAGATCCTCTTAGTCTCCCTCTAGCACATTTTTCTTTCCACAGTGCTTCAGGATAACAAGGGCAGACTTCAGGCTTTCTATTTTCCAAACACCGCATCCTCCTTTTACTCCCATCCATACACCTCAAGGCCCAGCTATCACAGGCAAAGGGGCCATTTATCTACACTCCAGAAGGACTCTGAGATCTAGTCCACAGGCTGATCTATGATATGTCAAGGGGTAAATAAAAGAAATTAGAATACTCTTTTGTCCCTTACAAAGACTGGCTAAGCCTTTCATCTTACTATGGACTTTGAAATGCTATTTTAAATGTCAGAAGCCGCATATTGACTCTTTCTTTTTGTGTACTGCTATAATAACATTAGCTCTTCCAGTGGAAGAAAGGTGCCTTGAGTTGTCTAGGGAAAAGTCATAAACACCAAAATGCAAAAGGAAAAAAGAATCCCCTTTATTGTAATCCCAGCACTTTGGGAGGCCGAGAAGGGTGGATTACGAGGTTAGGAGATTGAGACCATCCTGGCTAACATGGTGAAACACCGTCTCTACTAAAAATACAAAAAACTAGCCGGGCGAGGTGGCGGGTGCCTGTAGTCCCAGCCACTCGGGAGGCTGAGGCAGGAGAATGGCGTGAACCCGGGAGGCGGAGCTTGCAGTGAGCTAAGATCCGGCCACTACACTCCAGCCTGGGCGACAGAAAAAAAAAAGAATCCCCTTTATATATTTCAGAATGTTTTCAGAGAGTTCTGTGAAGTTCAGTGCCTCCCAACTCTTCTCCCTCTGCCGAGGCTCGAAAGCGCTATGTAATAATGCTTCGGTTCTGGAAAGTTGACCTACTCAGGCTTTCTCCAGTATGTAAAAAGAATATTCAGAGAGATAATTGCTGCATTTACAAAACCAAGACCAGGGTTTAGGGATGATCAAGAAGGAAGTTGTGAAGTTTGGTCTCCCAGAAATATAAAGATCCCAGCATGAATGAAAAAAGAAACAAGAAAAGGCAATTTTTTAAAAATTTAAAATGTCATCTCTGTAACAAAAGATTTGCTAGGTACTCTTCTGTACCAAATCTTCATCAATCCTCCCAACAATTCCCCTCAAGAAAGCTATTATTTTCCCCATTTTACAGATGAGAAATTGGAGGCTCAAAGAGGTTCCAAGCCCATCCCAAGATCACAGTTACTAGGCAGCCATTCCCTTGGCCACCCTCATGAAATGGTGTGAACACGTGAATGGAATGGGGGTCAGAGTAGAGCTAGGGTGTTTCTCCTCTTCACAGCCTCGAGACAGGAGCGCAAAGCTAGGCTGTTAAGCTGACAATAGAACCCTAGGATGCTGGCTATTAGGACATTACCTTCATTTTGCTCTGACATGTTCTAGAAAATTGGCTGAAAGCAGGGGAATGAACAGAGTGGCTTCTGGAAAGAGGTCTCCAGCATCTATGTGGTTCTATGATAGAAGAGAAAATTCCAAGCCAGAGAAAGACAAGTGTAAAAATAATAGAATTCAAGCTGTTTTCCAGTCTTCTTCCTTTGGGATGGAACAGGGGTTTTCCATTTCTTCAGCAATTCTCTGGAGTCTTTCACTTCCCAGCTTTTTAAAAGCTCTTCTCCCTCCCTTTTCAGAGCTTATTGGAGGTCTGTCCTGGCATGTACCCTCCTCCTCAGGGAGAAGGACTGTGAGGTGGAGACAGGGTAGGTTGGGACACAAAGTCCAGTTAAGTGTGTGTCCCAGCTCAGTGCTCTGAGCCCAGATCCTCATCTCCCCAGGTAGTGGGGCTCAGCACCAACAAGCAACCAACTGCTGGGCTGCCGGTGCCCCCCATGTTGGAACCTGAGTTGGAGATTATCTCCTAAGCAGATACCCGCTTCCAAACTGGGGATGTAGGGCTAGGAAACTAGAAAATGCCAGGTCTGAGGGAGAGGAAAGAACAAGTCCAGCAATACACAGAGCTCTGTGTATTCAGAGGGAAGTTGGCAGGGTTGTGTTCGGGCAGAGAAACTCCGAGTGGTACAAAGGGGACGTGCCCAGAGTGGAGAAATCATGCTAATTGTCTCCACTAGAGCTGGAGAACGCCATCCAAAATGAAGAGAGAAAGGGGAGCCCTGTCCAGAGCCTCCAGGGCCCTACACCTCGCTCCTTTTGTCTACCTTCTTCTGATCCAGACAGGTAGGAGGCCAGAGGGTAAGAAAGGGTCTGAAGAAAGGACCCGGGGCTTTTTGCAGCAGAGGGAGGGGAGAGTGGAGGGCCTGAATGCCTTTGGGGCGGGAGTGGGGGAGAGCTCAGCTGCCGTGGGAAGCATCTCAGGGAATTCAGGCATTAGTGTTGAGCATATTTCTTTATTCCGTGTGCCTCCCGCGCGGCCCCTGCCCCCTTCCCCCAAAAGGCTGCATGACTTTGGAGCTCCCACGGCATTCAGTACATTAGATGGCGGGCACTGGGCCATTTCGTATGGGATGACTTGTTGGCGTGGGCCAGTCCGGCATTCTTTCCAAGGGATTGTGGTGGGGCTTGAGGGGCGGGGGTAGGGGAAATCTTCTTTTTGTACCTCCCCAGTCCCCGACTCTGGCCTCTCTGAGTGTGGAATAGTAAGGCAGATGAAAGAATCTTTGGAGATAATGAGCCTCCTAGTGTGGGATAGCCATACCCACCTATCCATAATTCACTCCACTCCATAGCTGCTTACCTCCTCTACCGCCCCCTACCAATCCTTCGAGAAGTGATCTTATTTAAGTATACCTATTTATGAGTACATACACATATGCACACACACACACACACACACACACACAGAGTTACAGAGTGCCGAGGAATTCACAACTTAGTGGGGCAAAGAGATGCAGAGATCTTTTTACTAAACTGCAGGAACTATCATAAGTCAATTATGCAGAGAATGCATAGCAATCAGAGAAAGGTCACCTACCCCATCCGGGAAGGTGGTGCTGGTGGAGCAGGGGTTGATACGGTAGGACACAGGGTGTGGGAATATCAGGGGGAGGTTTTCTGGTAGAAGGAATGTGTGCACTGAATTTTAAAAGATGGGGAAAAAAGGTAGGAGTATATATAAGTGGGTGTTAGGGTTGGGAAATGAGCAAAGGTCAACAGCTTGAAATAACATCAAGTGTTTAGTCGGAGCCCAGCAGTTCATCACTGCTGGAGAGAAAAGCATGAATTGAGTTAGGCAAGAGCTTTGTAAACCAGACTCATAATCTGGGGGTTGAGAGGTGGGGGAGTGAGCGGTTTTTAATTTGGGAACTGTCGGGGTTACACATACCTTTCAGATAGCTTACCCAGTCTGCAGGGGACCATTGCAGGGGAAACTGGAGGCAAATAAAATAAGAAAGGAAGTTTGCATTCATTTTCTAGGATTCCTGTAACAAAATACCACAAACCGAGTGGCTTAAGCAATAGAAATGCATTATCTCAAAGTCCTGGAAGCCAGCAGTGGGAGATCGAGGTGTCAGCAGGGCCATGCTCTCTCTGAAGCTTCTAGGGAGGGTTCTGCCTTAGGGTTCTCGCCTAGCTTCTGGTAATTCCTTGACTTGTGGCAGCATCACTCCAGTCTTGGTATGGCATTCTCCGTGTTTGCATGTCTGTGTCCACATTTCCCCTTTTTATAAGGACACATACTAGATTAGGTCCACCCTACTCCATTATGATCCCTTCTTATTAGATCTGCAGTAACCCCATTGACAAATAAGATCACATTCTGAAGTACTTGGGGGTTAGGACTTCAACATATGAATTTGAGGGGAACACAGGTCAAAAAGCTATTGCAATAGATCAGGAGAGAAATAAGAGAAATAACATGGACTGAAATTATAATAAAGATAGAGGGAATGAGGCACGCTGAGAAAATGTTTTAGAGGTAAAGTCAGGAGCTAGTGACCTGTAGGAAGTAGGAGGATTTAGGGAGGGAGGGAGGATTGCTGTGTGAAACGTTAAACAAAAAAATGAATATCATACATGTTTAGATTGAAATACCTATGAGGCTTCTGTGTGAAGATGTTACATAGCCTGGAGTTGGGTGGCAGAGAGGTCAGGGTTGGAGAGAGGTATTTGGCAGCTGTCAGGCCATAGGTGAGAGTTAAAACAATAAAAATAGATAATATTACTGAGGAGGGGAAAAACATGGGATGAAAATGAAACATCATGTAACCTCAAGATTTGTAGAGGAAGGCAGAGGAAGAAATGCCTATTAAGGAGACAAAGAGGGAACAGTCAGAGAGACAGAAGGACTAGAAGCCTGTGGTACTGTCCAGAAAATCAAGGGAGTTGAGAGTTTTCAGGAGTAAACCAACACCATCGAATATGACAAAGACCTGAAAGAGCCCATTGGATAAGGCAATTAAGAAGTTACTGTTGGCTTTGGTGAAATGACAATGAGCTGAAGAAATAACGAGAGCTGAAGGTATGGAGATAGTGAGTTGAGAATAGGAATGACACAAATATACGAAGCAGAGATGACCCTAAACTCTTTCTGGTCATCAAATGGTAGGGGAAAAAATTACAGAAAGATCACGTCAGTCAGTAAGACTGGGACAAAACAAAAGGTGATCAAGGATATTGTATGTGGAAAAATGTAACTTAGTAAATACATCAAAACATTCTAAATGTGGCCAGGAGTGGTGGTTCATGCTTGTAATCTCAGAACTTTGGGAGACCTAGGCAGGTGGATGGCTTGAGCCCAGGAGTTCAAGACCAGCCTGGGCACCATGGTGAAACCCCATCTCTACAAAAATGTAAAAATTAGCCAGACCTAGTGGTGCACGCTTGTAATTCCAGCTACTCAGGAAGCTGAGGTGGGAGGATTGCTTGAACCAGGGAGGTCAAGGCCTCAGTGAGCCATGATCATGTCACTGCACTTCAGCCTGGGTGACAGAGCAAGAACCTTTCTCAAAAAAAAAAAAAAAAAGTTATAATGTAAGTTATGCTAATAGGATATTAGTTAATGACCTATGATAGATAAGAGGTAAGTGCTGGGAGAGGCCATTGTACTGCTGTGGACTAAAGAGTAATAAGAGCTGAGATTCTAGAAGGAATCCCTCCCATCCCTAATAGATTATTTAGGAAAATGTCTGCTTCTGGGAACAATAAATTCCAAAATTTAAGTTCCTGGCATTAACTATGTGATAGTCCATTGTAGTTTCAGACTAGACCTGGGAAGAGGAAGGACTCTACTCCATGAAGTTTTTCAGGGACCAAGCCAATGGAGCCCTATCAACTTTGACATGTGCTTCCAAAGATCACCATGAGGTTTATCTTCTTTTCTTCCAGGTAGAGAATTTTATTTTATTTTTTTAATGGAGAGACATACTACAAGGAAGACTTTGCTAAACAAGGTCTGTAAGTGATATGTATCACTTGCACTAGTTCTCTTTGCTACGACTCAGTCAAATGGCCATACTTCACAGCAAGGGAAGCTGGCTGGGAAATGTAGTTTTTAAGATTGGCACTAAAGGGGAGACTGGACCATGTGGCTCTGGCTCCCCAATCTTTACTTTAATCTTGTACTATGGCAGACACTACCAAGCTAGCCCTGAGGCGTCACGGAGCACACAGTCTTTAACAGTCTGGCCCTGGCATGGACAAATGAAGTTTTTCTAAATTCATCATTTTTATTTCCCAATTTTTAAATTCCAATTTATGAAATGTTCAAATAAGAATTTTCTAGAGACCAGGACATTAACTGACAGACATAGGCACAACATGCCATAAATCTAGGTAATCTGATTTCCATGGTTTTATTGTCTGGAATAACAAGAGATTCCATCCTCTAGGCACCCAATAGAAACAAGTCTCTTACCTAGGTTCCATGCTCTTTAGCCCCAAGTTCACCCCCACATTGCAGGTGCTGTCATTTTTAAAATTGTTTATTAAAAATTACATACAAGAAAGTACATTTAGCATAAAGATACAGTTTGGTGAGCCTTTAAAAAGTTAACAAACCCATGTAATCAACCCCCAGATCAAGAAACAACATTTTGGCACCTCAGAATCACCCTCATACTATCTCAGTTACTACTGTCTTCCCTCTGGGATTATAGTGGTATCCTAACTTCTAATGCAAATTAATTTTGCATGTCTTTCTATAAGTGGTATCATATGTATTCAATCTTCTATGTCTGAACATCAAGTTTGTAGGATTCATCTATGTTGTTATCTTAGTTTGGTCTCACTGCTGTATAGTATTCCATTGTATGAATATGCCACAATTTATTTCTCTATTCAACTTTGATAGACACTTTGGTTGTTTCCAAACCAACCCAACCAACTTAGCCCTGTTGGGGCTTTATGAATAGAGTTGTTACTATTATACATCCTATAATGGTACATGTCTTTTGGAGAACAGATATGGGCATTTCTTTCGGGGATACACCTAGGAGTAGAATTGCTTAATTATAGGGTATTTGTGTGTTTAGCTTTCATAGATATGGCCAAACGGTTTTCAAAAATGAATGTATCAGTTTACGCTCCTATCAACATGTATGAGAGTTTCAGATGATCCATATCTTCCCAATAATTGTATTTTCTTTTTCTCCTTTTGGCCATCCTAGTGGGTATGAACCAGTATCAAATTCTGGTTTAAGGTTGGTATGATGGCTCACATCTGTAATCCCAGCACTTTAAGAGGCCAAGGCATAAAGATTGCTTGAGGCCAGGAGTTCAAGACCAGCCTGGGCAATGTAGTAAGACCTCTTCCCTATAAAATTTTTTTTAATTAGCTGAATGTGGTGGTGTGTTCCTGTAGTCCCAGCTACTTGGGAGGTTGAGACAAGAGAATCTCTTGAGCCCAGGAGTTTGAGGCTGCAGTGAGGTATGGTCATGCCACTGCAGTCCAGCCTGGGAAACAGGGTGACACCTTGTCGCTGGAAAAAAAAAAAAAAAAAAGTTTAAAATTGTATTTCTATTAAAATTAATGTGCCAATTTTCCTATTGTGTTGTTTGAATTTCTTTAAAATTGTGAACTTGTGGGAGTTTAAATTATATATTTTGCTTATGAGCCTTTTATAGTATATATGTATTGCAAACATCTCCTCCCACTTTATGGTTTGCCTTTCATTTTCACAATAGTATCTTTTGATGAACAGAAGCTCTTAATTTTATTGAGTCTAATGTATCATTTCCTTCTTTGATGGTTACCACTTTTGTGTCCTTTGTAAGAGATCTGTGTCTGCCCTCAAGTCAAGGACGTAGTCTGTTTTCTTTTTCAAACGTTGTTGTTTTACCTTTCATATTTAGATCTGCAATCCATCCAAAGGTAATGTTTGTGTAAGGTGTGAGGTAAGGGTCAATTCATTTTTATCCTACATGGCCCAGCACTATTTTGTGAAAAGAACTTTTCTCCCTGCACTGCAGTATCACCTTTGTCATCATTTGAGCAATCATATTTAAGTCTGTTTTCAGACTTTCTATTGATCTATTTGTCTATCTTCATGTCAAGATCACAAAGTAAACCTCCTGGGATTTTGATTGGCATTGTATTAAACTATAAATCAGTTTAAGAGAATTGACAGCTTAACAAGAGTGACTGTTCCAGTCCACAAATATGGTAAATCTCTGTGTGCCATCTTGATACCTATTAACTAGGTACACATTCCTGAACATCTACACTCCTTAGATTGTAGATAAAAAGCTACCAGCTCCTTTCCTTCTGGATCCCAAAAGCCTTCTTCACAGCTTCTGTTTCCTGGTTTTCTCTCACATCCCTGAATAACTGGCGCTTCAAATGACTTGTAGGCCTCAACAGGATAACAACATAAGAATACAACACAGCAGCCCCAACATCCACACAATAAGTGATGCACCTATACAGTAACAGCAAAGGAAGGGGGTGGTTTTCTCAGATCCTCATTAATTAGGAATAATATTAAAAACCAAAAGCAGAAACAATATGTTTTCCTTTTAGGAAACCGAGGTGTTCTGCCCTTGGATTATTAGATGCAGTTCTGGCTACCACACCATAAAAGGAAATAATACAGTTGGAGAAAGCCCAAGGAAGGGTATCTATGACGGCCAAAAGGATGAAGAGACTTCTTTGTGGAGACAGACCCAAACTAAACCAAAAACTTTTCAGATGAAAAGGGACATGGCAGCAACCTTTGGTGTTAGGAATATGGATAAGGTGTGTATAGACCAAGTCCTAGAACACATATTTGGCACTACCCACATTGGCACTTTTAAAAGGTAAATTTAAGACAAATACTGGCGAAAGGAAACTTTGGCTCAGCAAAGGGAACACATAAAAATGAGTGGATGGTGATTTCTCTAAGGGACTACCCTATTAAGAAAAGCCAAGGCTATCTGCAGATGCATTCTTATACCCTAAAGTTTGACATTCCCCAGCATCACAGCAGCTCAAAATCCTACCTGAGGAGTGCCCAACGACCTACTCCAGTACTGCATTGTTGAGGTTGATAAGGTACAATTTGCTGAGCTCTCATTTCCTTTTCTTCAGCCTCTGGTGGGAACAGAAACTTTCTACATTATGATGCCTTGGAGACAATGATTAAGTTAATCGCTTCTCAAGGTTGAGCGGTCCTAGTCCTTTTATTTCCACTCTGGACCTTAGTTGTGAGCTATTTCCTCATTTCTGTGTCGTGCTTTGGCTCCTGTCCCAGTTCTCTGTGTCCCTTGAAAGTTGTGGAACCCTGAACTTAATACAGAGCATGATTTTGGCTACAGTTTTTGGGAAACAGTGTTTGCTCAGCAAACTGCTCTGTCAGCTTTCAAGAAAGACTCCTTCATTCACTTATGAACACATGTGATACATCCTTTTGACCCACGGACATGCCCATGTTCACAGGCATGATGAGGGGACTTATCTAAAGGAGGGTAAGGCCTCAGGCAATCTGTAGGCCATAACTCCTCCAATATTCTTATCCAGAACAAATCTACTTTAAATGGGCAGAAAGGCCTCAGGGAGAAATAGATAGTGAAAAGGCTCCTAGGACTTTGGATGGGACAGGAGAGCGTGGAAGCCAGGAAAGCTCCAGGAGGCCACAGAGGATAGAAGCGAAAGGGGAAATCCCTTCTACTTGTTTTTGAGGTTGTCACTGTCCAGACTCTAGAAGAAGGAAATGAGAATCCTCAAAGTTTGGTGCTTGGGGTCATTAAACCTGTGAAGCCCGAATATCTGAGACAGGTCTCAGTTAATTTACAAAGTTTATTTGCCAAAGTTGAGGACGTATGCCTGTGACACAGCCTCAGGGGGTCCTGATGAGATGTGCCCAAGGTGGTCAGAGCACAGTTCGGTTTCATACATTTTAGGAAGACATTAGACATCAATCAACATATGTAAGACGAACATTGGTTTGGTCCGGAAAGGTGGGACAACTCTTCAGTGGGGAGAGGGCTTCCAGGTCATAGGCAGATAAGAGACAAATGGTTGCATTATTTTGAGTTTCTTTTTTTGATTAGTCTTTCCAAAGGAGGCAATCAGATATGCATTTATCTTAGTGAGCAGAGGGGTGACTTTGAATAGAATGGGAGGCAGGTTTGCTATAAGCAGTTCCCAGCTTGACTTTTCCCTTTAGCTTAGTGATTTTGGAGCCCCAAGATTTATTTTCCTTTCACACACCAATTTACTAAACTCCAGGATGCCTCTGCATATGTAACCCTCACCTACATAGCATACTACTGCACATTGGGTCCCGAGAAAGGAGGTAGATGTTCCCCAGCTATTTGATCATCACCCCAGTGGCCTTTAATAAAGCTCATGACTTTTTTCAGGACCACCTCTTGTTATACATACCAAAGCCTATTTGCCTACTCAGGGAAATTTGAAAGTTTGCTTTTCTAAATCAAGCCATGCCTTGGACCTAATTTCTTAATCACAAAAATTAAGAATTGGAAGAAACCTTATGGATCATGTGGTCAAATGGACTTTAGTCTGATGCACAGAGCCAATAGGGATTCCTAGTTGCTCCTTAGGTTATTGAGGGGGACAGGACTCATCCCCACCACCTCTTCTACCATAGCAGGTGAGATGGAACCACATTTCATTTGTCCGTTTTTATTTAAGATTTTGTGGGAAGAAAGTATCATTAATTTTTAAAAGTCTGAAAATAGTTTATATTGTTCATTTTGCTTGCCCCAAATTAAGATTTTCATTCAACAGCAAGCATATGATATTCACACATTCAGCTTTAATCAGTAGAGCTGTCTCTTCTGCTTTATTTTATTTATTTATTTATTTATTTATTTTTTGAGATGGAGTCTGGCTCTGTCGCCCAGCCTGGAGTGCAGTGGTGCAATCTTAGCTCACTGCAACCTCCACTTCCTGGGTTCAAGTGATTTTCCTGCCTCAGCCTCCCGAGTAGCTAGGATTACAGGCATGTGCCACCACGTCCAACCTGTTTCTTCTACTTTTAAGGTTTTATCATTCTAACATTCCTGGCAGGTAGCGGATCGTAGAATGTCAGAGCTAGGGCCAGGTGTGGTGGCCCACACCTGTAATCCCAGCACTTTGGGAGGCCAACACAGGTGGATTGCTTGAGCTCAGGAGTTCAAGACCAGCCACCTGGGCAACATGGTGAAATCCCGTTTCTACAAAAAATACCAAAAAAAAAAAAAAACTAGCCAGGCATAGTGACACATGCCTGTGGTCCCAGCTACTTGGAAGGCTGAGGTGGGAGGTTCACTGGATCCTGGGAGGCAGAGGTTGCAGTAAGCCAAGGTTGTGCCACTGCACTTCAGTCTGGGTGACAGAGTGAGACCTTGTCTCAAAAAAAAAAAAAAAAGTCAGAGCTAAGAAGGTCCCTAGAGATCTTCTGGTCCTGCTACTTCAATGTACACAGGAGGAAGCTGAGGCCCAGCAAAGTGTAAAAATAGCCAGTTGGGCTTTCCTTGGCCATTTCCAAAGATGAGGAGCTTACTACTTAGCAAAGCACTTTTTCCAAAAATTGATCTAATATGTTTAGTAAATAAAATTTGCTTTGATCTTCACCACCAACCTTTTAGCTTAATTGCCTCTTGGTTTGGTCTGGCCCTCTAAGCACAAGGAGAGAAATAAGGAATGAAAAGGTACAGCTCAGTTTCCTCAGCACTGAACAGCAGCAGCAGCAGAGTGAGAAATAAGGGTGAGAAAGCAAGAGGGAGCTTCAGAGGGAATGACTGCCAAAGGAAGTGGCAGCGGGTGCAGAGGGACTGAGAATCTGGCATGTATGTGCCTGTTCAGCTAAACTCAGCTCAGCTCCCAACTGGCGTCCTCTCCAGAAGACCCTCCTTCGGGTGGTAGGATTGCTCTGCAAGGCTAGGTGACATCAAATAGCAGTGTCTTTTCAGGTCCCAAAGCTCCTAAGAGGTCTCTGAAATGCCCTCTGGATAGGGCATCCATTGGACAAGTGGTAAAATCCCAGAATTACAGGGCTGGAACAAACCAATGAGACCATCCAGCCTACTACTCCTTTTATCTATGGGAAATCTGAGCTCCAAGGAGATGGGACCCTCCTAAGTCACGTATCAATAATAGGGCCCAAAACTCTGCTCAGTTTTGTGTTCTGTCTGCTATATGACAATGACAAATATGCATATTGTACTTTCCAATCTTGTGAACTTGATAAGGCAGTTGCTGTTGGGTTTTTTTTGTTTTTGTTTTTGTTTTTTCTGAGATGGAGGAGTCCTCTGTCACCCAGGCTCGAATGCAGCAGCACTGTCTCAGCTCACCGCAACCTCTGCCTCCCGGGTTCAAGCGATTCTCGTGTCTCAGCCTCCCGAGTAGCTGGGATTACAGACGCGTGCCACAACGCCAGTTAATTTTTTTGGTATTTTTAGTAGAGATGGGGTTTTGCCATGTTGGCCAGGCTGGTCTCAAACTCCTGACCTCAGGTGATCTTCCTGTCTTGGCCTCCCAAAGTGCTATGATTACAGGCGTGAGCCACCGTGCCCAGCCTTGTTATTATTATCCTTATTTTACAAATGAGAAGAATGAGGCTTAAAATGATTATGTACCCAAATCCACATAGCCAGTAAGAGGTAGGTAGAGCCCAGCCTGAAAAAGCTTTTCTGATTCTAAGCTCTTTGTTCTGCCCATCCCAAATCCCTCTTCTAGGGGTACAGATTGGGCTGGAGTTTGGGTGAATTCCCAAAACCACCTTCCTAGTTGCAGGACTGTTCTGCACTGAGTGGGCCTAGTAAGACACTACATGCATCTGCAAAAAAGACAGGGGAGGCTCTTGGTATAACTAGAAAGTGGTCAAGTTGTCTTCAGGCCCCTAAGCTTTCCCTTTACTGGCACTGTCTCATGACCTACTCCTTTCTTTGTGAATCTGTGTTCCGTGCTTTCTCCATCTCCTCACCCTCCCAATCCCCAATTGAGAAGATCTGACAAATTCACCCAGAGGTCTAATGACTTATAAGCTTCATGGGGGTAGGGATTTTTGTCAGCTTTGCTCATTGATATATCCTAAAGACAAAGAAAAGTGTCTGGCAGATAGGAGATGTTCAATATTTTTACGAATGGAGCTCCTAGGGTGTGGGTGTGCTAGACTCTTCCATGAGAGAAAGGCAATGGACAAAGTGCCAGAGAGGCAAAGGGCCAGGTAGAAGAAGGACTGAAGGCCGTGAGATGGCTGTGAGAGAGAACAAAGGAGCAGGAGTGCACAGAGCTACTATGGGGGAGGAGATAGCACCCAGGCTTAAGAAGCCAGGATTGGCAGGGAGTGAAGAGCCAGAGGGCGAGGCTTTGGGAGATCAGAAGACTTAAAGTTGGGAGTGGGCTAAGGAGCCCAGGGTCTGACGCTTCCCTCTTCCTCATGGGCCTCTGTTCACAGACCCCCTGGAGGGGGTGAACATCACCAGCCCTGTGCGTCTGATCCACGGCACCGTGGGGAAGTCGGCTCTGCTTTCTGTGCAGTACAGCAGTACCAGCAGCGACAGGCCTGTAGTGAAGTGGCAGCTGAAGCGGGACAAGCCAGTGACCGTGGTGCAGTCCATTGGCACGGAGGTCATCGGCACCCTGCGGCCTGACTATCGAGATCGTATCCGGCTCTTTGAAAATGGCTCCCTGCTTCTCAGCGACCTGCAGCTGGCTGATGAGGGCACCTATGAGGTTGAGATCTCCATCACTGACGACACCTTCACTGGGGAAAAGACCATCAACCTTACTGTAGATGGTAAAGTGCTCTGGCAGGGAAAGAGGCAAGACTGGCAGGTGGGACTGGGGAAGGGTCTGCCCAGCGCACCAGCTAGACCAAGGGAAAACCAACCCAAAAGGCACTTGGGAGCTGAGAATGAGGCAAGTGGACGTTAGAAGTTGGCAGACAGGCACAGCACAGCTAACATGTAGAGTGATTGCCATGTGCCAGAAACTATTCTAAGTGCTTTGCATATGTTGACTCACTTAACGCTTATAATAATCTGAGGATAGTTAATATCATCATCCCCATTTTGCAGATGAGGAAAGTGAGCCACTGAAAGGTGGAATAACTTGCCCAAGGTCACACAGCTAGAAGTGATAGAGCCAAGATTTGAACCTAAACAGTAGGACCCAGGCTTAGCCCAACTAAAATATCTTCCTGGCTGGGTCAGTTTAAGACATTAAAGCCCAGGGTTCATGGGAAGGCATTTAGAAAGAGGGAATGAGGGCAACGCCATGTCTGCATTGTTCAGCATTGTACCCGCTATGCCTAGTTGGTGCTCCATAAATAATCAGTGAAACAAATGAATAAGTGATGGGAAAGGACTGGACTTAGGATGTCTGAAGTCTTCTCAGCCCACAGATTGAGTTGGAAGGTAGTGTTAAAGGTGTGTTCGAAGGCAAGGAGCTAAAAAGGGGAAGGGAGACACTTCTTAGCCAATGACTCACAGGCTCCCCCATTCCTGTGGCTTAGTGCCCATTTCGAGGCCACAGGTGTTGGTGGCTTCAACCACTGTGCTGGAACTCAGCGAGGCCTTCACCTTGAACTGCTCACACGAGAATGGCACCAAGCCCAGCTACACCTGGCTGAAGGACGGCAAGCCCCTCCTCAATGACTCGAGAATGCTCCTGTCCCCGGACCAAAAGGTGCTCACCATCACCCGCGTGCTTATGGAGGATGACGACCTGTACAGCTGCGTGGTAGAGAACCCCATCAGCCAGGGCCGCAGCCTGCCTGTCAAGATCACCGTATACAGTGAGTTTTCCTGCAGGCTTTCCTTTAGGACTCAAAGCCCCAAGAGGCAGGTGACCATGAGGGACTGAGGACATCCCAGAGAATGTCACTGGGAGGAGGGGGACAGCGATAGGCCAACTATCCATGGAGGACACCAACAGGTGGGCAGTGGGTTCTGTGCAAGCTCCACCACCAGCATCAGCAAGGCATGCAGCCTGGGGCTCCCCCTCTCTTGCTTCCATGGCAGAAGTTCTGCTTACCACACCTTGCCCCTTTGAAGTCCCTCCTGCCTCTCTGCTTCTCTCTCTCCCTAGGAAGAAGTTCCCTTTACATCATCTTGTCTACAGGAGGCATCTTCCTCCTTGTGACCTTGGTGACAGTCTGTGCCTGCTGGAAACCTTCCAAAAGGTCTGGGTAACTCTCCTGAGCACCTGAGTCCTTCAATCCATCCCAAACCTATGCCTTTCATCCCAGGGCTCTGCATCTCTTCCCAAGAGGTCCATTCTTCCATTGTGTATGCAACAGCATCTTGTGCTCCCAAGCCCCCACAACCACAGCACCAGTAACAATAGTTTTTTCGCTTGCCAACCACCTTTTCTGGGGCCAGGCACTGTGGCTGTGATTAGCCTGCTACCTTTTAAGTATGATTATCTGCAGTTTAACAGATAATGACACTGAGACTAGGATTGGTTAAATGACTTGCCCACAGTCACAACGCTAGTGACAGACTCAAGGTGCAAAGCTAGATGTGATTCATTCCAAAGCTCATGAACTGTACCCAGCCCATCTTCCTGTCACAAGGCCTCTTTTATGGCCATCAGATCCCTCCCTGTGTCCCCGCTAGATCTTCTGCTCATGTTCAATAGTTCGGCTCATGGTGGGGCTGGATTGATTCACAGGAAACAGAAGAGGCTAGAGAAGCAAAACTCCCTGGAATACATGGATCAGAATGATGACCGCCTGAAACCAGAAGGTGAGCTCCCAGCCACCCATTCACCCATCCCATCAACACTCAGATCAGTGGGCTGCTGGGAAAAGGCAGAACTGGGCGACAAGGAAAACAGCTCTGCAGGGACCCTTCCCCCACCAACTGCACGAAGACTGCAGAGGAGGGAGAGGTTTGGCCAAGGTAGGAGCCAGGATATTCAGATATGTTGGTGGAGGTTGTGGCGGGCCATTTGGGAAGCACAGAGAGTAGGTGCCGGCTGGTGGGGAGAGTCTGTACCTGGGCCAGCCACCCACTTCTCTCCCCTGTGCAGCAGACACCCTCCCTCGAAGTGGTGATCAGGAACGGAAAAACCCCATGGCACTCTACATCCTGAAGGACAAGGTGAGCAGCTCTGGGCTGGGTGCCCAGAAACATGCAGTGAGCCCCTCCCACATGCCTGGTTCTAGGGAGCCATACTATATTCCTATCCCTTTATAGCAGCAGTCCCCAACCTTTTTGGCACCAGGAACTGGCTTCATGGAAGAAAACTTTTCCATGGATGGTGGTGGGGGTGGTTTCAGGATGAAACTCTTCCACCTCAGATCATCAGCATTGGATTCTCATAAGGAGCGCGCAACCTAGATCCCTCGCATGCGCAATTCACAATAGCGTTTGTGCTCCTATGAGAATTGAATGCAGCCAATAATCTGAGAGGAGGCGGAGCTCAGGCGATAATACAAGCCATGGGGAGTGGCTGTAAATACATATGAAGCTTTGCTCTCTGGCCTACCGCTCACCTCCTGCTCTGCCGTTCTGTTCCTAACAGGCCAGAGACCAGTACCAGTCCTTGGCCTGGGGGTGGGGACCCCTGCTTTACAGTACTCTGAATAACCCTGTGAAATATTTGTGTCATGCACATTTTAGAGATTAGAAAAAACAAGGCTGTGAGATTAAATGACTTGCTCAGGATTAAACAAGTCAATGAGTGGCAGATCTAGGTTTCAAACCTAGGTCTTTGGACACCAGTTCTGGTGATTTCCCCAGTATTCCACAACTAACCCTGTCCCAGGTTGTCCACGATGGGTAGAAAGAGGACAGTAAAGGGGGAAAGCACTCAAATCATCGCATTTCAACATTTACTGAACACCTATTACGTGCTAGGAGGCCCCATGCTCAGTGTGGCATATCGCCAGGAAAACCAGACCTGCCTGCAGCCTTCCAGGAGGTGGGCGTGCAGAGGGAAACTGGGTCCCTCCCCTCAGAATTCCAGCAAGCTCTAACACCAGGCGCGCACCCAGGCTGGGCTGACTGTCCCCTGACCCCTGCGGCGCGTGTCCTTGCAGGACTCCCCGGAGCCCGAGGAGAACCCGTCCCCGGAGCCTCGAAGCGCGACGGAGCCCGGCCCGCCCGGCTACTCCGTGTCGCCCGCAGTGCCTGGCCGCTCGCCAGGGCTGCCCATCCGCTCCGCCCGCCGCTACCCGCGCTCCCCAGCGCGCTCCCCAGCCACCGGCCGGACGCACACGTCGCCGCCCCGGGCCCCGAGCTCGCCCGGCCGCTCGCGCAGCACCTCGCGCACACTGCGGACTGCGGGCGTGCACATAATCCGCGAGCAAGACGAGGCCGGCCCGGTGGAGATCAGCGCCTGAGCCGCCTCGGGACCCCCTGAGAGGCGCCCGCGGTCTGCGGCCAGCGGCCCGGGGGGAGGGCTGGGGCTGGGAAGCCGGGGCGCGGCGCACTAGGGGCTAGGGGAGGTCCCGGCGGGGCGCGGGTGTCTCGGGTGTGGACGCGTATGAGCATGCGCAGACGGAGGCGGGTGCGCGGAGGCGGCAGTGTTGAGGTGGTGAAACCGGGGAGCATTTGCTTCCGGTTTACAGGCTGTGTTCTCACTTGGTATAGGTTGTGCCCTATTAGGACCACATAGATTATTAAATTTCTGGCCCAACACCCAAAAGCGTTTTATGGAAACTAACATCAGTAACCTAACCCGCCCCTGACTATCCTGTGCTCTTCCCAGGGAGCTGTGTTGTTTCCCACCCGCCACCCTTCCCACTGAACAAATGCCTGAGGGCTGGGGCACTTTTTTTTTGGCAAGCTCAGATTAGAGAGGCCACTTTCCCAAAATCCACAGCTGCACGAAGCTAAGGAGAAGCCAGATGCCGGTTACTGGGTGTGCAGGGGCTGTTCTGAGCTGGGGGATCATTGTGAAGGCCTTCTTCCCTGGGCACCTGGTACCTGGGGACCTACGAGGTGGTGAGGGAAGGGTACAAGTATGTTTCTTTTCCCTCTGACCTAGGCCCTAGCAAGGGCAAAGAACCCGAACCTGCCAGCTTGACCTCCTCCCAGAGCCTCCCTCAGAGGCATGTCATGCCAAGCATTCTTTGTCTCTGTTCATGAACAGAAGAGATGGATGGGCTTATTCGTATAGAGAAGTGAATTCCACTTACTCCCCTGGCCCAGGAAACTAGACCAAGTGAGGAACTGTTTTAGCTCATCTAACTCATACATTCGTCCTGGCTTCCTTACAAAACAAGCCTTTCAAACAATCATTGTCCTCAGGAAAGTTGTTGAGCTTCCTCCAGCTGTGAGAATAAGTCCTAATCTCCAGAAAAATGGTTGGAGGAGGAGGAGGCTTATTGCTTCCCAGCATTTCAGGGGAACATGATCCAACCCCTGGCCTCCTGCCACCCATCTGCCCTGCTCCCACATGCTCGGGTCCCAGGGCACAGAACAAGGGCAGACTCCCTAATCACACTAACATCAAAATAAAGAGACTGGGCCGCTGTGTAGCCAGGACATGCCCATGCCACCACCTATTGAACAGTTCATAGGAGTGGCAGTAATCTACTGTGTCAGGAGAGAGGGAAATTACAAATCTGAAAGAGAAGGAGGCCCTCTGTGTATTCCATCCCCTCCTCCTTAATGCCTCCAAGGGTCCCTGCATCCCTGGCCCATTCCCAACCTCCTAAACTCTAGCTCTGATTCTCCATCATCCCATGGAGCTATTCCAAGGCCCCCGTTACCCACCACCTACACACCAGGTCAAGTTTTGTCTCAGCCCCAGAAGCACTGACATTTCTAGTTTGCCCCCTCTGCCCTTACCCCAACAGCATGCCTGTCTCAGCTCCCTGTCCCTTGGCACTTCCCCAGGCTCATTTGAGCAGGTGTGCCTTCACAGCGCCCCTAAACTTCCCAGGTGCCTCATCCATAATGAGATAATGAATGTAGGGGAAAGTTTCTCAGGAAGGTGGAAGAGGCAGCAGGACTTGGAGAAGGAGTACCTGCTGGTCAGCCTTGAGATGCACAGGTGAAGGTGAGGGTGAGATGAGAGCATGCCATACCTGGTGCTGAATCCCTGAGGGGCCAGCTTCCCAGGCTTAAGCCAAATCTGCCTTAAATTGGGGGTGGGGAGGGGTTAGTAAGGAATTGGGGTTTGTTTGTTTGTTTTTGTGTTGTTTTCATCTTCATCTTTGTATTACTAGCATCCAGCAGAGTGCCTAGCACATACTGGATGCTCAATAAACTTTTGATGAAATGAAATGACAACTTTATTCCACGTAAACAAGGGTAACAAAACAAGCTGCTTAAATATACCAGTCATTTCCCGTTTTTTCTTCTGCTTTTCTTTCACATCCTTTACCCTCTTTCCAAACCCCAAATTGTCCATTCCAGAATCACTTACCCATTCATTCATTTGCTTAGTTGGATGTTCTTTTATTTATTCAACAAACATTTGTTTATCTACCATGGACTAGGCCCTGTGCTAGACACTGCTGATACAGCATAACTATGTCAGGAAGACAAATCAGTAAACAGATGATTATGATATAGTGTGTAAAATGCAATGGCGGAGGTAGATACAAGGTGCTCTGGGAGCATGTAGATTAGATGTCAGCAAAGGCATCTTGGAGAAGAACCGACCTGAGTTGAGTCTTTCTTAGAAAGAAAAGACTCAACTTGTTAATCTGGTTTTCAAAAGTATGAGAGGACACACTCCAAGCAGAGGGAGAAGCATGTATAAAAGCTTGGAAGTGCAAGACATGATGGGGGAATTCAGCGCACTGAGCCTAGCAGTTGATGACATTATTTCAGGAAGGTATGCAAAGTAGAAGGTGAAGAAAGCTGCAGATAGATTTCTGAGGACATCAGTATGTGTAGAAAGGTTAAAAGGACCTCCCCAAGAAGGCTAAAAAAGGCACAGCCAGTAAGATAGGAGAATATATAGGAGATAACTATATCACACAATCAAAAGAACAAAAGAGTTTCAAGAAAAAGGGAGCATTCGGGACTGCATGGGCAGGAGGCTTACGTATGAAAATAAGTTAAAAGCGCATGTTAAATTTGGCAACAATTAAAACATTGAGTGACTTGGCATAAGTAGCTTCGACGTGTAGTGGGGGTTAAAGCCAGATTGCAATAGGTAAAAAATGATATGTGGAACTTCTCTGCTAAATACTTGAGACTAGATGTTTGAGAGGTCTTCCTGTTTCAAAACAACTAGGTCCTGCTTAAATGATATTTGTTTTGCATTGCTGGCTTCAAGAGATGGGGGAATTTTTTTTTTTTTTTTTTTCAGATGGAGTCTCACACTTGTCACCCAGGCTGGAGTGCAATGGCGCAGTCTAGGCTCACTAGAACCTCTGCCTTCCAGTTCAAGTGATTCTCCTGCCTCAGCCTCCCAAGTAGCTGGGACTACAGGCATGTGCCACCATGTCTGGCTAATTTTTGTATTTCTGGTAGAGACAGGATTTCACTATGTTGGCCCGGCTGATCTCAAACTCCTGACCTCGTGATCCGCCCACCTCAGCCTTCCAAAGTGCTGGGATTACAGGCATGAGCCACGGCACCTGGCCAGAGATGGGGAAATTTTTAAGCAGCCAGAAGTAAAACAAAATTTAAAAGCACAGTGAGCTCAAAGTACTTAGCACTCATTAAATGTGAGATTACCAAGGGAGGTGAAGCAAAATGGCTGAATAGAAGCCTCCACTGATTGTCTTCCCTGCAAAAACACCAGATTGAACAACTATCCACACAAAAAAAGCACCCTCATAGCAACCAAAAATCCAATGAGTGATCACAATACCTGGTTTTAACTTCATATCACTGAAAGAGGTGATAAAGGTAAGAAAGGCAGTCTTGAATTGCTGACACCACCCCTCCCTCATCACCCAGCAGCTGCCGCATGGAACAGAGAGAGAATCTCTGCACTTGCAGGAGGAATAGTGCAGTCATTGTGGGGCTTTGCATTGGAACCCAGTGCTGCTCTGTCACAGCAAGAAACAACACCAGGCAGAGCTCAACCAGCACCCGTGGAGGGAGCATTTAGACCAGCCCTTGCCAGAAAGGAATTACACATCCCAATGGTTGGAACCTGAGTTCCAAAAAGATTCACGACCATAGGTTGAAGTGCTCTGGGGTCCTAAAGAAACTTTTAAAAGTCTGTCTAGGTCACAAGGACTGCAATTCTAGGGGGAACTCCTGATGGTGTGCTGGGCTTGAAGCCAGTGGACTTGGGGGGCATATGATCTAGTGAGACACCAGCTGGTGCAGCCAAGGGAGTGCTTGCATCATCCCTCTGCCAACACCAGGCATCACAGCTTGCAGCTTTGAAAGAGACTCCTTTGTGTGGCGTGAGGAGAGGAGCGGGAAGAGTAAACAGGACTGTGTATTGCAAGTTGGATGTCAGCTCACAGTAGGATAGGGCATAAGACAGAGTCCTGAGTCCCCCATTTCAGGCCCTAGTTCCCAGACAACATTTCTAGACACTCTGGGCCAGAAGGAAACCCATTGCTTTGAAGGCAATGACCCAGTCCCGGCAGCATTCATCACCTGCTCACTCTAGAGGCCAGGGACCCTCAATAATTTGCAGGAAGTACTTGCCATTGGCCTTGGGTGAGACTAAGAGATATGTTGACTTCAGATGTCACCAAGCACCTTTCCAGCTGCAGTGGCTATGGGAAGGGGCTCCTTTTGCTTGAGAAAAGTAGAAGGAAGGATAAAGGGGACTTTGTCTTGCAGCTTAGGTACCAGTGTGGCCTCAGTGGCGTAGAGAACCAAGTGAGCTCTTAGGGTCCCCAATTCCAGGGTTTGGCTCTTGGATGGCATTTCTGGACCTGCCCTGGTGACCATAGTTGAGTCCACTGCCTTGAAAGGAGAGTCCTGTGCTTGGCAGCATTCATAAGCTGACTCAAGAGCCCTTGATCCTTGAATGAACATCAGCAGTAGCCAGGCAGTATTCACCGTGGGCCTGGGGCAGTGGTGGCCAAGGGGAGAGACAACTCTGCTTGAGGAAAGAAGAGGGAAGAATGAGAAAGACATTGCCTTGGGCTTGGGTACCAGCTCAGCTGCAGTAGAATAGAGCACCAGGTAGATTCCTAAAGTTTCTCACCCCAGGTCCTGGCTCCCAGATGGCATCCCTGGACCTGCCCAGGACTGTTGGAAACTTGGCATCCTGAAGTAATGGATACAAGCCTGGTTGGCGTTGCCACCTGCTGACTCTAGAGCCTTAGGGCCTTGAGCGAACATAGCTGGTAGCCAGACAGTGGTTACCACAGTTCTTTGGTGACACCTGGTGCTGTGCTGGCTTTGGGTCTGACCCAGCACAGTCTCCATAGTGGTGGCCACAGGGGTACATGTGTCACCCTTCTTCTAGCTCCAGGCAGCTCAGCACACACAAAGAGAGAGAGAGAGAAGGGGGGTAGAGAGAGAGAGAGAGAGAGAGAGAGGAGAAAGAGAGTGACTCTGTTTTGGAGAAAGAAAAGGAAGATAATAAGAGTCTATGTCTGATAATCCAGAGAATTCTTCTAGATCTTATCTAAGACCATAGGGTGGTATCTCTTCAAGTCTGCAGGAGCCACAGTGTTACTGGACGTGGGGTGCCCCCTAATGCAGATACAGCTGCAGTCACCAAAAACTAAATCACAACACCCAAGTTCCTTTGAATACCTAGAAAGCCTTCCCAGGAAGGAAGGGTACAAACAAGCCCAGACATCAATGAACATCCACAAGCATCAAGACCGTTCAGGAAATATGACCTCATCAAATGAACTAAATAAGTAACCAATGACTAATCCCAGAGAGAGAGAGAGAGAGACGTGTGACCTTTCGGACAGATAATTCAAAATGGCTCTTTTGAGGAAACTCAAGAAATTTCAAGAGAACACAGAGAGGAATTCAGAATCCTATCAGATAAATTTAACAAAGAGATTGAAATAATTTAAAAGAATCAAGTAGAAATTCTGGAGTTAAAAACTGCAATTGAAATACTAAAGAATGCATCAGAGTCTATTAATAGTGGAATTAATCAAGCAGAAGAAAGAATTAGTGAGCCTGAAGACAGGCTATTTGAAAATACACAGTTATAGGAGACAAAAGAAAGAAGAATAGAAGAGAATGAAAGTATGCCTATGATATTTAGAAAATAACTTCAAAAGGGAAAATCTAAGAGTTTTGGGCCTTGAAGAGGAAATAGAGAGATGAAGGTAGAAAGTTTATTCAAAGGGATAATAACAGAGAGCTTCCCAAACCTAGAGAAAGATATCAATATTCAAGTGCAAGAAGGTTACTAAGCAGATTTAACCCAAATAACATTAACTCAAGACATTCAATAATCAAACTCCCAAAGATGAATAATAAAGGATTCTAAAAGTAGGAAGAGAAAATAAACAAATCACATACAGTGGAGCTTCAATATGCCTGGTAGTAGACCAGTGGAAGCCTTGCAGGTCAGGAAAGAGTGACATAATATATTTAAAATGCCAAAGGAAAAAGAACTTTATTGCAGAATAGTATATCTGGTGAACATATTATTCAAACATGAAGGAATTCAAGACTTTCCCAGACAAACAGAAGCTGAAAGGTTTCATCAACACCAGACCTATCCTATAAGAAAGCTAAAGGGAGTTCCTTAATCTGAAAGAAAAGGACATTAATAAAAAATAAGAAATTATCTGAAGGCACAAAACTCAATAGTAATAGTAAGTACACAAAAAAACAGGATATCATAGCACTGTAATTATGGTGTGCAAGCTACTCATATCTTGAGTAGGAAGACTAAAAGATGAAGTGATCAAAAATAATAATTATAACTTTTTAAGACAAAGACAGTACAATAAAATATAAGTAGAAACAACAAAAAGTTAAAAGTAGGGGCATGATGTTAAAGTGCAGAGTTTTTATTAGTTTCTCTTTACTTATTTGTTAGTTTGTTTATGCAATCACTGTTAAGTTGTCATCAGTTTAAAACGATAGGTTATAAGATACTATTTGCAAGCCTCATCGTAACTTCAAATTTAGAAACATACAACAGATACACAAAATACAAAAAGCAATAAATTAAAACATGTCATCAGAGAAAATCACCTTCACTAAAAGGAAGACAGGAAAGAAGAAAAGAAGAAAGAAGACCATGAAACAACCAGAATAAAAAATAACAAAATGGCAGAAATAAGTCCTTACTTAACAATGATAACATTGAATGTAAATAAACTAAACTCTCCAAACAAAAGAAGTTGAGTGGCTGAATAGATTACAAAATAAGATCCAACAATTCCTTGCCTTCAAGAAACATACTTCATCTATAAAGACACACGTAGGCTGAAAATAAAGAGATGGAAAAAATATTCCATGCAAATAGAAACCAAAAAAGAGCAGGAGTAACTATACTTATATCAGACAAAATAGATTTCAAGACAAAAACTATAAAAAGAGACAAAGAAGGTCACTGTGATGGTTAATACTGAGTGTCAACTTGATTGGATTGAAGGATGTAAAGTATTATTCCTAGGTGTTTCTGTGAGGGTGTGACCGAAAGAGATTAACATTTGAGCAAGTCAACTGGAAAAGGCAGACCCACCCTTAATCTGAGTGGGAACAATCTTATCAACTGCCAGCATAGTCTGAGTAAAAACCAGGCAGGAGGATTGCTTGAACCCAAGAGTTTGACACCAGCCTAGACAACATGCCAAAACCATGTTGACAGGGTGAACACAAAAAACAGTAACTGATCTCCCCTTCTTCCTGGACATGTGAGAAAATGGTTAAATATTGATGTCAGCACTCCTTGAAATCTCCAACTGGGCAATGTTTAAGCTAGGTGTGACCCATAGTCATTGGTGTCGAGAAAGTTGAGAAAATGTAGTATGAGCCATAGTCACTGGTGTCGAGAAAGTTGTGAAAATGTAGGACTGAGAGTATTCAATGTGATTTTAGATTCCAGGCACCTAAAATCACCCATGATGTTGATGGGACCAGAAACTAGGGAATAGAAGTTGTAGAGTGAAGTGGCCTTAGGGCGAGTTTTCCAGCCAGCTAAGAGGAAGTCATTACTGTCTTCTCTCTTGACTCAATTTCCCTCCAGCTGTCGGCATCTTGGAACAAACATGAGAATTTATAGATTGAGACCAAGCAGACTCAAGCAAAGAAGGGGAAAAAACAAGAAGGCAAAAAGTGTGAGTCTCAAATCCACGAAGAATATCAAGGGGTAGCTGGTATTGGCTATGGCTGTGTTGGTCAGGCATGCTGATCCCAGAACACTCAAAGGACAACTCACACCTTTCTAGTGTTTTCAAAGAACTTCCATGTCTACTGTCTGTAAACCTCATGCAGACATTTTACAGATGAGGGAAGTGGGACTCAGAGAGGTTATGTGACATACTCAAGATCTCTCTGCCAATAAGAGGTGGAAGCAGGATCTCAACCTCAGTGTAACTGACTCCAAATCCCACCTGAGTTTATCCCTTTTTCTCCACCAGCTTGGCCAGCAGGAGTCTCAGATTGCATCTTCGGAGATCACAGAGCAGAAAGCCAAAGAAGCCAGGAGCCGGAGATTGAAGAGAAGTTTCCTCTGGAGGTTTGCTCAGAAGGGCACTTGGTACTTCCCCTCTCTTCTCCCTCTTACAAGCAATGCAGGGGGAGTTAGAAAACACAAAACACTGGAACTAGGGGTGAAGGAAGGCACTGCTTAAACTGGTCACCGGGACTGCACATCACCAGAGCCCCAGAACAGAGCTTCCCTGAAATAGCAATTGGAGGCGGCTCCCACCAAGCCACATCATCCCCATGACTCATGCAGTCGGCTCTTCCTCAGTTTGTGGAAATGAGACAATGAGGATGCGGATGCGCCGGGTTGCTGGAAATGAGCCGGGCAGTCTCTGGGAGCCATCCAGACATACCCTACTGTTGGGAAGTCCCCTCGGCCACCACCGCATGTCACTCTGAGTGCCCTGGAGAAAAAGTTCTAGTGTCCTGCAGGAACAACTGAGGAATCTGCCCCTCCAATCGCCTTCAGGTGTTAGCACCTAGCTCTCCAGAACCTGGGAGTAGGGCAAGGCTGTGCTGAAGGTGATCTCCAGGCACCGGGCGTGTGTCTGTGGGGCAGGGGCCATTCCTCAGGCTGCAGGAGCCTCTGGGGCACTGTCCCTGCGGTGCACACAGGCTGTCTCACCTCTCCTTTCTCACCCTGCTGAGGACAGGGCTAGTGATGGATTGGAATTCCTTTGAAACTTGCCTTATTTTCCCCTGAGGGAAACCTACCATCTTTCTGCATTGTGAAGACTGGAGTAAAATCTAGTTGGCATTAAAGCGTTAGCGAGCCTTAATTAGTCTCCCCAGGTCCAACGTAGAAGCAGAGGAGTCTAAAGGCAGACCGCTGACAGTGACATTCTTGGGGAGCTGGCAGTCAGGGAGTCAGACAGTCTTGGAGACTCTGTACCTGGGAAATCCCAAATTGGCCTTCTGTGCAGTAAATCCTCCAGTCCCACCACATCCTTTCCTGTCTCATCCTCAGCTGACTTCAGTGTCCATATGAATCTCCCCTTCATCACTCTGCCCTCACAGATCCTGGACCCCATAAACTTGACTCCATTCTGCCTGCCCCAAAATAAATACACAATGTTGACTCAGCTTTGTGGATCACTCTTAATGCGCCAGCCACTGGATGCCAGTGGTTCTGTGCTTTATGTGTCTCATTACTTTATTCCTCAAGGTAGGAACTACTATTATTATTTCTATTTTACAGAGAAGGAAACTGACTTGCCCAAGGTCTCCACAGAAGCTTATTTCATCCAACTCTGAGCTGAATATGGACACATCCTGTGGGAATCTCCCAGCTTGTCCCAGAGGCTCTGAGTCCTTCCTGTCTCCCACTCTACTCCAACTTCTGGTTCATCTGCTCCTGGGGAAATGGACCAGGGTGTTACAATCCACCCCTGCTCCACTTCACTCAGCCTCTCCAGCCTGCAGCCCCACTGCCCTCTGTCCTCAGCTTCTTGCTGTGTCCTGAGACTCCTGGGGTTTTCATTCCTCTCTAGCAGGTGGCAAATGGATAAGGATTGGGATCCAGGAATAAGATTTAAATAGAGGATTAAGGCTCTGATTGGAGTTATGGTTAGTGTAAGGACACACCCACAGAATTTGGGATAGGAATTGGGTCCAGAGAACAAAAACTGGGATTTCAGAATTAGAGGTGTTAAGGGTAGTGACATTCTGTTCCCTGGCCCCAATTCCTATCCTTCCAGCTCTGCCACCCTATGACTTTCACTCTGCCTATTCTTTAGCCTCTGCGAACATCCCAGTTTGTAGAGACCATGGTGTTTCCTTGCTCCGATTCTGTCTTTGTCAGTCTTGGTCTGAGTTTGAGAGGAAAGAGGAGTGAAGGAGCCTTCTACTTGACAGGCTGTTAAGCTGTGGCTGGCACTGAAGCCAGGATGGGAATGGGGAGGGGGGAAGGGAGGGCGTCAGCTGGGTTAGGGGCCCTGCAGAGAAGCCAGCCAGGAACAATTGGGAACAAAGGCTGGATACTCTTCCGCTGAGCCCCAGAGCCTGGCCTTGGCCTTCCGGGAACAGCTCCAGGAAATGGCTGAGATTCCAGATTTGGAAGGAAGAGACCGGTAAACACGAGCTGGGATCTGAGAGGGGAGTGTGGCCTCTGTCTAGGTTGTGGGTGAAAGGGGGCAGCAGGCAAGAGCCGACATTGTAGGCTCAAAAGCTGCAAGGCCTGCCTGCTACAGACATGGACACAGGCTCTTGGGACTGGAAAGACTCTTAAAAGGTCTTTTACTCCAACAGCCTTTCCAGGGCCCGAAAAATACTCCTGCCGAGGATCCTCCAATAGTTTCAGTGATAAGATGGGCCTAAAAACAAATACACAATGTTGGCTCAGCTTTATGGATCACTCTTAATGCGTCAGGCACCAGATGCCGGTGGTTTTATCCTTTATGTGTTTCATCATTACTTTATCCCACAAAGTAGGAACTACTATTATTATTTCCATTTTACAGAGAAGGAAACTGACTTGCCCAAGGTCTCCACAGAAGCTTATTTCATCCAACTCTGAGCTGAATATGGACACATCCTGTGGGAATCTCCCAGCTTGTCCCAGAGGCTCTGAGTCCTTCCTGTCTCCCACTCTACTCCAACTTCTGGTTCATCTGCCCCTGGGGAAATGGACCAGGGTGTTACAATCCACCCCTGCTCCACTTCACTCAGCCTCTCCAGCCTGCAGCCCCACTGCCCTCTGTCCTCAGCTTCTTGCTGTGTCCTGAGACTCCTGGGGTTTTCATTCCTCTCTAGCAGGTGGCAAAAGGATAAGGATTGGGATCCAGGGATAAGATTTAAATAGAGGATTAAGGCTCTGATTGGAGTTATGGTTAGTGTAAAGATACCCTGTAAGAAATCCCCGACTAGATCATGAGATAAAGCTGAGCGCTGAAGTTAGGGTCGGAGGTTACAGCTAAAGGGTCGAGGTCAGAGAGTTTCTCGCCTCTGGTCTCCTCCCAGTTCTCCAAGGCACTGAGGGCCAGGCAGGAAGCATCGGTTTCCTCAAAGCCGCTTCCCTCCTGGGGCAGAGTCTCGGTCACAAACAACCACCACCAGCCCACCCCGCCCCTCCTTCCCTCTTCGCTGTGAGCTCAGAGCAGCAGGACAAAGTGCTGGGGACAAGGACAGAAGGCTGAGAGTAGCCATGGGCTCTGGAGGAGAAAGCCTCCGGGGGGGGCCGGGCTTCCCGGCCTCTGCTGCTCCTGCTCATCATGGGTGAGTTGCTCTCCCTCTCCTGGCCCATGCTCCCTCCATCCAAGGCCTGCTCAGGGCAGAAGAGGCCTGCTGACTGCTTGCTTCCCTTTTGCAGTGGGGGGACCAGAGATGAGAATGATGATGACGATGATGATGATGATTAACGTGTGTAAGTGTATGTGTGTTTGTGTGTGTGCGCACATGCCAGAGATAGAGAGAGAGAGAGAGAGAGAGAGAGAACATACTATGCAAGCCCTGGCCTGGATGCTGTTCATACTGGCCTTCTCTCCTACCAGCAAGCTCGTTCTTTGAGGGGCAGCCTTCAGTAGTTCAGAGTATAGGTCATCTGGCAAACTCGCACACAAGAGAAGACAGATGAGGGGGTGCCAGGAATTTGGGGTGTTGCTGGTGATC